>NW_026606690.1:532500-870000 GCF_029890125.1 Rhinichthys klamathensis goyatoka
ACATTGAAATATTTAAAAATTAAACAAAAACAAAAACGGTTAAAACTTTTGGTATAATGCTAACAGGAATATTTAAATAATCAATAATACATTGTTTGATAACCAGCTAACATTAGGTTTATACATTATAAACTTAACTAAATGTTAGATAAACGTTAAGTTACCATAACATTACACAGTTAAGTTAATGTTAACCACTATCTTTTTATCTTCTAACGTAGTTAAGGTTAGAACTGTATGACAGCAAGTTACCCTGGCTAGAAGTAAATATATTTATAAATGTAATAAAATACATACATAAAATACTGAAATTAATAGAAATTGCTTACTTACATTTATGTTGAGTTTTTTTTCCTTCTTTGTCCTTTTACCGCCACTTACAACAAAAAACATACCCCTCCCATTGGTCATTTTTTTGCAGGCAGCTTTATTACTGTAAATGCATTTACAGTAGAGAAGAATTACAGTAGTGAGGGAATAGTTTCCCATAATCCTTTGCTATTTAGAGTAATATACTGTAAAGTGTATATCTGGTATTTTACTGTACATATTACAGTAAAATACTGTTCAAAATACAAAAATCAATTACAGTGTATGTTTTTAGTCATCCATTATGATAAATCCATAGCAATAGTTTGGATTTGTTTTGTCTCTAAAAGATCAGAAAGTTGTTCCCATGATGATTAGGTGTGCAACTAACAATCATTTCCCTGGTCAAATGGATTTAATTAGTTTTGTCAACAACAAGTTTTCTCAAAGCTCAAGGGGACGTCCTCAAATGTCTTGTTTGGAATCATAGAATCCTTTATCCCCCCCTAAATTACTTTAATTATCAGAAATCATTGATTAATCATTGATTAATTTAAAAGTCAACAGTTAATCGATTAATCGTTGCAGCTCTAAGGAAGATATCCAGCAGTGTCCAAGGTCTTCAAATGTCTGTTTTAAAGACGGCGACAGTCCAAAACTAAATATTCAGTTTGCTGCCATAGAAAACTGGGAAGCAGAAAATGTTTGGCTCAAACCATCAACCTAATCGTTTTTGAATATTACAGTCTTGTTTAAACTTTTACAGTATCAGGCTTTACAATTCACGTAATCTTCATGAATGAACAAATATATAATTTAAATAGAATGTATGCTCCTTATTACCTGGATTATTGTTAAAGTGAGCTCTGGTCGCAGCTTCTCCAACGTCTCAGATTTTCGGCTTCTCTTTTCTTTTAAATGTTTAAAAACTCTGTAAACGGAAGATTTTATGGTTTTGAACTGTTGGTCGGACAAAACGAGACATCACTTTCAGCTCTGAAGATATTGTTTTAAACTGAGTGAATTTAAACTGGCGACCTGTCCAGGGTGTACCTCGCCTTTCGCCCGATGTCAGCTGGGACCCTGTACGCCGGTGTTGTGCCTAATTTCGACCCCCTGCCAGATTATTATTCCCCTCGTTGAAGTCAGTACCTGATTGCCTAATCCCAACCCCACCCCTAATCCTAACCCCTCCCCCACAACTAATCCTAAACCTGCCAAGTACCAACGCTAGGGGGGTAATAATTTGGCGGGGGTCGAAATTCGGCACAACACTGGATAAGCGGTTGACGATGGATGGATGGATGGAAGCAAACCACCCGTGTGAGACACCTGAATGCATCACAGTCGCCTTTATTGGAATAACATTTCAGCCAATCAGCGATCAGTGTAACAAACACAAAGCCTTTGAAGATGCGTCTGATTATCTGCTTCGTCTTTCATAACTCAGATAAACATTGTCTGGAGTTTAATTATTAGCTTCCCACATTAATGACTTGAAGTTAATTAATGAAGTGAAAGGTGTGTTGTGGTTTTTCCTCAGAGATAGTAACTGGTTTTGACCAGCAGATGTCAGCGCACTCTCTCTGAGCAGTCTTGTAGCTGTAATGATGAATAAGTGAAAAAGCTGCCTCATGTTAATCAAACGTCCTCAGTTTGTGTTCCGAAAGCCGTCCTGTGGATTTGTTTAACAACCAAACTTCTCACCAGTGAGCGTACTGGTTTATCTGCATCATGTCTGGATCTCTGAGGAGAGACCCCCCCCCCCCCACAGCCAAGCCAAATTGGTTCAAAGTTCATCTAGCCTGGTCACTGTGCGGCTAATATGTTGGTGTTTATTCCAGTTCATGACACCAAAATTGACTCTAAATGCAGATTGTCTATATTTCTAAACACACACACTTCATGAACAGAATAATATGTTTTTTGTGTTTTTAATTGTTGAACAAATATAGGGTCCGTTTGTTGGTGCAGTGTGCTAATTTCAACCACTTAAATGTTATTTACCAAGGATTCATTATTATATTTAGTAAATAATGGACTGCTGGGACTCACTGGGGCCAAAGCCAGTGGAGAAGTCACTCCACGTCACTGTGTTTCAGTGCCAATATGTATGTGGTGTTTGGAATTACCTGGATTTCTCCATAAATTGGTCATAAAATGTGATCTGATCTTCTAATACAACAGTAGACAAACACAATTTGCTTAAACTAATACCACACAAACAAGTATATGTTTTTATTGAACACACCGTGTTCACATTCACAGTGCAGGGTGTAAAAATTGTGAACCTCTAGGCCAGTGACTTCTCCAAAAGCTAACTGCAGTCAGGAGTCAGCCAACCTGGGGTCCAATCAATGAGTCGAGGTTGGAGGTGTTGGTTAGAGCTGCCCTGCCCTGTAGTTGAGCGACTGTAAATCACACTGGAACATGAACCATGTGACCCACAAGGATTCTGAATCTCAGCTGACTCAACTTCTGTCTCTTGTTGAACCTGTGTCTTCGGGTCTGAGGACAGTCTCATCAGTCACCACACCACCCTGACCTCAGCATTTATTTCAGCCACTGAGCCTTTTTCTCTAGAGTTAGGGCCCGTGTCCACCAAAGCGTTTTTTGCCAGCTGAAAACGGCAGCTGCTCTTCTGAAAACGGCCAACAGGGAGCGCTAGCGGGCGTTTTTGAGGCACAGCGTTTTTTCCGACTGCTTTGGTGTCTATGATACATAAAATCTGTGGTTGTAGTACTCCTACCTAACTTTACTGGATGTAAAAATATCAACATGGAGTAGAGTACTTGCTCTGTATAAAGAGAAGGCTAAAGCAGGTAGAGAGGGAGGACGGACTCGCCAGGATAGTAACCGTTGCTACGGTGTGGTATTTGTCCCGCCCCTCCTCTACTGTGATTGGACAGCTGGGTAAAAAGTGCCATTGACGAGCGCAGCGTTTTCCCCAAAGTTGAAGATTTTTCAACTCTCGCCATTTTTCAACTCTCGCCGACCCAGCGCGGAAAAGATGCTCAGCGCCTCATTGGAATTAATTGAAAAAAAGATGCTGGCATCAGAAATAAAGGCTTTGGTGGACACGGGCTCTTAGGGATGGAAGGACATTAAAATTAATCTTTCAACACAAATAATAATTTTAATAGTTTTATTTCAAAGAATAAAGGATTCTTAAAATTATTTTATATGATTATGAAACATTTGAGTTCAGTAACTGTTAAATGATTTTGGTTACAATAAAAATGTCAAACATTCAAATCAAAGCACAACATAAAGTTGATATGATTTAACTGACAGTGTGTTGTCCTTTAAGGAATTTAGAGTATTTGTGTCATGTGGTGATGTCATTTCCTATTAAGTCACTTCCTGTTTGTCCTTCCTGGTACTGCATGGAAACAGACATGGTGTGCTCTTAATGTTGAATCCACTTGCATCCACCTTAAAGCATCATAGAGGCAATGCTGTAAGTTTGTTTATGTGATAATAGACATGTTAAAGGTCATATATTAGTAGAGATTTTGTTAAAGTGATGATGTTTGATAAGATTGCTAAAAATGTTTACTGTTGTGTACAAGCTCTCAGCAATGCTAATGGCCTGTACAACTGCTGCTACAATGAGATGGCATTGTATATTCATGTTGTTCACAATTTGATGTTACTCAAGAAATGGACACTGAATGTTGCTGTATTGTTTTTATTACAGTTTTCACCTACATGTAAATGAGGAAGTGTGACAGTAAATGATCAACCTTACTACGACTCTGTCTTCATTTTCAACGGTTTAACTTGGTGTTTAGTCAGAGTTTCAACACACTGCACGAGAACACTACAGACAGTATAAATAAAGTTACTCATAAGGTTGTTCTGGAGGGATGGAGTCTCTAACTGGATTACATTTAACTTGAAGCTGCAGCTGATGCAGAGCTACACTTCTGTTTTTGCTTGGTTTCTGGGCGGTTTTTATCCTATTGGAGAAGGTTTCTTCAAGTGAAAGATTAACAGGATTTCTATGATGCTAGAAAGTTTTGCTCAATTAGCACCAAATATTGTTCTCACCGCAGTCTCTGTAGGAAATGAGGACCTGAGCTCAGTTGGAAACAGCTGGACTTTAAGGGTTAAGGACGTCTTAACCTTCCTGTTCTTAAATCACCCCAGTTGTTCAGCCTCATCACATCCCATTATAATTACAGGAACACACGTCAACCTGTAGGTTAGATGTTAGATAATTGGGGTAACAATGTTATATATATATATCTTCTTTTCTTCAGTTTGAAAGCCTCGGGTCCCACGGATGAACTATTCATTTATATCAAAGGAACATGAAACATAAAATCTCTTCTGCTCTGACTTGAATTAATATAATTCATAAATTCATGTACATAAAAAACATCATGAAGGCCTTCGTAAAGTGAAATGAGTGTGCCTTTTCACATTTGGGTTTAATTGAGGAACATTATATTGAAATGAAAAAATATAAGGTCGTGCAACATTCAATTTGCAGAATGTTCAGGAAATGGGAAGCAATTAAGTATAAGTGGAAATAATGGATGCTGATTGGTCAATACGGCATTCCTGCTGAGATAAAATGTCCATCAAAACTCCTTTTAATTGATCTAAAACCTCCAAGAGTGCCGTGTGCAACTGACTGATTCTCTCTTCTGCAGATGAAATCCACCCTAAAGTGTACCACACCTGCTTCTTTATCGTCACTTATTTTGCTCCATTATGTTTGATGGCCCTGGCATACATCCAGATCTGTCATAAACTCTGGTGTCAACAGGAATGTAAGCATGCTTGACCTTCAGACACATTATAGTTAAGCTGAACTGCATTTGAACTTTTTATAAATGACAGCATTTTCCTTATATTGTGCAAGCGTAGTGCGTTGCATAATATCTTTGTCTAAAGTAGCATTGTAACTGATGGGAGTTTTGGATTTGGTAGCAGTTTAACAGTGTTTTACTGTAAAATCACATGAAATGTCCTGTTTTTGATTACGCTTTATTTGAAGGTGTCCTTGTTACAGTGTAATTACACATTTAAGTACTGAGTAAAATTATTAAACTACATGTACTAACTATAGGGTTAGGATTAGGTCTGTTGTAGGGTTCGTTGGATGTAATTATGCGACAAATGTAACAATGACCCTGTGAAATAAAGTGCTACCCAGTTTTTACCCCGTATACAGTGAGGGAATTGATTATTAACCAATTATCCAGCTAACAGGGATCGCTCTCACAACTTCCCTAATAGTTGGGGGCCTTGAGCACATAAATAGGTGATTTCGCGCAAATTCATCTAAAAGCGCCAAATTTGGCACAGATGTAGCACAGGTCATACCGAAATGATTTAGCTAGGGCGCCGGAGCCAGCGACCCTCAGGGCCAAGATGGCAGCCAAATCCAATATGGCCGCTACCTGAAAAGGGTTCCGGCTATACCTTTTGAACCACATGAGTTACAAATACAAACTTAATATGTTTTTCAGCTTAATTGATCATTGGAAACACATAGGAATGTTTATATTTATGACACAGTATATCTGGACCCCTTGATCCTCCAATTCCAATATGGCCGCTGTCCAAAAAAGCAGTTTGGGCTGTAGTATGGGGCCTTACACCCCATTGTTTGCGCAAATTCATCTACAAGCACCAAATTTGGCACAGATGTAGCTGAGGACATACTGAAATGATTTAGCCAGGGCGCCTGAACCAATGGTACCTGAGACCAAGATGGCAGCCAAATCCAATATGGCTGCCGCCTGAAAGGGATTCTGCTATAGCTTTTGAGCCAGATGAGATACAAATACAAACTTGATGTCTATTTCTACATTTTTGACCATGGGAAACCCATAGGAATACTTACATTTATGATTGGGTATATCAAGACCCCCCAAATTCCCTAAATTCAATATGGCCGCTGTCTGAAAAAGGGTTTTGACAACTTTTGAACCAAATGAAAACTTAAATGTTTTTTTTTTTTTTTTTTTTTTACCTTGACAAACACACAGGAATAATTACATTTGTGATTGCCTATGTTTATACCCCACATTTGCATTTACAAGAAAGCATACCTGATCATTCATACTTTATCAATTAGAAAATTGGTGGGAATATTTGGAATGTAGGGAAGACATATATGAGGGAGAGTCAGAATTCCAGCATAGATTTGGGCAATACTGAGCAAATACTGAGAATACTAGTTGATTGCATGGACTGTGGTGGAGCAGCTGTTTAGTGCTACTCCATGCTTGTGAGCAAGATCCATAGTCATACATATATGATCAGTCCCATGAGCAGACTCTATGAAAACCCTGAAGCCCTCACGCTCTTCATGGTGGTAGGGCCTGACTCGTCACACAACTGTTCTTTTCCCTTCAGTCCAGACCTGATGCAGACATGGCAGAATTCTTCAGGGTCGAAAATCAAAGGGAGCCACCCAGCATTTCCAACCAAGGGCGTTTACGCAATGGTACAATGTCAGACATTCTTGAATGCATGAAGGTGAAAAAAACCCATGTAGCAGCAGCTAGAGATGCAACTGTAGTTATGCTTGATGGTGCTGTAATGGTCCAAATGGTCTGGCCAACTACTGAAAAAAACATTCCATGACTACGTTAACACCAATATTGCTGGGTTTGTGAGGTCACACATGAGCTATGAATCTGTCACGCGATTGGATATTGTGTTTGATACATATCCAGAGGAGAACCTCAAAACACAAAATCACCAACGCAGAGGAACCGGATCAAAAACTAAAGGAGATGGGAGAACTCCAATTCCAAAACGTAACTGGAACAGTGACTTCCTGAAAAAATGAGGACAACAAGGATGAACTATTTGGATATATCAGTGAAGAGATAACCAAGCATGGCATGTCAGGTAAACTCCTCCTTTTCCACCAAGAAATATGCTGTACTCTCCAACAGACCAGGGTATGACATGTCTGCCCTTCAGCCTTGTAATCATCCAGAAGCAGATACAAGAATAATCCTGCATCTTGCACATGCTGGGGCCAATGGCCATAAAAAGGCGTTTGTTCGGACTATCGACAGCGATGTTGTCATATTTGCCATCCGCTTCTTCAACACACTTGGCCTCACAGAGCTCTGGATCGCCTTTGCAGGTGGAAGAAACTATAGGGACATTCCTGCTCATGAAATCAGCAAGGATCTTGCTCCCCAGAAGTCACTGGCCTTACCACTCTTCCACGCTTTAACAGGCTGTGACACAACCTCAGCCTTCCTGGGCTATGGGAAAAAGAGTGCATGAGCAGCTTGGCAGGCAACACCAGATCTCACAGAATCCCTGGTTACCCTCATCTTGGAGCCTGAACAGATCAACAATGATGTCCATGTCCAAGACTGGAGCGTATGGTAGTCATCATTTACAGCAAGAGCTGTGGTTCCAGCCGTGTGGATGAAGCTAGACATCACCTTTTCTCGAATGGTACCAAGTCTCTCGAGAACCTGCCTCCTACCCAAGCTGCACTGATTCAGAACATCAAAAGAGCATTGCTGCAGGCCAGCTTCTACTGGAATCAGGCAACCGCTGTCCAGCAAGATATCCCAGAGTTCAATGCATGGGGATGGTATCGGGACTCTACAAGCAAGACTTGGGAACGTTAAAGGACTTATCTCGGAGACGCCAGTAAAGCCTGCACCATTCTCCTCCACTGTGGCTGCAAGACAGAATGTAGAGGGCACTGCAAGTGCTGTAAAGCCGGAGTTCGTTGCACTTCTATATGTGCATGTGAGGGTGCTTGTACAAACAATGATGGTGGAAATGATGAGAGATCGGGTGATTGTGAGTGATAATGATAATTCATGTGAGAGACCATGAGAATTCACTGTTGTTTTTTTATGTTATTGCTGTTTTTTTGTTATGCCAAGCAAACCTTTAAGAGTTTTAGACAAATTGACTATATTATTATATCATTCTTTTATCAATTTGAGATAATATAAATATTGCCTTGCAATAATAATTGTCTTATTCTTTCTTATGATTACACTTTGAAATGTATTCACCTGTGGTACACTGAAAAGCATTTCACATTTAAAAGGAAATGAATCAACACTGAGAATAACCTTCAAAGTTGTGATAAAAAAAAAGGATTTTCAACCACAGTCTTGAAAAGAATACAGGTTCCAGACTTACACAAGCATAAATATAAATATGCCAATGGACTTCCTGTGGTCAATAAACATAAAATAGACATCACATCCTCATTTGTAGCGCATTTGGTTCAAAATTTGTAGCCAAAACGCTTTTTCGGACAGCTGCCAAATTGAATTTAGGGAATTTCCCTCAAATTGGCTTCAGTCTTACCAGTCTTCTTGATATACCCAATCATAAATGTAAGTATTCCTATGGGTTTCCCATGGTCAAAAAAGGTAAAATAGAGATCAAGTTTGTATTTGTATCTCATCTGGCTCAAAAGCTATAGCCGAATCCCTTTCAGGCGGTGGGCATATTGGATTTGGCTGCCATCTTGGTCTCAGGGACCATTGGCTCAGGCGCCCTGGCTAAATCATTTCAGTATGCCCTCAGCTACATCTGTGCCAAATTTGGTGCTTGTAGATGAATGTGCGCAAACAATGTCCCATCTACTGTAAAGTCCATAGCCATACTACAGCCCAAAATACTTTTTTGGACAGCGGCCATATTGGAATTGGAGGATCAAGGGGTCCAGATATACTGGGTCATAAATATAAACATTCCTATGTGTTTCCCATGATCAATTAAGCTGAAAAACATATCAAGTTTGTATTTGTAACTCATGTGGTTCAAAAGTTATAGCCGGAACCCTTTCGGTTAGTGGCCATATTGGATTTGACCGCCATCTTGGCCCCGAGGGTCGCTGGCTCCGGCGCCCTAGCTAAATCATTTCAGTATGATGTGAGCTACATCTGTGCCAAATTTGGTGCTTGTAGATGAATTTGCGCAAACATTGTCCCATCTACTGTAAGGCCCCATAGCCATACTACAGCCCAAAATGCTTTTTTGGACAGCGGCCATATTGGAATTGGAGGATCAAGGGGTCCAGATATACTGTGTCATAAATATAAACATTCCTATGTGTTTCCCATGATCAATTAAGCTGAAAAAAAAATATCAAGTTTGTATTTGTAACTCATGTGGTTTTAAAGTTATAGCCGGAACCCTTTTCGGGCAGCGGCCATATTGGATTTGGCCGCCATCTTGGCCCCGAGGGTCGCAGGCTCCGGCGCCCTAGCTAAATCATTTCAGTATGATGTGAGCTACATCTGTGCCAAATTTGGCGCTTTTAGATGAATTTGCGCGAAAATGTGCTTAAGGCCCCCAACTATAACGTTCTGTCAAGGTTTCTCAAAGTTATGAACAAACGTTCTTCCAGTGACGTTAATAAAATATCTGGCCTTTCATAATGTTCTCAAAACTTTAGCACAAAAACATTATTCATTGAAAAACATTTTTTTTTTTCTGATACTGGATGTTTATCAAATGTTTCAGGTGTTCAGAAAATTATAAGTAACATTTCTATAATGTTTACGAAATAAAATTAAACGTTTCCATAACACTGGCAATTTTGACCGTTCAGAGAACACTCAGAAATAACGTTTTCATGACTTAAAGGAGTAGTTTTTGATGAAAACATTCCAGGATTTTTCTCCATATAATGGACTTCAATGGGGTCCAAACGGTTCAAGGTCCAAAAGACAGTTTCAGTGCAAACTGTTCAAAGGGCTTTAAACGATAAGATTTGTTCATTTTGATGAACGAGTTCGAACAGGAGAGTCACAAACGCGCATCACAGAACAGAGCAAGGCGAGCATTTGAGCTTATAAAACTTAAACTTTGTAATTTATTTATTAAATGAGCGATCGTTTCGCTTGATAAGACCCTTATTCATCGTCTGGAATCGTTTAAAACCCTTTGAACAGTTTGCACTGAAACTGTCTTTTGGACCTTGAACCGTTTGGACCCCATTGAAGTCCATTATATGGAGAAAAATCCTGGAATGTTTTCATCAAAAACCTTAATTTCTTTTCGACTGAAGAAAGAAAGACATGGACATCTTGGATGACATGGGGGTGAGTAAATTATCAGCAAAAGTTTTTTCAAAAGTGAACTACTCCTTTTAGCGATTATCACACTATCCGATTTATTATAGTCCATACGATGAACAGACTGTACGAACATGATCATCGCTGTAAGTCACACTGGAAGATCTCAGATGTCAGACACGTCTTCGGTGACGGTGAGCTGCTTTTCACGCGGGATTGAAATGCTGGCTACAAACAAATCTCAAATGTTCATCTAGGTCATGGCTTGTCTTGAAAAACAAAGACGATTTGACAGTCATGATAGGAGATGTCACACTGCAGGACTGCGAGCCAAATCTTTTGACAGGCAGAACAGAAGTTCAGGTCACATTTGATCGCAATGTTCATTAATAGCCGTGTTTCCACTGCCGGGCTAGGGCCGGGCCAGGGCTAACAGCGAGCCGAGCTGAGCCAGTGGCCTCGGGCCTTAAGCACCGGGCTTGCGTTTCCACTGCCGGGCCGTAGCCCCGCAGCACTGCCCTAAACCCCGCCCCTAACACGCCTTTCTGGATCAAACGTCATACATACAACCCAACCCATTTCAGCGGATATTATGAATTTATTTATTTTTTAAGTTAGAAAGATAGCATGTATATTAACTCACCGACTGTGGCTGCAATAGTGTCCCGATTGTCTCGCGAGTCGACACTAACAGAGGGACGGTGACCCAGCACACGTCCATCAAGTTGATCCGTGGAAAGTTCCTTCTCTGGGCTCCGCTTTGTCCATTTTGCGTTTTAATCGCCTTGAACAATACTGCGCCCGTAACTTTTTTATTTTTTCCTGAACTTGAAGCGTTGCTCGCTGCATGCTTAGGTTAGAAAGTTCAGCATCGATGTATTTTATAACGTCCTCGTTTCTTCACACGCCGTCAAATTGACGTTGTACCCTTTCTTCTGCCCAAATGCCCAGAAGATTTTGCGCGATATAAAAAAGTGAAATGTGCGTCTTGCTTCAGATCATAACGTTCCATAACACCGATAAACTCCGCCTTTTACCTTGAGCACGCCTCTAGCCCGAGCTGGCCCGCTTTGGCCCAAGGTATTCGACGGGCCAGAAATCCTGGCCGTTGGCCCCGAGTAAGCCCCGATCAAGCCCCGGAAGTGACAGTGGAAACACGACTGGTGATGGTGGTGCTGTTTGTGTTCGCGCTCTGTTACCTGCCCATCAGTGTCCTCAACATCATGAAGAGGTAAGAGTGTGTGTGACGCTCGCTCAAGAACACGGCTGCGCAACAACGTACAATGTTATCACGTAACCCCTCCACCCGGGTCCTACTCGCCCCGCTCTGTGCGGGCCTCGAACCCGGGTCTCCGGCGTGAGAGTCAGGCGCTCTAACAAGGAGGCTAAAGACTGCAGCCTGCTACTATACATAAATTAACTGCAAGATAATATTTATATAGCCTATAAGTGTGTACTTAAGGGTGTATTCACACCTGCCTTGTTTGGTTCGATTGAATCGAACTCTAGTTCGTTTCCCCTCTTGGTGCGGACCTTTTGGGCAGGTGTGAATACAGCAATCGAACTCGGGTGCGGACCAAACAACCGAACCGAGACCCAGCTGAAGAGGTGATCTCGGTACGGTTCCAAACGAACTCTGGTACGGTTCGTTTACGGTGTGAACATGAACCGACCCAATTGCAAGAAAGCACTGCGCCTTTGAGTTAAAAGGCTTCCGTAGTCGGAGATTTTGGCATAATGGTTTGTGTTATTGTTGTTCAAGTGCGAAAGAGAATTCCATTCCGGCGCGCTGTCTGGCCACACGATACTGTTGCGCGTCTTTCTGCGCGCCGTGTGTGTGTGCGTCATTGGAATGGAATGAATGAATGAGTGTGTGCATCAGGACATTCACATACAGAGCGTTCTCTTTAGTCTAATCGCGCATAGATGCAAAAAAAAGCTTTTGCAGTTTAGTTACAAGGATGATGCTGCGTTAAACTGGACAAACTTAAATCGCAAGCGTTAACATTGACAGCACTTGTAAGCAGTATATACAATAAGAATCTCATTATTTGAATGTGTGAACATAGCCCCTCTCTATGAATCAAAACTTTATACCTTATCCGTCTTCTGCGCAGTTTCTTCATATTGCGTTTGTACAGATTATAACACAAAATTAGTAAAATAACAAATATTGCAGTACGAAATATCTCCATGCTGAGCCTTTTTTGCACTTCCTGATTTCCCTACTTGAGAATCCTTGTCCAATGAATGGACGACCTTAGCACACTTGTGGTTTTGTTTACACATTTTGGTTCACTTGCAAAAAGAGCAGTGTGAAAGCGAACCGTACCAAAAAAAAAAAAAAAAATTATTATTTGGTCCGGACCAGAGCAAGTGAACTATCGGACTTTCCTGGTGTGAATACACCCTTAGTCTACAAATTTTAATTCTCTCCGAATTCAACTGAAAGTTTTACCACCCATCGATACACAGCCGCTTCTCCCTCGCACGTGCGTTTTTTTTCTTTTCCTCCCCGACTCACTCTTTTTCTCCCGCCCCTTCAAGTGATCTCTAATTGGCTCAGTTTACATCAATCAAAACAAACTAAAATCACATTGGCCAAGTTATCATAACACTGGAATTCACAAAGAGCAAAGCTTCATGGAAGGTGTAGTTTTTCCCATTAAGATACCACAAGCCAAGAAATTGTCTTTTCATTTAACCATATTTAGTAGGCCCCTACAATAATACCATTTAATGACTTTTTGAGAGGGTTTATTGTGATTCTCAACTGTGATCCACATTTTTTTAAATCAGCATATAAAAGGCACACGTTAATGAGTAATATATGTATCGTTTGGGTCACACGTTATATTAGGTGTATTTAATATGTACTTACATCAACAAAATAATGATATGAATAATTCGGTAACGCTTTATTTTACGACCCGCAAACAACTGCGTAAGTAAACCGAAATTACGGTGTACATTTCTGTAATTATAGCGTACTTCCGTGTAGGTATAGGGGAACAATATGTTAAGTTTGGGGTAATAAAGGGGTAACAAGCAGATAGTATACAACCTGCAAATAACTTCGTAAGTAAACTGAAATTACGGTGTACGTTTCTGTAAATATAGTGTACCTCCGTGTAGGTATAAGGTAATAAAGGGGTAACAAGCTATGCAAGCAAATTATTTATAATGTAATTATTTTAACAGGTACCTATTATGTTAATATATTCCAGGCAAAAATTGTGAGCTACGTCTGTTGTATATAAAAGTTATCATCACATTTCTGGCAAAATATGTTCTTGTGCAATTTTACATTTAATTTTGGCATCTGTGGGTTGATTTAACATTAATTAATCTAGTGAGAAAAGCCAATAAATTATGTTTTTATCATATTGTGCTTACATACAGCCATACACGTTTCATTTTCAACCCACAGATGTCAAAATTACCCTGTAAAATTGCACAAGAACATATCTTGCCAGAAATGTGATGATAACTTTTATATACAACAGACGTACAATTTTTGCCGGGAATATATTAACATAATAGGTACCTGTTAGTTTTAAAATAATTACATTATAAATAATTTGCTTGTACATCTGCTTGTTACCCCTTTATTAGCCTACCCAAAACTTAACATATTGTTCCCTTATACCTACACGGAAGTACACTATAATTACAGAAACGTACACCGTAATTTCGATTTACTTACGAAGTTATTTACAGGTTGTATATCTGCTTGTTACCCCTTTATTACCCAAAACTTAAAATATTGTTCCCTTATACCTACACGGAAGTACACTATAATTACAGAAACGTACACAGTAATTTCGGTGTACTTACGCAGTTGTTTGCGGGTCGTAAAATAAAGTGTTACCAATAATTCTTAGGTAATAATAATAATAATATTTTTAAAACACTTGTGCTGTTATTGAGCTAATGCGGGTAAGGTTAGGGACAGATGTGCGGGTATGGGTCGGTTTAAGGGTTTAAGATGTAAGGAAAGGTCATGAGTGTTATTATAGATGCAATTACAGCTTTTAAACATAAGTACATTGAAAAACATGTATGTACACAATAAGTGCACTATATCAAATGATTCATTTAAATCTTGGTACATTAAAGACACTTATAAAAATGTCATTGTTGGACATGAAAATAATGTCAATATGAATGGATGGATGGATTATCCTAAAATTGGCTTCATTTTCTTCATGCAAATGATTTTTCTTTGTCCTTTTAATTTTGGGGTATTGGTTGTCCTAGGCAAGTTCTTGTGAGATTCACTCCTCTACACTTTGGTTAGAAAGTATTTAAACAAACTTGTGTATGTATATTTACATGACTTAACTCTGTAGGATGATGTGTATCATGCTTTGCAAATTTTGGCATTTGGTTAACTCAACAGTTAACATTCTGTCATTGTAAAAAAAAAAACTATATTAATTTTTCAAAAAGTGTCTTATGGTAGTATAACGCATTATTATGTTTAAAGGCATGAGACAGACTGCTGAGATGATATCTGTTAATTATGCGTCTCTTTGTAGTCTGACTTCTGTTCAAGCCAAGAATCTGTAGTGAATTTCCCTCTAGTAATGTTTAGCAGTAATCCAAGAAATGAATATAGCTCTTCGAGCCGCCAGGAGCGGTAATAGGGAACACCTGGTTACGCAATTAGGAAATCCCACGAAGGCTACATGGTGCGTCCTTCGAAGTCTGCAGCCTTCACATGGGGACACAGCTAGGGAGTGTAGGATATACTCAGAGAACCAAACTAGACACACAGGTGGCACTAATCCGTAACCACGGTAACAAACAAGGAGGAAGCAGTAACTAAGGCGGGGATGTTTACACAACACCATTTTCAACAAAAAACTTTGTATATGTTTTGGCCGTTCGTTTACACGAAAACTGCGGTTTGGGTGCCTGAAAACACAAACTTTTGAAAACGGGTTTCAAAGTGCAAGTTTTTGCAAATGACAAAAAAGCGAATCACTAAATACGATGACGTCATGCACATGTGTATCACGTGTTCAGTCTACAGTGTTTCGTCGCCATCTCCTGGCCTGGCAGCAGAATACAGCGCTTTTACGGATCCGTGTGAACGGGTTTCGTTTTGGCAATGGTGTCGTCTGTGCGCGGAAAAACTCAAAGGAAAACCTTCTCCGTTTTAAGCACATCGTTGTCATTCCTGTAAACGTACTCTAAGGAGACAGAAACTAAACTGAAAGGAAATGCATGCACATAAATGAAAACACAATGAAATCCACAGTTACTCCTTCACTTCTTCAGGAAAAAAACAGTACGAGATAATGTATAGTCAGACAGTCATTAATAAACCTGGTGTGAAGTAGAAAGGTTTTATCACAGGGTTTATTTTGCACAGATGATTTTGACGGTACGTTGACTGTATGCTATCCTTACATTAAAAATAAGTCGTTTTGAAGTGTTTTTATAACATGAGAAGAAAGAAAATGCGAAGCATCCAGTGACCTCAGCTTTGCGATCTGATCGCCCAGTTGGTGTTTGTTTATTAATAATAACATACTACAATCTTGCTTATTACACATCTACTTTGAGTTCAAATATTTTATTTTGTAGATAAGTATTTCCCCTCACTAGTTTAAGCTGCTTTGCAGACTGCATGTGTTGAGCTGAAATGAAGGCTGCAAATAAAATACCTTCAATAAATTCTGTTTAAAAATCTACTTTTTGTAAGGATTGTTAGAGGAGATTGCCACTGTATTTGAGAAATGGGCTTTATTTATTCTAAATGTTTTGTTTTTGATTGTTGCATTTATACAGAAGCTTGTTTCTGCCACAGAATAAATACATTTTAAAAGATAATTGCGACTTTTTGATTTCAAAATTGCGAGATATAAATCTGAAAATTGAGATTCGCAATTGCAATTCTGACTTTTTTTCTCACAATTGCGACTTTATATCATGCAATTCTGGCTTTATCACACGCATTTGCGAGTTAATATATCGCAATTCTGACATCTTAGATTTATGAGATATAAACTTAATTTATGAGATATAAGCTTGCAATTGCTTGTCAGACAAATTGCTTATAAATTGTTATAAAGTCATAATTTCGAGATATAAACGTGCAATTTTGAGAAAAAAAAGCAATTTTGTCAGTTTATATCTCACAATTCTGACTTTATAACTCACAATTACAACTTTATATCACACAATTCACAAAAAGTCATAATTGTGAGATGTAAACTTGCAATTGTGAGAATAAAAAGGTCAAAATTGCGAGATATAAATCTCAAAATTGCAATTCTGACTTTTTTTCTCACAATTGCGACTTTATATCATGCAATTCTGGCTTTATCACATGGATTTGCGAGTTAATATTGCAATTCTGAAATCTTAGAATTATGAGATATAAACTTAATTTATGAGATATAAGCTTGCAATTGCTTGTCAGACAAATTGCTTATAAATTGTTATAAAGTCAGAATTTCGAGATATAAACGTGCAATTTTGAGAAAAAAGGCAATTTTGTCAGTTTATATCTCACAATTCTGACTTTATAACTCACAATTGCAACTTTATATCACACAATTCTAAGATAAAAAGTCAGAATTGTGAGATAAAAAAAAAAAAACTTTTTTATTCTGTATAGTAAACAAGCTTCCATACGTTTATATCTGTTATCCGCAGAGTATTCGGCGCTTTTAAGAACACCAAAAACAGAGAGACTGTCTACGCCTGGTTCACCTTCTCACACTGGCTGATATACAGGTCCTTCTCAAAAAAATTAGCATATTGTGATAAAGTTCATTATTTTCCATAATGTAATGATAAAAATTTAACTTTCATATATTTTAGATTCATTGCACACCAACTGAAATATTTCAGGTCTTTTATTGTTTTAATACTGATGATTTTGGCATACAGCTCATGAAAACCCAAAATTCCTGTCTCAAAAAATTAGCATATTTCATCCGCCCAATAAAAGAAGTGTTTTTAATACAAAAAAAAAAGTCAACCTTCAAATAATTATGTTCAGTTATGCACTCAATAGTCAATACTTGGTCGGGAATCCTTTTGCAGAAATGACTGCTTCAATGCGGCGTGGCATGGAGGCGATCAGCCTGTGGCACTGCTGAGGTGTTATGGAGGCCCAGGATGCTTCGATAGCGGCCTTAAGCTCATCCAGAGTGTTGGGTCTTGCGTCTCTCAACTTTCTCTTCACAATATCCCACAGATTCTCTATGGGGTTTAGGTCAGGAGAGTTGGCAGGCCAATTGAGCACAGTACTACCATGGTCAGTAAACCATTTACCAGTGGTTTTGGCACTGTGAGCAGGTGCCAGGTCGTGCTGAAAAATGAAATCTTCATCTCCATAAAGCTTTTCAGCAGATGGAAGCATGAAGTGCTCCAAAATCTCCTGATAGCTAGCTGCATTGACCCTGCCCTTGATAAAACACAGTGCACCAACACCAGCAGCTGACATGGCACCCCAGACCATCACTGACTGTGGGTACTTGACACTGGACTTCAGGCGTTTGGGCATTTCCTTCCCCCCAGTCTTCCTCCAGACTCTGGCACCTTGATTTCCGAATGACATGCAAAACTGAGCAACAGTCCAGTGCTGCTTCTCTGTAGCCCAGGTCAGGCGCTTCTGCCGCTGTTTCTGGTTCAAAAGTGGCTTGACCTGGGGAATGCGGCACCTGTAGCCCATGTCCTGCACACGCCTGTGCACGGTGGCTCTGGATGTTTCTACTCCAGACTCAGTCCACTGCTTCCGCAGGTCCCCCAAGGTCTGGAATCGGTCCTTCTCCACAATCTTCCTCAGGGTCCGGTCACCTCTTCTCGTTGTGCAGCATTTTTTGCCACACTTTTTCCTTCCCACACTTTTTCCTTCACACAGACTTCCCACTGAGGTATAATACCACAATGTAAAAATACTGTTAACCATGAAATTGTACTTAAGTAAATGTACCGAGTTACATTCCACCACTGTGTATAACAGTATCTAGGCCTAACACTTTTTTTTTTTTTTTTTTTTCAGAAACTTCAACCCACAGATGAGCTGCTGCTGTTCCTCATGCATCTGTCAGTGGGCCTGCCTCTCAGGGATCTCGCAGAACGGTTTGACATTCACCGCACCACAGCCAGCAGGATTATTGCCACCTGGACACACTTCCTATACAACCTCCTTGGAAGCCAACGTCTGTGGATCCCACGTGAAACTGTCAGAGCTCACCTTCCACCAGAGTTTTCAGCTTTCCCTGACACACAAGTGGTGCTTGACTGCACTGAAATATTCTGCCAGACTCCATCCTCTCTCCTGTTGCAGAGTGAGGTGTTTTCTACATACAAGTCACATGCTACATTCAAGGCCATGATCGGTATGGCGCCCCATGGTGCCATTACATTCGTGTCTGGTCTGTATGCAGGATCCATGAGTGACCGTGAGATCTTCAAGCTGTCTGGCATCGCAAACCTACTCACACCAGACATGGCAATAATGGTTGACAAAGGATTCCTTGTGGACAATCTGGCTCCGTGCAAAGTTTACCGGCCTGCCTTTCTCTCAAGAAACACCCAAATGAGTCGAGAGAATGTCATGCAGACTCAATCCATTGCACGTCTGAGGGTCCATGTGGAGAGGTGCATCAGAAGGGTGAAAGAGAACAAACTTTTTGACAGAGAAATACCACTTTCTGTATGTGGAAGCATTGAGGAGTTATTCAATGTGGCTTGCTTCCTGGTCAACTACCAGTACGGACCACTGGTAAAGGCATGGGCGACTCGACGATGAATAACTCACTTTTTTCTTATTAATAGTTTTCTAATGATTGTATTCTAATTCTAATAGTTTCTTGTAAAATTTCTAATGAATGTTTTATAGTTTTGTTAAACATTTACTTACCAGAATTGATTCATTAAACAGCCTTTTGTTGACATAGCTTTTACATTATTTAAAAATAAATACTGTATACCTGTAATATGTATATGAACTCTTTAAACCCCCTCCTTCACAACGTGTGATGAGATGGGCAGTTACTAGGGGTGTAACGATTCATTCGTTTTCTCGATGCATCGATTACAAATCCTGACGATGCATATGCATCGATCTTGAAACGTGTATTTCGAATCGTGAATCGTTTATTTCGGTCAATATTCGATTTAAAATGCTAAGAATCGAATAATTTGCGATTCTATATCGATTCAGTGCTTTAAAACATATAAACATTAAATGACTACATGCGCCTCCTCACAGCTCTCACACACTCGCTGCACTCTTACCATCTTTCACTGGATTTCGCTCGCGCTCGGTCCCATAGCTCTCATCTGCAGATTTTTGAGCAGTCCGTGTTTGAGCTCTCCTCAGGACAGCCATTGGTGTTCACATGAGCAGATGACAGCTCTCTATCGAGAAAGCAAGCCATTGATAAAGCTGCCATATCATTGGGCGGTCACTGCTATGAAACAACGCGTTCGTTGCGTGGAAACGTCACCGTTATTTTCTTTAAGATAATATACTGAAGTTTTACGGAAATGGGTCATACCCGTCCTGAGCAGTTAAAGTAAAACCCCACTTATTCAAGGGTGCGCATTCATTACATGGAAAGAGAAAACGTATAATAGGTGTCTAAAATGCACACGCTTCCGATTAATCATGAATGATGAATGAAATGTAACTTAATGTCGTTAAACTGAACTGATGAAATAACTACAACATTAATTACACTGAAATAAGAGCGCGTGGTTTATCCATCAATCAGATGCGCATTAAAGTTGCATTCGTAATCGTTAATATAGCACAAGTAGACAGCCGGCGCGTTTTCTTTCAGAATCACAAGGACAATGTTCAGTCTGATAAAGAGAAACAAGAGTAGCTATTCCATGAGGAAACGTTAGTTAAGGTTTAGTTGGGAAAGTTCATGGTATTTTTAGTCTCACAATGGAGGATGTTTAATGTACCAGGAACACTTTAAGGTTGTATATCCATTCCTACAAAATAGTTAGCATGATGAACTAACTATACTTTTAAAGCCTTTTTAAATCTTGGTTTACATTTTTACAAATGCTAATTTATAGGCTTTGGAAATATTTTTTATAATAATAGATTCATTAAAAACTAACATGGACTAACGTTAACAATTAGACAAAATGTCGTTGTTTTTTTTTTGTTTTTTTGTTCCCACTCTCTGACCCCCGAAGGCAGCTGTATAATTCACACCCTGACTAAGACCCATTGGGGGAAGCATTTAAATAATCCTATGAATGCATATAAAAAATTAAGAATCGAATCGAATTAATCAAATCGCATCGAATTTTAATGTGAATCGCATTAAATAGAATCTTTCTGAATTTGCAAAAATTGTTCTTGAATCGATTCGCTGCCTACCCAAAGATTCACAGCCCTAGCAGTTACACTTTATGACTAAAGAAAGTTTAGAGTTCTGCATTGTTTTACACACCTGGCTCACAGCATGATAGCATTAAGAGGAGACCACACATAAAAGCACATTTAAGGTAATATTTATTATTATACATAACAGCAGTGATCCTTAATAAATTATAGTATAAATAATGATGCAGTTAGTATAGTGGTTGTTCAAAGAAAAAATGTAGTGCATATCAAAGGCAACTCTAAATGCAAAAAAGTGGCAGAGAACCCCGTTCAAACTACCATGTAAAAGTACAAATAAAAATAATCCCCCTTCTCCCTGATGGTTTTAGCCACCTCGCAGTCTCTGTAGATGCTTTGCATGAGAATATCCTCCTCTGTAAAAACAACAAAATCACACCACTCCATCCCTGAAAGTAGAAGCTGGCCTTGCACCTGCCAGTAGTAGCTGTGAGTCTGCTTTAGTTTCAATGTGCCACTCTGCATTTTCAAGTAGCTACAGTCCACATAGCTCTTTGCGTTGGGGCATTTAATTTCCAGCAGTCCGAAGGGTGGGCTCTCAGTTGGGTCAAACACCAGACCGTCAGGAGATGACCCTAACCAGGGGGCGTCTGGGTGGATGATGAACCCACAAGGCCAGTAATTTGTGTTTTTTACTCTGCAGTACTCCTGGATGGCAACCGGTTCCAGTGCCAGTCCCCTCTTCATTGCAGCTGTTTGAATCCCTTTTTTATTCTTTGTGCCAAGTTTTCAGCAGAACCCTGACCTCTGACATGGCATATTTCCCTGAATCGGGAAGAAGTTATTCTTGGCCTCCTGACACGGTGCCACTCCACAGTGTTGCTCTGCTCCCTGGTGGCAACTTCTATTTTCCTTGCCATGTCTACTGTAGTGACAAGTGACTGTAGATGGAGGTGTTGTTGGTGACTGCAGACAAACTGACAGCTGGTAGGCTCCAGCCTATAGCCATCAACAGGTAAAGGTGGTGGTGGAGGGGCATCTGGGTGGCGTACTACAACCCGGCTCACTGGTAATGGATGCTGGTAGGACAGGGGACTACCTTCCTGGACTTTACCAAAAGCAGAGTCAACCAGTGGGACGTCCGCATTTATCGCCATGGTGGTGATGAGTGGAGCAATGTCTGGCAAGAAGTCTTTGTACACCTCATCAACTTTGAGGACATCTGGATCTGGCAGCTCCCCTCGCACTGCCTTGTAACTTGTACTCCTGCGAATAATTTAATTTCACAATTAGAACTTTAATAACAATTTTACACTCAAACAACAATCACAAAGTTATATTGTATAGTAGGCTGTACAATTACATAGGACGCTAGATATTACCTTACACCGTCAGCAATCGTGAACTGCTTCGGCTTAGTGGAAATGAACACCATGTCACTCACTCTGCCTGGTTTCACACCCTATTAAGTACACAAATAATTATCAAATTAATTTAAATGGTTGTTGATGCAACATACTAGATGAGCTCTTCACACATGAAAAACTACTATAGTAAAGTAATTGAATTAATTTGTTGTGGTAATATAACAAAATTACTTTACCCGATACTGTACTAAGTTTTTTTTTTACTGTACTAAGTTTTCTACAACTATAGGGTATATTATACTACAATACATTACAGTTTCCTGTAGTAAAAACTAAAGTATACTACAGTATTTATTAGTTTATTAGTTCACTATGGCCATGTCCACACGGACACGGGTATTTTTATAACCGGAGTTTTTCCTACAGCGTTTTTAAAAAAAATCCCGTCCACACATGCTCGGTCTCCGTCTACATGAAAACGTAAAAACACGCAATCAAGCGCGGTCAAGAGCATGCCACGCCAGCAGGCGGTGATATAAACCTTAACCCTAAAGCCACGTTGGCCAATCAGAAGCGCAAATCTGATGTCAAACACAGCTGATAACGGCGCACACTCTGACGTCGCAAGGCAAAAACCCCGGTTTCACTGTCTACACGACAACACTGTAACCGGGGTTTTCAAAAATGTTCGGTTTCAGTGCGTTTTCGTGTGGACGAACGGCCGAACCGCGTAAAAAAAGTCACGGTTATAAAAATACCCGTGTCCGTGTGGACAGGGCCTATAGCTAACAGGGGCGGAGTGGCAATCGGGAGAGTCGGGAGTTTTCCCGGTGGGCCGGTAGTGTTTCGAGGCCCGCGAGGGCCGGTCTGATAATAGTTATACCATGTTAAGTGTTATAGCCATGCGCACTTGAGGCCCAAGCAAGGGAAAAAAAACCCAGTTTTTTTTTACATTTTCGATAACGGAGCGTATTTGCACTAAGTGCCTGTCTTCTTAGCAAAAAGACGCCAGTTGTGAAATAGCTACAGTGGCGTGGGTGGTAGAGTGTGTAATGCTTGAAAGGAGCTTTTGACGCGTTCGACCCGAGTTCGAACCCGCCTTTTGCCGAACTCTCTCTTCCCAACACATATGAGATGTAAACTGTACCGCCTATACCATGAAGGTCTCTAGGGTTATATTTTGACAACGAACTAAAATCGAAACCATGATATGGCTTTGTGCCTTTATAAAACAGCACAAGACTTTAAGAATAGTCATTCTGCAAGTGCTGCGTGATTGAAAGAAAAGTGCGCTCTTTGCTCACGCGATCAGCATGGTGATCTGGTGTTTTCTCCTAAATAAAAGCTCAAGGGTTTATTTCTTGCAAGTGAAGAAATTAGGACAAAAGTATTTTAATTTTCCTATCTATAGTGTAATGTAGGCTAAAATATACTTTGGAAATATTCATTTTCATTTATACAGTACATTTATAGGCTATATGGATTTTACGTCATAGGAATAATTATATAAATCATTATTACATTATTATAATAATTGTTTGGCATCCTAAAACACCATTGATAATGTAATGTAGACTGAGACTCTCATAACTAAAAAGATGCTTTAATGTCCAGGTACAAATCAATGCTTTTTCTTTGTTCAACGAGCAGTTCATGGGTTGAAGCTCTTAATTTTGATCTCTCAAAGAGCACCAGATTGATGCATTTAACCTTAAAATGTACAACATTTCCTGGCGGGGGAGCATGCCCCCGAACCCCCCTAGAGGCACAGAGGTCCACCCAACATAGTTTTACAAAATCCTATGTGAAAGAACAACCATTTATGAACTTTACTCCAGTATAGTACAACAAAGTTCCTTTTAAGTCATTAAAACTGTAAATGCCATATAAAAATGTCCTTGGACATAATATACATTTGGCCTGCCTGACTAAGAGGGGGCCTACAAGACATTGTGCCCAGGGGCCTCTGAACTCTTAATTCGGCCCTGCCGGCGACGAGGGCCGGTGGTCTACGAAATGTCCCGGTAGATTTTTTGGTCCCACTCCGCCCCTGATAGCTAACACTACAGTATGCTGTAGCATTCATTAACAAAGTGTTGAAAAAAACTATAATATATATACAGTATAATACAATTTACTATAGTATTTTTTCATGTGGTTGTGAACACATACTTACCATGGTTCTTGGCTTGTGCCAGCGCTGCTCTGTTTCAGTGCCGCTCAGGACAGGGGTACAGCAGCCAGGTTCAGTGTGGAGTAGTGTGCGGTCTGGAACAAAGCTACACAGGAACACTCTGCCAATGAAATGTCCACTGGTGAGCAGTCCTCAAAGACAATCTACACATTAAAACAAAATGTCTGTCATTTCACATTTAGGACACTTCAAAACAACACAAAAAATGAGAAAGATGAGAACAGGCTGATCAGGTAAGTAGTAGGTATAGGGAATAGGCTAAATAATGTCAGGTTATCAATGACTTCATATACAAAACTGTAATTTAAGGACATCCAAATAGATAAGCCTTTATCACCAGTCTCAATTTACTCACTTTCATATAGTGTTAGAAAAACAGTGAACATTGAACATACAGTAAAGAACCGCAGCCATCAAAACCAGTTTCTGGGGTTTCCATGAAAGCTAGGTGTAGGTAATTAATTTGTCATTTTCAACACAGGGTTGCAAAACGAAAATAAATATATAACTTAGCCCTTTCACATCAGCTAGCTATCCTAAAACACTGGTTACCTCCACTAGCCACATCAAAACCACAGAACATTAACCCGATTGAGGCTTTGAACTGATGAACACTTCTTATTTCTACTCCCTACTCTGAGGTCGTGAGGCTTCTCGCTCTTTCTCATCGACCTGTAACAGGCAGCCCTGACGCTCACTCTCCCTGATGAATCTTTGTTTGAAACTGTGGGGAATTGGACATCATTCATGTTATGCATACAATTAATCGTACATCATCAAAACACTACACTGGATCAAATAGCCTGTCAAGTTGTCAAAGTAAGACAGTAATGTAAACTAGAGCTGACGTTAGCTAGCTTTCCAGTCAGTCAGCTAGCTGTTGTATAACTTACCTTCATAGTTGTCGATGTAACTAGATATATACATCTTGAACCCTTTTTCCCTCTTGCTCCTCGGGGCTGAGCTTGCCGCTTGTACATCGCTGATGGTAATCTTCGGTAGGTCTTGGAGGCATCTTGAGTAAAACAGCGCCATCCTTCCTATCGTCTCTTGTATCTCGGCCCGGGACCGGAAGTTTACAAGCGTACACTCAATAAAGCGGAAATAGAAACACGTCACGCCCGTGCACCTAGTCCATTGGACCTTGCAGATGGGACCACTAACACACCTGAGCTCACCTGACGCGTAACATGTCCGGGACAATACCCACTAAAAACCAATTTATCTACAAAAGATTTTGAATTGTTTTTAAGTAGAGCATTGTGCATATAACAGAGAAGACTTATATTAAGTTTGTCCTCCAACTTTAGCCAGCCCAAACAGGTGTGCATTTTATCCACACTAGAGCGAAAAGAGCAACCAAGTGCTACTCTTGCGGCTCTATTCTGAACGATTTGTAATTTTGTCAGATGTCCCTGTGCAGCACTGGACCAGATTACTGGGCAGTACCCCAGATGTGACAGAACTAAAGACTGGACAACTGTTTTCATAACTACTGGTGGACAATATACTGAACATCTCCTGGAAAAAGCAATACCTCTAGCCATTTTAGACACAATGTGATCAATCTGATCAGCCCAGGAGAGCTGACTATCCAGCTTCACACCCAATAGTTTAGTCTGACTGCTCTACCACAGATGTGTCAACAATTAGATTTAAGTTGCAAGGCTTGCCAAGCATACATTTAGTACCAAAGACTATACATTTAGTTTTAGATATATTGAGAGCTAATTTATTAAGTTTCACCCAATTTGTAATGGCATTAAGTTCATTCTGCAAGGTGCAACTTAAATCATTTATTGTAGATGCTGCGTAAAACATTGTAGCATCGTCTGCATAAAGTACAACATCTGCTCCTGAAACAGCTTGTGACATGTCATTAACAAACACTGGAAATAACAATGGACCCAAACAACTGCCCTGTGGAACACCACATGACAACTGCTTACAATCAGAAAAGCTCCCATTGAAAAATACCCGCTGACTTCTACCAGAGAGATAGCTGCGTATCAAGGACACAGACTGATGTGAAAAACCATAGCACTTAAGCTTAGACAGCAAAATGTCATGGTCAATAACATCAAAAGCTGCTGTGAAATCCAGCAGCACAGCACCCGTATGGTATAGTTAGATTGTTGTGTGAATGAACTCATAAGATGATGCGAGTTGTTTGAGTTGTGTGTGTGTGTGTGTTCTCGTGAGAAAGAAGTATTGATGTTTGCGTGATCTTATGGAGTGAGTCCTTTGTGTGTGTATATTGTTCATGGATCAGGTGTAATGTGACTTGTATCTGTTATTTTGTTGCTTTTTTGGTATTTTGTTGATCAATTTTGTATTTTCTTGTTTATTGAGTTGATTTATGATAATTTGATTGTATTTTTCTTTTTCCCTTGTTTATTGATTTGTGACAATTTGATGTAGATTTTGTTCATTTTGCTGGACTGGCTAAGAGGGAGTGCTGACCACTCTAGGTCCAAGTTAATGGGTACCTTAGTTTGTTCACTGAGTGATTCGACTCTTCTGAATTTTCTGTCACTTGAATGCACGTGTGCTTGTAGTGAAGTGAGTACATTAGTGTACGTTTGAAGTGCTTGTGGTGAAGTGAGTACATTAGTGTACGTTTGAAGTGCTTGTGGTGAAGTGAGTACATTAGTGTACGTTTGAAGTGCTTGTGGTGAAGTGAGTACATTAGTGTACGTTTGAAGTGCTTGTGGTGAAGTGAGTACATTAGTGTACGTTTGAAGTGCTTGTGGTGAAGTGAGTACATTAGTGTACGTTTGAAGTGCTTGTGGTGAAGTGAGTACATTAGTGTACGTTTGAAGTGCTTGTGGTGAAGTGAGTACATTAGTGTACGTTTGAAGTGCTTGTGGTGAAGTGAGTACATTAGTGTACGTTTGAAGTGCTTGTGGTGAAGTGAGTACATTAGTGTACGTTTGAAGTGCTTGTGGTGAAGTGAGTACATTAGTGTACGTTTGAAGTGCTTGTGGTGAAGTGAGTACATTAGTGTACGTTTGAAGTGCTTGTGGTGAAGTGAGTACATTAGTGTACGTTTGAAGTGCTTGTGGTGAAGTGAGTACATTAGTGTACGTTTGAAGTGCTTGTAGTGAAGTGAGTACATTAGTGTACGTTTGAAGTGCTTGTGGTGAAGTGAGTACATTAGTGTACGTTTGAAGTGCTTGTGGTGAAGTGAGTACATTAGTGTACGTTTGAAGTGCTTGTGGTGAAGTGAGTACATTAGTGTACGTTTGAAGTGCTTGTGGTGAAGTGAGTACATTAGTGTACGTTTGAAGTGCTTGTGGTGAAGTGAGTACATTAGTGTACGTTTGAAGTGCTTGTGGTGAAGTGAGTACATTAGTGTACGTTTGAAGTGCTTGTGGTGAAGTGAGTACATTAGTGTACGTTTGAAGTGCTTGTGGTGAAGTGAGTACATTAGTGTACGTTTGAAGTGCTTGTGGTGAAGTGAGTACATTAGTGTACGTTTGAAGTGCTTGTGGTGAAGTGAGTACATTAGTGTACGTTTGAAGTGCTTGTGGTGAAGTGAGTACATTAGTGTACGTTTGAAGTGCTTGTGGTGAAGTGAGTACATTAGTGTACGTTTGAAGTGCTTGTGGTGAAGTGAGTACATTAGTGTACGTTTGAAGTGCTTGTGGTGAAGTGAGTACATTAGTGTACGTTTGAAGTGCTTGTGGTG
This sequence comes from Rhinichthys klamathensis goyatoka, assembly GCF_029890125.1. NCBI lineage: Eukaryota > Metazoa > Chordata > Actinopteri > Cypriniformes > Leuciscidae > Rhinichthys > Rhinichthys klamathensis. Next base: position 560,435 of record NW_026606690.1, read on the forward strand.
AAGTGAGTACATTAGTGTACGTTTGAAGTGCTTGTGGTGAAGTGAGTACATTAGTGTACGTTTGAAGTGCTTGTGGTGAAGTGAGTACATTAGTGTACGTTTGAAGTGCTTGTGGTGAAGTGAGTACATTAGTGTACGTTTGAAGTGCTTGTGGTGAAGTGAGTATATTAGTGTACGTTTGAAGTGCTTGTGGTGAAGTGAGTACATTAGTGTACGTTTGAAGTGCTTGTGGTGAAGTGAGTACATTAGTGTACGTTTGAAGTGCTTGTGGTGAAGTGAGTACATTAGTGTACGTTTGAAGTGCTTGTGGTGAAGTGAGTACATTAGTGTACGTTTGAAGTGCTTGTGGTGAAGTGAGTACATTAGTGTACGTTTGAAGTGCTTGTGGTGAAGTGAGTACATTAGTGTACGTTTGAAGTGCTTGTGGTGAAGTGAGTACATTAGTGTACGTTTAAAGTGCTTGTGGTGAAGTGAGTACATTAGTGTACGTTTGAAGTGCTTGTGGTGAAGTGAGTACATTAGTGTACGTTTGAAGTGCTTGTGGTGAAGTGAGTACATTAGTGTACGTTTGAAGTGCTTGTGGTGAAGTGAGTACATTAGTGTACGTTTGAAGTGCTTGTGGTGAAGTGAGTACATTAGTGTACGTTTGAAGTGCTTGTGGTGAAGTGAGTACATTAGTGTACGTTTGAAGTGCTTGTAGTGAAGTGAGTACATTAGTGTACGTTTGAAGTGCTTGTGGTGAAGTGAGTACATTAGTGTACGTTTGAAGTGCTTGTGGTGAAGTGAGTACATTAGTGTACGTTTGAAGTGCTTGTGGTGAAGTGAGTACATTAGTGTACGTTTGAAGTGCTTGTGGTGAAGTGAGTACATTAGTGTACGTTTGAAGTGCTTGTGGTGAAGTGAGTACATTAGTGTACGTTTGAAGTGCTTGTGGTGAAGTGAGTACATTAGTGTACGTTTGAAGTGCTTGTGGTGAAGTGAGTACATTAGTGTACGTTTGAAGTGCTTGTGGTGAAGTGAGTACATTAGTGTACGTTTGAAGTGCTTGTGGTGAAGTGAGTACATTAGTGTACGTTTGAAGTGCTTGTGGTGAAGTGAGTACATTAGTGTACGTTTGAAGTGCTTGTGGTGAAGTGAGTACATTAGTGTACGTTTGAAGTGCTTGTGGTGAAGTGAGTACATTAGTGTTCGTTTGAAGTGCTTGTGGTGAAGTGAGTACATTAGTGTACGTTTGAAGTGCTTGTGGTGAAGTGGAATTGGGTAGGTTTGTTATTTCTCCTTGCCATCTGACATGTTATCTTTGATTGTCTGATTGATTTTGTTTATGTTTCTTTAGTTTTGACTTTGAAGCCATATTAACCCTTTTGTGTATTGAATTGTGTGTGTGTGTGCGTGTGGAGTTTTGATTTTAGTCCTAATAAAGTATTGTTATTTTATATATTCACGTCTCTGCTCTATCTTGTGGGAACGAACCTGTGTCCTTATTGGACCATTATTTCCCTGGGTGGCGTAGTCGGTGCTGTAGTTATAGTTGAGTCCAGAGCAACGAAACCCATCCCTTCGGCGCCACATTCGTTTAGTCATTCTGTTTAAACACTAAGAATATTATCATATTGAATGTTGATTAAATTCCATAATATATTATGTATTATTCCATAATGATTATAATATTAAATACTGGCTATATTGGAATTTATATTTGTGTATTATTCAGAATTTATGGTATATTATGTAGGTGGTTATTAATATTGTCATTTACTTCATTGTCTTTTTATGTCTGTAGGATTGAAAATAATCCAAGAGATTTGAAATGAACAAAGACATGCTTTATTGTGTTCCACCCTTCTTTCAACCACAAGGACCATTTGGAGTTCCCAAAGACACAGAGGGGCTGATAGTGATCAAGGCCATAGGTCAAGATGTTTGTACTTTGGGGGTCTATGAATTGTCACACCTTTAGAACAATGGGGGAAGTGTAATTATTTGATTGGTCAGTTTGAATGTCTCACATTTGGGTTTTAGTCACATGGTCAGGGAAAGGATAAAAGAAGATTGAAACTGTTGCTCTTTCTCTTTTATGCTCTGGCGCTCTGTTTCTCTGGGTCCCTCTTGGGACTCACTCTCTCTCTTTACCTCCTCTGCTATCTCTCTCTCTCTCTCTCTCTCTCTATCTCTCAGGTAACATTTTACATACATGCTGGGTACAATTAATTATATAGGTTAAAATCTATTTTGTAATTATTTTAAGTGTAACCATAACCATATTTTGTCATTAAACCTTTTCAATTACAAATAATGTGCTAACTAGTTTTGATTTGCTATTGACTTTGAAGTGCTACCTATTGCAATACAATATTATCACTCTCTATAGTAGCGCTCTCCCACATATTGAGCTGCTGTTGTAACTGCGCTTATTTCCGTCGTTGGTATAAGTGGCAGTGGGTGGAATAGACAAGAAATGTATGTGGAAAATGAATCATGAGTAAATAAAAAACAACAACGTGTCTTCTCCTGACGCCCCGTTCGGTGGGGAGATGTTTAAAGAACCGAACAGTACAATTTGTTATAATTTCAAAGAATGCAATTAATATAAACTTTCTGACAGTGTGTGAGACATCCGACTACTTTCCAAGAAGGGACTTTTGTATTGTACAGTATTGTACAAATTTGTTAAATCTTGTGAATTATTAAGACTTTGAGACTATGTTTGTACTGATTGCTTGACAATGTTTGATTAAGGGTTAATACCAATACCTTTGCAAATATTTGCCTTTGTCAAATATATATTAATACAGTCTCCTCTGTTTACTTCTCAAACAATAATGGGCTGACAGAAAGTCTGAAAGGCCCTTTTGGTCTTTTCAGGCGAAAAAAGAGAAAATAAAATATCATTATGTATAATATATAGGATTATTTAAAGGGAAAAGTACAGATTTACCTTACAATTTTTGGATTTAAAATGATTAGGCATTAAAAGCATGGTAATTGTGTGGTTAATATACATTTACAACAAATATTACTTTAAAACTACCAATACGGAGGTAAAATCAATCATGGTAAGTGTTGTGGTTACTATCCGTTTACTACACCATCACAGTAAAACTAAGTGTTAAAAGCTTGGTGTTGTTTTTACTGTGCTTCTACTACAAATACCACTTTGGAACTAATTGTACTACTTTAAACCTGATATGAATAAGATTCACTGATTGAAGGCCAATAGCACGTCACGTGACAGTGTTTAATCCCCCTAGTTTAGTAAAGTGTTTTGGATTAGAAAGCAATGAAACGCAAAACCTCAGTGGAGATGACAGATATAATGCAGTGACTGAACATGAGAGAGCTAATCTGATTAATATCGACAAACAGAAAAGATATAAGAAACATTATTTGGACAGCGTATTTAAGACTACTTACCAACATCTGGCACACGTGAACTGATGCTAAATATCGCGATGTGTTCGGAATGAGACTTCTTCAGCGTCATTTCCTACCGATGAAATCCGCGTCTGTGGTTGACGCCACAGGAGAACCTAACATAACGAAAAAATGCTGGCGGAAGGGAGGAAAGTGTGGGGAGAAACATCGGACGATGGCAATGAACAAGAAATGGATTATCAGGAAGTAAGATACAATAAAAGGAAGAAAAAGAGTAGCATGGGTGATGGATCTGATTGTGAACGAACAATAAATAAAGTAAAACAAACGAGAAATGAAGCTGATAAAGAGGAGGAAAGAGAGATCAAGGTTCTACTTACTTTTCCTAAGCAGTCAGAACAACAAACTCATCCTGTTAAATTATCGAAAGAGATAGGAGTAGTGAAAGCTGTAGCGAAGAATAATGATTAAATGTAAGGATGAAAAGCAAAAACAAAAAATTCTGAAAATGAAAACGCTGGCAGGAGGAACGATATCATGCACAGAAATAGGTCATGAATATATCAGGAGTACCTCTTAATGTAAGTGTGGATGATATTAAAGGAAATCTAAGCGGAGGCACAGTTATCTCTACTAGAAGACTGCAGATGTGGAAAGACAACAAAAGATGTGAGCGTATGAGCGTGATGATTTAGTTTGAAGGGAGTAATTTGCCCACAAGAGTGAAGCTAGGATTTGTTAGCTTCTTGGTGCGAGAGTTCATAGCTCCAGCTTTGAGATGCTTCAAGTGCCAACGGATGGGACATACTGCAAACTTTTGTAAAGGGAGAATACGGTGTGTAAAGTGTGGGGGGGAACTGTTGAAGGATGAACCCAAAAGCAGACAGAATGCTAACACACAACGTTTATTGTAACAGAAAACAGGGGAAAACAAAACCCACGAGCTGTCACGGATTGGCCAGGTTCTTCCACCACAATCCCCCAGCGATCACAGTCACCTGAGTTCTGACGAGACACACCTGCACCCCATCAACCACTCTGCTTCAGAAGCACACACCACGCACCTCTCATTGTCCGGACTCGTTCATACGAAGCGGACTCATAGTGCTTCTCTCTACGAGTGTCACTAACCAAACTATCCTGTGTTTACTTACCAGTGTACCGATCCCAGTCTGTCCAGATCTTCTCTTCAGCGGTGTGCGAGCCGTAAGCCATTCAGTCCAGCCAAGTGGTGCGTGAGTGTGTGCCGTCAGCCTCTTCTAACGGAGTGTGTATCCACTCTGGAAATCTCCTCCCGCCGTTCCTGCAAAGGAAACATCTACTATTCATTCACGGATTACACTCAAGATTTATCCATATCTGAACTCTGATACTCACCCATTTCTGCACGTTGAGTTATCCTGATACTCTGCTGTTTAATTCAACTTTATCTTCACTACTTAACTTGTTGTCCGTCTGCTTCCGTAACACGAGGGGGCAAAACAGAGACAATACCTAAACTAGATAACACTTGACAAGACTAGACTATTACCAGACAGCAAATACTAGATCAGGAACGATACAAGACTTCTTAACTGAAATTGATCAGTTAAACTTATGAACTATAGGCTACATGATGACGCATATAGCTTACTATTTAATAAGGTTTTTAAAAATGCCCCAGGAAATCACTTTATAGCGGAAATATCACCTCTTTATGGAAAAGTTTTTTGCTGTCAACATTGTTTTTGGAAGATACATTAAAATGCAGTTGGCTTCTGTGTACCGATCTACAATGCATGGCATAAAATGTGATTAATAGTGGATAATTTCTGTGTCAAAGTGTGTGTTATCAGCGGATTCTGTTCATGTGTGTCCAGACATTTTAGAAATCCCGACCAGCTGATGTTTTACGGCCATGTCCGGAATAAAGAGTAGCCTATGTATGGTAAACATATATAGCTACATACAGTTAGGGTGATATTAAAGGACATAAACGGTGATATAAGATTTTGGCCATATTGCCCATCTCTAAGTCATTTATTTCCTGTGACACCCAGGGGCGTTGCTAGGGTCTTGATACATTGGGGGCTTAGCCCAGTCCCCACTCAAAAGTTGAGAAGGATATTACCCCTCTAGGGGGGTCCGGGGGCATGCTCCCCTGTAAGAAAATTTTAAATATTCCATATTTTAAAGCATCAATCTGATGCATTTTGAGATGCATTTTTTGCCAACCTGGAGAGCTGGAGAAACTTAACTTCAGCCATGAGTCAAAAATATTATGGCCTCCGTAGCGTTAGCTAATAATTTTCCAGAGCTTTAGCTAGCTGGCTAACGTTGCGTTCTCTCCTGCTGTGTTCAACGACTCAATTCATCAAGCTAAGCCTGTGTCAACAGAGCTCCTGGATAACTTAGATATAGCCTACCAGAAAATATTAGGGATGTCCCGATATCATTTTTTCTGAACCGATCTAATCCGATACCAAAAATTCGGAGTATCAACCGATACCGGTCCAATACCAGTGCAGTTTTTTTTTAAATCAAGTATAATTTCTATAACTATGTGTGTTGAACTGATAATCACTCTTTTGTGTGTTAAACACAATCTACTTAATACAGACAACTTCATTATAAATAAAAACAACAAATCAAAAAAATATATATATGATCATAACCTATGACAAAAATTATATTATAAACTAGATTAGTGGATAACTCAGTAAAATTTAGTCTAGAAAAACAATAATTGTATAAAATATGAACATTTAGTGAAAAAAAAAACATTATTTAGTGGGGAACAAAGAGACAATAAGTGTAGCACTAAATCAGATAAAACGTTACACATTGCTCTTTGTATAGTTGTAAAATACATTCATGAAAAACAAGATAAAAATCAGAAAGATCAATTATTATATATAGTCTACTATAAAATTAAGACATTTTTAAATGTATAGCAGAGCTGTTTAATGAGGCAGCAACATATGATAGATAGGACAGAACAGAACAAAAAAGGCTATTAATAATCTTTCATTGCGCAAAAGTATTAGGCCTATGATATAATTATGAAAGACTCATGTGCGGCACACAGCGCGTATGCGCATCTCGAGCGCAGAATGATGCGCTTGAAGAAACACAGAGTCACAGCGCGCAGAAAGTTCAAAGCACAAAGGAAAGGCATATCGATGCATAATGTATTATACAGTAACAGTATCTATCTATGCAATAGTTTATTGAGCCTTTTCTTTTAACAGTTTTAAATTTCAGTTAATGTGCGCGTGAAGAACAATTATAGTGCTCTCCAGTGTTGTGATCTAACAGACACACGGTAGAAACGAATATTAAGGTAGCCTACACCAAACAGTCCTGCAAGATCAGTCATTTTATGCGAAACCATAGAGCTTTATCTACCGATAAAGTATAATAATAGTAACATTGAATCATCTTGGAGAGAGTTTCATCGTTGACTGTCGTAACCAAACGCAACGCGCTGTTTGATGCTGAATGGAGAATGACTGACAGCCGCAGCGGAGGGAAACGTTTACGTGATCTTGAATTTAACGATTAAAATTTTTATTTCTATCTCACATTATACTATAGTCTTCATCAGTAGCGGTTAGGCTTTTAGGCACGGGCGAACCGGGCAGTCGCCCGGGGCGGCATTTTTTCATGTCACATGGGGGCGGCACGAGCAGTTAAAAAAAATCCTCTGCGCCGCGAAGGTTTTCTATTTTCTATCATTTCAATTCAATTATTGGCAATGGCGCCCCTGCTTGCTGAGAAGGTGCCGTGTACAGAAGCGATGTCAAGGGGGTCTCCAGATTGGAGGAGCTCACCAAGGGGCCGTTCACATATCGCGTCTTTTGCGCGCTCGAGGTCGTTATTTGAAATGTAGGCGCACGGGAAGCGCGCTCATAATTGAAGCGACGCGCTCATTTTTTCCAGGAGCAGCGAGATGAACATTTTTAATCTTTTCAGTATGGGGGTGCACCCAAACACGCGGGTGTTTTTCTCTTCTCCGTAAATAAATCTTTTAGCAGAGCTACAGCAAGCGTTTTTCTGTGGTGGAAATCCATTAGCTACTAAAACTTCTTTGTCGTTGTGGAGAGCGCAGGGCATGGTTGTATAGCAACGACAGCCATGGGAAAATCGGACCGAATTTTACTATTAATAATAAAAGATAAGCTACTGTGCATTATACATGTCAGGAATTTATCTTTATTGACCCATTCTTTTTATAAAGATGATTTAAAGGCTGAAATATGTGAGGTTTATCTTTTTATTAAACCTTTTTTGTCAAAAGTTTATTTGAATGTGTACATGTTATTAGATAACATAAAACACACTCCTTTAAAATTTGGCCATCATCTTTAATGTTATTAACTTGGTGAATAGATTTCATTGTATTAGGCCTACTTTTTGAACAAGATTCTGTGTTTAACCGTGATCATTTTGGTCACTATATTCATGAAATGAAAATAATTTTCATAATGATCAACTAAAATCAACTATAATTATGTGTTTTTACAGTAGCCTATAATATGCAAAGTACAATTTTCTATTAAAAATAATATCTGATTCTGTCCTTTTCTCTGACATTTAAGGCCTAAGCTATTTTAGGTCTAAAACAGTTTGGATAGTTGTTAATATTAGAGTTATTAGAAATTATTTAAGAGATAAGTATTGTGTTACTACATAAGTATCTCTCGGCCACTTTCACTTGTAAAAACTCTATTTCGTGACAAAGTATAGTTTAACAAGTCATAACTAAAAGTGTGCCATGCATAGAATTCGAGGCAGTAACCAATGAGCTAATGGTTCCTCCCTGAAAGTTAGATTAATATAGCAAAATAACTGGATTTTCTTACTTTTTTTTTTTTTTCAAATGAACGGTATGTGATTTTATTGTTGTTGTTGTTTTTTTTCTTGTGGGGGGGGGGGGAGGGTTTGCTCGAAGGGGGTCTCGCCCAGGGTGTAATTCAATGTAGAACCGCCACTGGTCTTCATATAGTATATAGTATACCTTCCCCCTCTAATGTCCATAATAGCTACCACCAGAAGCCACAAACAACAAAAACAACAATGACAGTCAAGCCCTAAAGCTGTAAGTAACTGATGGCTCTTTTAGGCTCTCTCTCTCCTCTGGTGCGCACTCTAAATGCAAGCGTGCATTTTAATCGTCTATAATACATGTTTCCGAAGGATAGATTAAAAGACCCGGTCATTTTTTATTTTTTTTATAAATACAAAATTATTAAAAAAGAATAAAAATTATCAATAAATTATTTTTTTTGAGATCCGGGGCTAAAAAAAAAAACATCCGGGGCTGAAGGCCCGAATGCCCATGTCTAACGACGCGCCTGGTGACACCTGTAAAGTCACGTCCTCTAACCTCTTGCGTAGTGTTTGGTCTCACCACAAGGTGTCACTGTGGCCTCAAAGCTGCAGCTCTGCCACTCTGAGCTCGATTACTATGTCTGAGGTAAAACACGCCCCCTCATTAGCATACAGAGCAATAAATGAATAAATGTATAAATAAATAAATGTAGACATTAATACATATATACATAAATAAATTTGAAAATAAATAAAAGTGTAAATAAATAAATGAAAAAATAAATAAATAAATGTGGAAAAAATATAATTATATATAAATAAGGAAATAAAAGTATAAATAGTCATTTATTTTTGTTTGTTTTTTTACATTTCTTTGCATATTTCTTTGTTCATTTATTCATTTATTTAGGCATTTATTCATTTTTAATTCCTGCAGGTTTGGTTCTCCATAGGCAGTGGCCTACTTTTCAATCAATTTATCTTATTCGTCATCTCTGATGAAGTAATGAAGTAGACAGCATTCCCGGTTACAGAAGTTGCCACTTACCACTAATAAATATAAGTGTATGGTTTTCTTTATTAAACATATTTTAAATGCAAAAAAGTGTAAAAATGTCACTATCAAAAACAGTTTGGAGATACATGTCTTTAAAAAATATAAAACTACTACAAATAACCTGAATAATATTGGATTTCAATTATTACTGTATTACTAGTGACATCAGATTGTGATTTCTAATGTTGCTTTGCTTAATGTTGCTTACACCACTGATGTTGCTCAAATTAATCAAGAAATGTACTCACCTTTCAATAAAGCATTATCTGATGAATCGCTGTCATCATCGGCATTAGAGAGTTGGTGATAGTCGTTTCTCTGTAGAGTCCATAAATAAGAGAGATCAGCTTAACCAATTAGAAATGAGCTACAGCGGTGAAACACTATTACTGTATTGTAAGGATATGAGAGAGAACAGATGCAAGTAAACAACGAGTAGAGCAATGTAAGCAGGGGCACTCTAACATTCCTGTAATTTAATGATAAAATAATGCAACACTGTTGCCAGTAATTTACTGTTAATTGAACAGTTCTTTACTGTAATTCTAAAAATACATGCACTAAATTAGAAGTCAAATGAACTAATTTTAGTTGCAGAAACAGACTGTCTTAAATTGGCAAATTGACATTACATTTTTTAACTAATATTTATAATGCACTAATAATATGAGCATATTATTTCTGTGAACTTATTTCATTTGAGTCCACAAAAAAAAAAAGTTTAAATACAGAGATTTTCACTGGATCACATTCTCAGTGTGTGTTGGTGTTCTCCTGGACTGACACACAGGCTCTACTCTTCAGCACAATACTGACCTCAATGTTACGGTAAACTACTGCCAACAGAATATAATTATCTTTCTAATTTACAGTTTATTACTGTTACAATACATGTCGTGTGTGTGTCGTTTTATCTTACACCTTTAACCCTTTCAACCCCAAAGGAAAACCCTGTAGTGTCCACACTGTAAAGAGTAAAGTAGCATTGACACAGTGTTGCAATGAGATAATGAAGTGAATATGTAAGTGATTGTTGAGCATTATTGATGCACACCTGCTGATAACAAGCAGAATCACTGAAGGAAAGAGGAACAACAAGAACAGAAAAAGTAGAAGACACGACCACTGTTCCACCACTGAGTTACAAGTGCACAAATCAGTTTTGCACCTCATATATCGCGAAAAGAGTAGCAAAAGTCAAGGCGCGAAATTTGAACTTGCAGTGACAGATTTGAGGTTGTACTGCGAATTTGAATGTTAGAAAGAAGTGCAAATTTGTGTTAGCACATGGCTTGTGATTTTGTTTTACTGGCCATGTGCTTGTGTTAAGTCATGTTTGGTGTGAGCACATGGCTTGTCATGTATGTTTACCTATCTTGTTACCTGATTATTGTTTGATTTGCCCCACCTGTCCTTCCTCGTTACCTCCTTTGTTTGCTTCCCTATTTATCTCCTTGTGTTTTCAGTCCTGTGCCGGTTAGAATAGGTCACACAGGATTGAATACTACTTTACAAATAGTAGGTAATGTTACTGGTTAATGCAGAGACAAACTAGATATAAGCCATGTACTTTTTGTATGTGAGAAATATAACGATAGCAGAAGAAATTAGCAGGAAATGGAAGAAGAGAACTCAATACTTGATATACTTGAAGAACAGGGTATGAAAAGGGAGAGACTTGACTCTTTATTTATTTTTCTTAATAATACATAGTTCCCACATGACGTCACAACATACGGGCATTTGCCGACCTGGCGCCATATCTGTGGGCATGTTTCGGGCAGAATGTTAGAAGGAGAAGCTGAAACGAGTTAATTTCGTGATAAAAAGTGAAAATGGTCGTCTCCTGCTGGGTCAATGGATGTTCAAATCGTGCCGGAGGTTCAGTTAAATTAGGATTTTACAGTATACCCGTCTTTAGCCTTCATGAATGTGAGAAGACTAAGCTTTTGTCAGAACAACGACGGAGGTTATGGCGGCGAGGATAAACAAGTTAACACTTTGCAGTTTGAACGATGTCCTGTGTGAAGATAATGACGAGGTATTAAAAACAACATTGTTTCCACTGTTCGATCGCGCCCGCGCCTCTCTCTCTCTCTCTCTCTCTCTCTCTCTCTCTCTCTCTCTCTCACACACACACACACACACACCCATTCCAGCATTGCAATCTCAGATTATGTCCCTAAATAACCCGCGTATAAAGTAGTTCCGCATTACATTCATTAATTTGCTCGCAAGTTTTATTCATTTTTATACCGAACCGTACAATACATGTACCGTTCCAACCCTATTCTACACTGTACAAATAAGTACATGCATATTACAGAAAGCACCGATGACTGTTTTAAGGGGAACAGGAATTAAGTTGTGAAGGCTATAGCTTTTTAATAGACAGATAGTCTAGCATCACGCTGCATTCATTCGCTATGATGACTAACGTTAACGTTACTTTTCCATTGATTGCACTTGAGCAAACGTCACCAACCCAACCCTCGACAAACTGATCGTACGCCTCCAGTGATTTCCAGGCTCGGAATTGCTCACATATGTATAAAATACCAGATAATGGTAACGTTACACATGATAATACTGTATGAGTCAAAGCTGCATAACCAGTGCTCAGTGCTTCCTTCGTTAGCGCATACGGATCCACACCGTTTATGACTGAAATTGTCACATTATACCTCTCTCTGTCTTGTGTTAATAGAGTCTCTTTATAATCTCTGTCAAACACAGCAGCTTATGCCCTCAAAGATGGCGTCTCCGGGGAGGTCACGTGACATTAATTGGCCTGTGGGAACTATGTATACTGGCATAATGAAAAGAATATAATTTTTTTTTATAAACTAATTCAAGCCTAGACTCTGTGAAGTTTATGGTATTACACACTCCTGTACAGTTGATTGTGGTATAATACAAAAGTAGTAATCGGCCAAAAAAACAAGAAGTCATGTGCTGGTTCGTCGTCGTATATAAACTGTGTGTTTCCCTGCTGTGTGCTTCAGTCAAGTAGTTCAAGTCAGTCTGGTTTTCCCCCTCGGGGTAGTTTTTGTTGTATTTTGTTTTATTTTTATTATTAAAAAAGCCCATCAACTCTGCACCTGAGTCAGAATCAGAATCACTTTATTCGCCAAATGCATCAGCAGACACACAGGAATTTGTTATGGCAGTCAGTAACACACAAAACTCGACACAAACCATATATACGTGTAGCTACATACAGCATGTTTAAATTAAATTATATAAATTAAATTAAATAGTCTCAATATAAAATAGTCCAGAGGGTTGAGTGAGGCACTGGATCAGCCATCAGGAGGGAATCGGCTCTTGGAAAAAAAACTGTTTAAATGGCGTGAGGTCCTGACTCCTCGTCCTCATTGCCCCATACCTTCTTCCAGAGGGAAGCAGCCTAAAAATGCCACTTGCTGGATGGGACTGATCAGCAGCGATTTTAGCTGCCCTCTTCCTGACTCTGACCTCATACAAGTCATTGATTGACAGCTGTCTCTGTCCAGTCAGCTTCTCTGCTGTGCGCACAGTACGCTGCTGTCTACTCTTCGCCTGGGCCGATGCTGAGGCAAACCATACAGTAATAGATGCTGAAAGAAGGCTTTCCACAGTGGCTCTGTTAAACCTAGACCGAACAGAGCTGGAATTGTTCAGTTTGGTTAACTGCCTTAGGAAAAACATTCCACTGTGAGCCAGGCCCGGCTGCAGGATAAAATGACTGAGGGGGCATGTGAAATTGTTAAGGGGGCTTAACTTTATACCATCAATGAACAATCAATACACACCTCGCTTTGGAACAACAGATTTTTAAATGCAGCGCTCCATAAAACACCCCATATGCAACTGCACAGGTAACCGCGTAATAAAAAGATAAGCCAGCATAATTTATTATTCATATATGAACTCTTTCACGCTTAAGTTGAAAATATTCTAACTGACTCCCCAGAGTGAGTTTTTATTTTAGAACGTTCCCCCTTAATGTTTCCATGGCAACGCGTCATATTGGTCACGTGATACACCGCAGCCACAATAATGAATGACATATCATATATCATATCATATCAAACTTTATTACAGACTCAAAGTCCAATTAAAAAAAAAAAAAAAAATCAGAAAAGACATTCAACAACATACACAACCCATACAATCCATTACAACCATACAATTTTGTGAACATAGAGTTACAAAATACACCAGTACCAGTGTCTCCACAGCTTTGACTGATACCGTGTAGTACTAACCCTTAAATTTGATAAACTCACAATAATTTCATTTTTGGAGTCATTAAGTCGGCAGATAAATCTGTACATAAAATTACGCAACAGTGCTTTAAAAGTGATTACTCGTATACTGACAAACATTTCACTTGCACTATGCCATCTAGGTCTCCTAAGTAAGATTCTCATAGCATCATTATAGGCTACTTGCAGCTTCTGTAAACTAGATGCTCTATAGTTACACCGCACAAATGAGCAGTATAAAATGTTGTACAATATGTTTTAAAAAGTGACACCTTCACCTCATCTGAGCAGAAACTAAACTTACGCAACAGTATATTTGCCCGCATATACATCAGGCGGCGTTGCCTTTCAATATCATCATCATCTGTCATGTGCTCAGTGATAATATGACCAAGGTATTTCACTTTCTCGCACACCGTGAGATTCTTGTTAGACAACTTAAAAACTGGAAAATGTATACTTTTATCCTCTTTAGTTCTGCAAATCATAACCATACTCTTATCAGGATTATATACAATATCATGTTCAAGACCATAATCAGAACACACATTTAAAAGCTGTTGAAGACCAGCACTGCTTGGACTAAACATCACAAGATCATCTGCGTACATAATATGATTCACTAACGTATGCCCAATCATACACCCAGTTTTACAAACATTCAAACGTTCAGACAGCTCATCCATATAAAGATTAAACAAAACTGGGGACAAAATCCCTCCTTGTCTCACACCGTTACTGACCCCAAAAGGGGCAGAGACCTTATTGCCCCATTTAACTTGCATCAACTGGTAGGCATACCAATATGTCAAGATTCTCACAATGTATTCTGGTACCCCTCTTTGTCTCATTTTAAAAAATAGCTTAGCATGGTTAACCCGATCAAAAGCTTTAGACGCATCAATGAAACACATAAAAACTGTTGAACTTTTATCTCTGTACTTATTTACAATTTCCTTTAATGCATAAATGCAAAGATCAGTACCATGTTTAGCCTTAAATCCAAACTGGTTGTCTGTAGAATTAATGAACACATTTAACCTATCAAGCAAGATTTTTTCTAAGACTTTAGACAAAATACTAGCTAAAGCTACAGGTCTATAATTATCCAAGTTACCCACCATTCCAGCTTTGTTTTTAATAACTGGTACTAATAAGACAGACAACATTGAATCTGGTAACACATTGTGAGTCAAAAAGCCAGTAAGACAACCAGCTAATAACGGAGCTATCTTCTTACTTCCATATTTAAGATGTTCAGCAGAAATATTATCGGAGCCACTAGCTTTATTTTGAGGCAATTTGTTTATAGCTTGATCCACCTCACATGGCATAATCACAATTGGATCATTAACTTGGTGATCAACCATATCATATTCATTTTGGATACAATTAAAAAGGCTACAATAATGTTGTCTCCATACTGATGCAATATTCTCTGCCCCAGAAACTCCATCCAAAGTACAAGGAAGAGACACTCTACAACTATTGAGAGTTCTGACTTCTTTCCAAAAGTCAGTGATATTATGATTTAGGAGCTTCATAGCCGTAGAATCAGCCCTTAAAGTTTGCTCATTTTTACTAATAAAGCGAATAGCATACTTATATCTTGCATTTGTAAACTTCTTATGCAGAAGCTCTGGCCCTTGCCTGGGTCTACCTGCCGCCACCCATAATTTATAAGCTTCCTGAGCTGCAACTTGATATTTAGCTACATATTTACTCCATCCAGGCCTAGACTTATTCATTATACCCTTCGATTTAAGAAATGGCTTACTACAACTATGCAAGACATCAACTATATCATTATACATTGAACAGATATCCCTCTGATGATTTACATCTTTACAGTTAACATCACTACACATCAATGCATCCCTTGGTAAGTGAATATCACTCAAGCATTTGTCAGTACTCACATAATAAGCTAAAAGGTCCTCCTTATTAAGTGCTAACCAATCCATTTTTTACTGCATTGATATTACTTTCATTATTAGTCATTGCTATAATGTGTTCAAAGTTTATCACAACAGACACAGGTATGTGATCAGTTGTTACTGTATCATATAAGATACTCATATCCCTCAACGAGTCATGTGCATCTACTGTACTAATGCAATGGTCCAACCATGATGTCGTGTTCCAAGCCTCACTAACATAGGTATAGCTATCCACAGGTAAACACACTTCACTTGACAAAATGAGATTATTATCTTGACAAAACTGAACAATATGACTAGAAAAACAGGATTTACTGTCTGAAATGTCCGCATTCATGTCACCAATAACATACACACTAGAAATAATACTACTTTCAATAAACGAACCAATAAAAGCTAATCTATTTAAATACTCATCTTCATTCTGACGACATTCGTAAGGCGTATACACATTTAAAATGATACATTTCTTATCTTGATATGTAATCTGTATTGCAATACACCAATTAGCATCCAATCTAACCACCTTTATCAATGAATCTAAGTTTTTTTTCCACAGTATGGCTACACCGCCCGATATCCTACCTTTAATTAAATCCATACCAATATCTGTTGTGGATTCACCAGCACCATTGAAGTTATCATTAAGAGAATTCAACTTATCCAAATCCTGCACAGCTAAAAAAGTCTCTTGTAAGCATAAAATGTCACAGTTCTCCAAAAGGCTGTCCACAACCATACGGCGAGCTTTATCCCCATCACTCTGGCCCACACGCAGACCACGACAGTTGTATGACACAACCCGAATGTCCATGTTGACTCCAATCGTTAACTATTATACCCGAAGGCGCACGTCTTCCCCATCAATTGGTGCAGAATTAGACCCAGTCTTAGCACCCACTCTACGCGGCTCATAATAACGTCTAACAAAAGCCCCTTCAGGCCAGAGCTGCGGGTCATACATTTCACTGACTTCATTACATTCAGCAGATACTTTAAATGAACTGTATCTGCTTTGCACAGTTTCAATCTTCTGACAAGCAACTTCACGACCAAGCTTTTCTTTTAAATACTCAGACAAAGTCAAGGCATCTAAGTCAGGTGTAAACTTGGAGGCAAAAACACTCACCAGTTTGGTCTTAACCATTCTGATTTTGCCCACATCTCCAGTACCAACGACGGTCAAGACCTTACCTGACTTCTTTTTCTGACTGAGAATAACAGAAGGCAATCTTGATTTCCTGACAGCAGTATTCTCAAAACCTTGTCGACGACCCTTTATCACCACACGACTCCACTTCGGAGAGTCTGAGGGAGATGTTAATCCTGTTGCTCTCTCCAGCGTTGCATCACTTTCCATTCCCTGAGCGTTCAACGATGCGGCCCTCTCCACCGCAGCTCCTTCGCCAATGTCCGTCTCCAAAGCCTCCGCCGATGCGGCCCTGAGTGCCATACCCTCAATCTGTACATCTCTGACCGCTGCTGCCAACACCCCTGAGTCCGTTGGCTGCTCCAGAGCACACACTCTTCGATTAATATCCACCGAAATAGCTCGTAGATCTTCACCCACATTAGCATGTAGTTGCAGCGCGTGTTTCATGGAACAAAGCTCAGCACTCAGCTGCTCCATTCTTCCAAGCAAACTTGAAACATCAATACTATCAAAGGACACTGGCGGTAACTCATCCAAATAATGAGAAACAAATCTGGGGATATCTTCGCCGCATTCGTTCATCACTTTAAGACAGCTTTTTATGTTATTAACATCTTTTTGTGGGCCTTTATGAGCAACATTCCGTTGAGTTGTAGGACATAACTCAAACAGTACCTTCTTTGAGGCCTCAATCCAGTCAGAATCAAACGTCTTTGCGGCCAACAGGACAATTTCATCCTGGCTTAGGGTTTTGATTTTAACAGCAAGAAAATTAAGAAATTCATCTTCAACAATAATTTTGCCGTCAACAGTGTTATATATCTCAGGTTTAATGCGAGATCGTTTAAACACTGACGCAAGTGAAGACAGATGTGTATTGCTTTTATTTCGTTTTTCCTTTTTTATTCAAAATATTCACAAACTTGCTTACCATGTCATCAACTATCTGATATTCCGATTGTCAAAAATGTGTAAGCGAGTGTGTTTGGTCGTTTAACACCTTTGTTAATAATCTATAACGTGAGATGGGCGCCAGCCCGTAACCATGTTTATTTGCGCCGCAGTTCAGAGAGTCCTGTCAGACGTCAGTCATCAGTTTCTCCCGAAATATATGTAAGAAAGTGGCCGGTGAACTGTGAGAAGAATAGAGTAAACTTTATAGTCACTTCCACTACGTTTGTCTGATATGAATAACACATGTTGGCTAATTATATTTGAATAGATTGTTGCTTCCACAGACATCCAGACATGTGTATTTAAAAAAATAAAAATAAAATACACAGATATGTGTATTTTACAAACTCCAAATGTATTGTTTTACTAGTGTTTATGTGTATTTCAATGTCTGAAACCTAAAATAAACATTATGAGGTTAAAACACTGCATAGTTTTGATATATGACAGCGCTGAGCTCGTCCGTCTCTGGCTCAGTGCCAACCAACGCGCGAATCTGGTAGTGATGTCACGTCACTGAACATTATACATCCCATATGGGACCGTACCGCTCAAAAGGTAAACATTTCATTTGTAACCATGAATACAAAAAAGAAACTGAGGGGGCACAAATCAGATCTGAGGGGGCAATGCCCCCTTTTGCCCCCTCGTGGCGCCGGGCCTGCTGTGAGCCCTCTTGATAATGAAGGAATAGTTTTCTTCCCATTTCAAGTTGTTAGTGATGAAAGTGCCTAGGAATTTGAATGACTCCCCCTCCTTAACAACACAGCTCTTGATGGTTAGGGGTGGGAGAGAGACGGGGGTTCTACGAAAGTCTATCACCATTTCCACTGTCTTTTGTTGGTTGAACTCCAGATTGTTCTTGTCACACCACTCAACCAGATGAGACACTACCTGCCTATAAGCAGACTCATCATTGCCCTTAATAAGGCCGATCAAGGTGGTATCGTCTGCAAATTTAGTGATTATTGGAATTGCAATCATTGGTACACAGTGAATAGAGAAATGGTGACAGCACGCACTCCTGAGGTGCTCCAATGTTGGTGAACCGAGGATCAGACATGTGCTGGCCAAGCCGAACATGCTGCTGTCTGTTGCTGAGAAAGTCCATAATCCAGCGGCAGATAGAGCGGCCCACCCCCATCAGTGACAGCTTCCACAGCCGCTCGGGTAGAACGGTGTTAATGGCGGCACTAAAATCTACAAACAACATCCTTACATAGGAGCCAGGAGAGTCAAGATGGTCCAGAGCATAATGCAGACCTAAGTTAACTGCATCATCTATCGAGCGGTTTGCCCTGTAAGCAAACTGCAGTGGGTCAAGATGGGAAGCTGTGATAGGTTTGAGATGTGACAGAACCAACCGCTCCAGACATTTCATGACCACTGATGTAAGGGCCACCGGTCTGAAGTCATTCAGGCCCACGGCACTGTTTTCTTCGGTACTGGAATAATGGTTGATGACTTTAAACAACCCGGAACCTTACATAAGACAATTGACTGATTAAAACTGTCTGTAAAAACTGGAGCGAGCTGACTAGCACAGTACTTCAGGGTGGCAGGTGAAATCCCATCGGGGCCACTTGCTTTCCTTACATTCTGCCGGCAAAATAGCCGATACACATCCTTCTCCTCAATATCAAAGGGAGTTTGATCTCGAGGAGCCATGTCCTCCTCCTGCCTGAATGGGACTTCATGATTATGAACCAGATCCCGCCCAGAAGGGCAAGGGAAAGGATGAGAGCACGGAGATCTCTCAAATCTGGTATAAAATGCATTAAACTCGTTGGCCAGTTTAGCAGATGGAGTGACTTGTTGCATTTTATATTATAGCCCGTCAAGTTCTTCAGTGACCTCCAGGCCGAAGAAGAGTCATTAGTGTCAAATTGTTCCTCCATCCTCACCTTGTAGGCAGCTTTTGCTTTCCCTATGGCTTTCTTTAACTCTTGTCAAGCAAGCCTGTATTCATCTCCATTGCCTTCTCTGTAGGCCTGCTCTTTGGTGTTCCTAAGCAGCCTAAAGGATTTCGTAAACCAGGGTTTGTTGTTATTATATTTCACCACCGTTTTGGTGGGAATACAAGCTTGCTCACAAAAGGAAATATATGAGCGCACAGTGTCTGTATATGAGTCCATAGAGTCACAAGAGGCACGCATGGATTCCCAATCAGTGGTATCTAAACAGACCTGTAACATCCCAATTGCCTTTGTCGTCCATCTTTTAGATGCATACTGAACTGCTTTAGCTAGTTTTAGTTTTTGCTTGTAGGTGGGGACCATCTGAATTAGACAGTGATCAGAGTTCCCAAGAGGAGCACGGGGAAGTGAACGATAAGCTGCTTTGTGAACAGAATAAAAATGATCTAGTATATTTCCTCCACGAGTCAGGACAGGTGACTAGTTGTTTGTATTTGGGCAGATCATGTTTCAAATGACATGCATTAAAGTCGCCCATAACAAGTAGTACAGAGTCAGGGTGCTTATTCTCAGTGTTTATAATCAGCTCCGTTAAAGCGTACTGCGCCTCTCGTGTGTTAACTTCAGGTGGAATATACACACATGCAAATATAATAGAGGCAAACTCTCTAGGGGCATAGAAAGGCCTGCAGACCACGGCAATGAACTCCAACAAATGGCTACAATGTTTGTGTAATACTGAAACGTCAGTGCACCAGTTTGAACTAATGTAATAACACAGACCTCCGCCTGTTGACTTCCCACTCAGTCCTTTATCGCAGTCGGCTCTGATTAGTTTAAATCCAGGTAATTCCACAGCTGAATCCGGGATGTTCTCATTCAACCAGGTCTCGGTAAAGACAAAAGCTGCATTCATATTGAAGTCCCTGTTGGTCCGTAACAGAAGATTAAGCTGGTTGATTTTGTTACTGAGGGAGCGCACGTTAGTCAGGCAGACGGCGGGGAGAGAAACTCGATATCCCCGCTTCCTCCACCTGTAGAGAGCCCCAGCTCTCTTTCCTCTTGCTCGGCTACGCCGCTTAACTCTTGCCGCTGATTTAATAATATCGTCCGCGGAAAGAAGGAATTCGGGGATCAAGCTGGCAGGCATTGTTCCCCTAATGTTCATAAGCATATCCCGATTGTAGCTAAACCGCATATTTAAAAAAAAAAACAGCGAATAACAACGTAAACAACACAAACACACAGCACTGAAAGCCGCAGCTGCCCTGTGGAAGGCGCTACATCATGAGTGATGAGTCCTCGCTCCTTTCACCACCCCCACACCTGACACATGTATTTGATAATGTCAGGTTCGCATCTTCTCTCTTTATTCCAGAGCATTTGATGTTTTGTTTTTATTATCTTTCAACTGATTATGAAATTGGCATTATACATTTACCTGACATAATAAATTGTTACATTTGATTTTATTCCGACTGACTCTGAAATTGTTTTCCCAAGTAGATTAAACGGATTTGTATGTTACCGCAAGTTTTGACGACTAATATTTGGCACTAATTCAAGTGTACGTGTTTTGCAAAGACAAGAAGTGAATTTCCGTTTAGGGCAGCAAACGCTGCTTGACCAACCTAAATCTGGGTGTGTCTTACCTCTGTTTCAAATTAATGTTACTTTAGATAAGGGTGTGTGGGAAACCACGACATGACCAATCCAAAGCTATTATAAGAGAAGTAACATTGGTTGACTTAAATCTGTAGTAGTGGCCATACCTCTACTGAAGTAAACGTTACTTTAATTTCAAGTATATGCAATCACGGGGGCTATACTAAAGTATCTTTGGTTGTGAATGTGACCGATCTCAGGTATATAGCAATTACCTCTGTTTAGTGACCGAAGCTGGAAAGATTGTGATCGTGAGACCCACGGTAAACAAGGCGTGAGGTTCACCGAGCCGGCGTGTGGAAGTAGCCAATCAGTAGTTTAAAAGAAGTGCATTTTTAATTATCCCACTGGCTGCTTTAAAACACCTCTCAAAGCGACATAAAAAACCTGTTCTAAAAATGACATACTTCTTGTTAAATTGAACATATTTTTGTGCAATCAAGACAAATCAACTTTAATATGATTGCAAAAAAAACACATTCACTACAATTAAAATAACAGTTGAGTGTGGTGGGGAATGCAAATTGAAGAAATGATTTAAGTCTGCTTGTAGAGTGGAGGATAGAAAGGTACACCGAAGGTATCTGCAATTTCGTTGTTAAAGTTGACTTGGGTATTGAGAACAGCCTCTGCCTGCAAAAGAGAGAGAACACCAATAAGAGGCAATTAGAAGTTGTTCCATGTGCAGGGTACCTTATTAAATAGTATTGTGGTAATTTCAGGCCTGGATCAGGCTCTAAAAAGAAGGATCTGTTTGTAATCAGAGTTATATAGAATACGATTTTAAATTTACCTGTTGTGACATGGGTTTCCCGAAGATAATACCTGTGGCTAGGTGCTCACAGTTGTTGTCGAGTACTCCGTATTTTCCGGCGCCATCACGCAAAAGCTTTCTAATACTTTCTTTCATCTCTTCTTCAGATTTTACTGGTAATGTAGTCATATATTGTTCGACTATGCCACCAGGCTTGAGCGGACCTTCCTTCACAGAGGCTCCTGCTTTACTGTTGAGTCCTTTTTCACCTGAAGGAAATATTAAACCGTCAAAGCCAAACTGTTTCCCCCATACCTAGATTGATCTAGTAAAAACCCAACTGGGTAATTGTAACAATAATAATGTGATATAACTAACAATTAAAAGTCACCCGACCATGTCTGGATAATAAACAAAATATACAAGAGACAAGCACATCCTGCACAGTTTACTGAATACGGTTATCTAGATAGTATACCAGAATGTTTAAAAACTTACACAACAGGCTAAAAACACATGTCTGATTGTTTAAATGCATTTTAAATCCTTAATAAAATGCATGTTACTGCAATACACACTTCAGAATATGTACTCATGTTCAATATGTTGCTAGGTACCATTGTTTAATTCTTCATTATGTAGTTTTATATTGCAGTGGTATAGTGCAGTGCATTTACATTTTGTCTTGCCTGTGACCATAGGAATGAGGACATGGGTGAAAGTGCTTTGAGACAGGAATGTTTAGGTGATAAAAGAAAAGAATACTGATCACCGTTGCAGTTCAAATAACAAGTTGACGTTCGATAACTAACATTAGTTTCATATTCCCATTGCGTCGCGCATACAGACCATGAATACAATTATTCACATGTAAAACAATGCTTTTGAAAGCTCTATCCACAATTCCTTAAAGGTGCAGTGTGTGATTTTTAGCGGCATCTAGTGGTGAGACTTGCGAATTGCAAACGGCAAGTCACTCGCGGCCTATCCCTCGGTTTTCAAACTCGAATGAGAAGCTACGGTGGTCGACGTAAGACAACATATGTCGTCGTCTGAGTCTGAGTCAGCAGCAGAGAGTAGTAAGTCAAGCAATGAGGTTTCTTTAGCGCTGTTTGTTCGCTTTCGGCTACGGTAGAAACATGACGTCACATGTCGACCTTCATAGAAGGGGATTCCCGCGCCTATGTAGATATAAATGTCTCATTCTAAGGTGATAAAAACATAACGGTTCATTAAGTAAGGTCTTTATACACCACTGAAAACATAGTTATGGATTTTATATAGCATTTCTGTCAATAGATCCTCAGAAATATTACACAATGCACCTTTAAACGCGAGTTTACTGTGTTTTGAATTATGGGTGACACTTCCGGTTTGGGGAACTTCCATTCAAAAACAAATTGTAAGGTTGCCCTACAAATAAAGCTTATCCGTCAGTTTGACTCAATGAGCTATCAGTTTTCTTTCATGTTTTATTTAAGAATAAAATGAGAATAACGCAACACTTGGTATTTTAACATGACATGTTATAAGAAGAATATCTATGGCAAGAGCTCTTTCAGTCGCTGCTTTCTTCTCCTCATGATTATTTCGTTTTTTCCCTTTGCACTCCGCTGTAATAGTATGAAAAGGACAACATCGCCTGCACATCTGTGCTCTGTTCTCACGATTTAATTTACCATATATGCCATTAATAATTCACTGGAAGGCACGAAAAATCTCTCTTTTTTCTCCCCAAATCCTCACGTCTCTTTCCAGGTTTGTTTACACAGGTATATACAATTTATTATCTGTCAAAATGACTGAAATCACTTTGAAATAGTATCACGCAATGCTGAAGTAAATGTATATGTATATATATATATATTTTTTTTTATTAAGGCAACGTATGTTACATAATAAAGATTACCACAATGATATTTAACCGTCCGATTTCTCTGTGGAAAGATTCACGCTTTTGGGAATTATGAATTATTCATGATTATTCATGATTATTCATGAACCATGAATTATTCATGGCCGGATGAAAGTACCTTGTTGATGCTTTTACACTTTTAAATGTCCTTTTAATGTCCAATGGTTGAAGGGTGAGTAGCATAATGTCATGTCATTGTACACAGTTTTTAAAATATATAATATTGCGTCCATTGAGCGAGTCTTTCATTGATTGCTTACAGCTTAACGGAAGTTACACCCATCATTCACACAAAGCGTCATGGGGCGCAGGAATAATGTGGATAGTGGCTGAAAATAAGATAAATTACCCTTTCCCCCCCATTCTGGGCCTGTCAAATATCGACTATAACTGTGGGTTTTAATCCTTTACTGCATAAAGCAGTAGCTGAAACATGGACGTTAACAGAAGTGCAGAATGAGTGTCTCAGTGTTCTTGTAAAGTTTTTAAAAAGTACTTAAGAAGCACTTTTAGTAAGACAGAGGCTAGTCAGAGATAGGAAACCATGATTTTAAGTTTCTACAGAGAATCACTGTACCTGTAAACTCGACAGCCATATCTTGTCCGTCTTTCTTCCCAGTGTACACCGCATAGTGTGTGTACAAACCACGAGAGTATGCAATGAGGTCTCCAAATTTCATGGCCTATAAAAAAAAAAGCAGCAAATATACAGAACTGACCGAAATCCTATTTGTACTTCCATGTAGGATGAACACATAATAGCAGGTTTATTCCAAACTGAAAATAAAGTCTTACATTACCATAGTTTTCACGGTGCTTGTATAGTATAGGAAAAACATAACATACCTTAGTTTAAGTTTGAAAACTGAAGACTGTAGCAAGAGTGATCAATTGACAGAACACCACAAGAGAATTCCTCTTCTGCAACTTCTACGATTGTGTTGGAGTTCAACTAGTCCTGCTGCTCTCATACACATTAATATATTCATATGAGGAAGTGCCCTCCCCTTTCCCCAGAATCTGAGTAATGCTGAAGATAACACTATACAGCACTTTAAACAGTAGTTCTAAGGAAAGCTGTGGGTTATTACCCAACACTTGTCTGCTTCCTCATCTTTGTTCACCACATGTTCGTGTTTGGTGGTCTGAGCTGCAGTAAGCGTGATTGCAACGACTTTAGACATCAGAAGTCACAACATCCATCAAGCCTGTGCTAAAACAACTTAACCTAGCTTTCTGTTTAAGGGCTAAACATACTACAGAGTTTATTCACAGCGTTTTGTACTGTATACTCTAGTTACACAGACCAGTATGCTTACACGATGCATATACCAAACAGGGGGAGCATTTTTTAAGAGAAACAGAACGGTGGTTGCTGACTCGCAATGCTAGGAATTTAACCCTTGTTGTGGAAATTTTGTACCTTAGTCTTAGACAACAATTAAAGAACAAATGAAGATCTCGAAAGTCATAAGTATACGTATTTATTTCTTGCAAGAAAGGCAGTTCACACACAGACAGAGTCTGACATGAGAAGGGCAAACGTCTTCTCCCTCCACAGAGTTTATATACCCAAAAGATCACCCTCCAAGATGTACCCCTCCTCTTGTTGTCTTTGGACTAAGGCCGCTGCACGTACACAGTTCTTAGTTCCCCTTATTCATCTATTATCTCCTCAGTCAACACACACGTCACTTCAAGCAACACTTAACCAAACATGTCTCGCTCTTAATGCACTCTAAGTTAACTATTGCTAAGAAAAACAGATCGTTCTGTCCTTTTGCACTGTCCTATTGCCCTCTTAGCAAAGAAGACTGTTAAACTATTTGCAGAAAAGATAATGCATCTGGCAACTTCCTTAAAGGAGAACTCCGGCGCAAAATGAACCTTTGGTCTAATTACACATTGTTACCTAGTCAACCGTTATCTGAGATTTGTTTTCATGATTATCGAATGTAAATAGTTTTATCTCTAAAAACAGTTTAGCCTATAAAGCTAGTATAACGCTAGTATATTGGGCATAGTGTAATGACAAATAAAAATCGCTTGTTAATACCACTAACAAGGCTGAAAATAGCCCCACACTAACACGGTAGCATAATGAGGGTCCCTACCTTCAAACCGAAGCATTGAGAACTTTGTCAGTGTCCAGACAGTTTAATAAGAAGATATTTTAAACATACAGTCAACTTCGCGTATACAGGCAGAATCCATCTTTGAAATACCGTCTCTACCAGTCGATCTACGAACGCCGATCCAAGTGCGCTGGTGAGATGTGAACGAGCTATAAGTTGTGATAAGGTGAGCGCGAACAGCAGGCTTGGATCAGCGTTCGTAGATCGACTGGTAAAGGCTGTATTTCAAAGATGGCTTCTGCCTGTATTCGCGAAGTTGACTGTATGTATAAAATATCTTCTTATTAAACTGTCTGGACACTGACAAAGTTCTCAATGCTTCGGTTTGAAGGTAGGGACCCTCATTATGCTACCGTGTTAGTGTGGGGCTATTTTCAGCCTTGTTAGTGGTATTAACAAGCGATTTTTATTTGTCATTACACTATGCCCAATATACTAGCGTTATACTAGCTTTATAGGCTAAACTGTTTTTAGAGATAAAACTATTTACATTCGATAATCATGAAAACAAATCTCAGATAACGGTTGACTAGGTAACAATGTGTAATTAGACCAAAGGTTCATTTTGCGCCGGAGTTCTCCTTTAACACATCTAGGTTCAAAGAACACGTCTACAGGGTTCTCAAGTCTTACGCATTGGCCGTGAGACACACGCAATTCAACCAGTTCACACGCTCACACGCCACACCGTGTATATCTCACGCTGAAAAGGCAATGCCAACCAAGTTGTCCTGCAAGCTTTATATATAACGTTGTATACGAGGCGCATGCACACAAAGATAAGTTTCCTGCCGCCAGCGCGTCCGCATCTCGGCCAGATTGCGTTCGTTACTATAGGCAACTTATAGACGCGCGAAGTCCGCGAACACACACGGAAGTTCGGCCACCGCGACATCGGGCGAACACACGTCGTGATGGAGAAAGTAAGTTGGAAGAAAGCTCGCCTAACATTTTTAGACTAGAACTTTTAATATATAGCCCATCGTATACATTATTGATGCAGTCAAAAACTCTACAACTGCTTTGCAACCAGGCCAAAAGCTTTGGCTCAGTTTGGCTAAGGAAATGTTATTGGGTATGGGAAGGAATGAAGATGTATTTCTTCAGTTTATTTTAAATTCTATAGACTGTATTAATAGTATTTCTTGTTACATTAAGGCTAAAGCAGAGTGCTCTTGGTAATATTGTATTGAGAATGAGAATGTGACGTCACGCGTCTCACTCCGCGTTGCATTGTGGGAAGGCGTCGCCATCTTGGCAGGATACGCTATCCGTTGTCATGGTTACTTCGACAGTGAGACCGAGAGAAATAGCGACAGAGAGAGAGAGCAGCTTGATATTTGTTTGCATTTTTGCGATAAGGCACCGTTTCTTGGGAATAAATGAAGAAGGGGGAAGCGAAAGGAAAGGGGCTCTATCGGGAGAGACTAAATAACAACACCAAGCAGCGTTATTTAGAGAAACTACTTGACATCAACAACATGGACCCGTACGACCTGCTACAGAATGGACGAAAGACCCAAAGCACTACCACCTTTCACATACCCTGACAAAGTTAATTACCTGGTTTATGGTATCAGTGCCTAACGTTACTGCATGCACTCTTGCATACACAATGCAAGAGTTCAGAAGCTTTAAGTCATTAGATTAGATACAATAGTCATTAGATACAATTCTGCTGCGGCTGCGGGTGCAAGACAGAAACCCCCAAACCTGTAACGTTAAACTGCGAGAGTTCAGTCATGTTTCAGGCCTCATTCATATGTGGAAATAAATCTGATATGAATCAGATATCCGTGCATTTGCACCTGCCGTGCAACGTTAAGCGGACAGACCGGACATTCCCCTGTCAATGCGAGTCGTACGTCATTAAAAAAGTGTATTTTTAAAACATTTCGCGGTACAGATATATCTATAACAAATTAAACAACTCTAGTTGAATAACAGAGTATTAATTTAATTCGTTTGTGTTAAATAAAAGGCGAACTGTGCTGAAATGTGTTGCTTTTGAAATCATGCTTTGCTGTTGCTGCTGTCAGTTTATTGACAAGTTTTTTCTCTAAATAAAGCTGGCTAGCATTGTTATTTAGTCTCTCCCGATATAACCCCTTTCATTTCTCTTCCTTCTCCATATCTTCCAAAGAAACTGCGGCGTATCGCTAAAATGTAAACAAATAATGTTTAGTCGCGCCTCTGTGAAGTTCTGAAGGCGTTGCCCCTGGCAACCGATAGCGTCTCCTGCCATCATGGCCGACCGGCTCAGACCCCGCCCAAATCAACCCAAATCGGCACGTGACTCCTCACTCTCAATATCCTGTCAAAACATACATTAGCCTAATCATTGCCATTGCATTTGTATTTTTCAAAGATGTCAGGGAAAAATGCAAAAATATTGTTTTTCCAAACATTTTGGAGCAATTTGTTATATATTTGTAGCCTAATTTTGAAATATAACATTAAAGAGTAGGCCTATATTTGATGTGATGAATTGCTCTGTAATTTATCAGATTTACCAATTGTTATAATTTAAATTTTTGCTGGTTAATTATGAACAATGGGTAAAATTGGGGGCGGGGATAGGTGGGGGCGTGGCTCCATTTAGGCCCCTCCCTAACCGCATGTGATCTCACTCCAAGCTTTTGATAAAACTTGAGAACCCTGCACAAGCAGATATATGTTTCAAAAGATACATTCAAATGTAAATTTCCATTACACCCTTTAAGCATGCGTGATGTTTCAGATAGTATGGCAAGTGTAAACACATGAATTGGAAATGGGTCACAGTTCAAAGAACGTGTAAATGGGCGGTCGAAAAAATCAGATAAAGGCAACAAATAAGAATTGGGCATCAAGACCTGCAGTGTCAGAATAATAACAATTTAACTTTTTTTATTTATTAATGTAAACTAATTATTAGGCTATAATTTTTACCGTCCCCCTGGGGAGGCGAACCCAAAACTTTGAGAACCCTTGTTTTAGCATAAACATAGCTAGCTTTAACAAGCTGGGGCTCGTTCTTCGTACGTCGCTAACTCAGTTAGCTGGATTTGATTGTTGACGATTTGGCATGATCTTGGATCGTTTGGTTCTTCGAAGCTCATCCTAGACTTGCTGTC
This sequence comes from Rhinichthys klamathensis goyatoka, assembly GCF_029890125.1. Taxonomy (NCBI): domain Eukaryota; kingdom Metazoa; phylum Chordata; class Actinopteri; order Cypriniformes; family Leuciscidae; genus Rhinichthys; species Rhinichthys klamathensis. The sequence goes on from NW_026606690.1 coordinate 589,477, forward strand.
ATAGCAACAGGTGCGCTAGCTTGAACCTGCTCGTGAGCAGGCTTATTACATGTAAACAGGATTAGATCGCGGCTTTATAAGCGGAGGTGAAACGAGAAGTCTTTTAACGCAGCGCGATAGTGTACTTTTTGAGAGATATCATTTTTCTCATGACTCGTGAGGATGTCATTTACATCAATTATTTTTTGGAAACGCACATTAAATGTTCGACTCGTCGGAGTCGGCCTTTAATAACAGCACAAATTGTGTGCATTGTCCTGATATTATTTGCGAGTGGCTCTTTCCTTTAAACTATTGGAGATGCGGAGAACTTGATAAGTGCTGTCTGATCGTGTCATTCACACAGTTTACCCTGGCGCTCAAGCAGTTTTTAGGGTGTTTTTTTTTGTGGCATTTCCAAGCCAGTTTAGACCCAAGGTTGTAGGCTATAGCAGGTTTTTTTTTTTTTTTTTTTTTTTTAGCCAACGCAGGTATTATAATTTTTAATGAAGATCATGCAATCATGAACATGCCGATTAATATGACACAGATATGTCCCTCAGGCTTCACTAATGTGATTGGTCAATAGACTGCACAAATGTTCCCATCAAGGCCTCTATGAAGGGGATTTTGTGAACAGAAAGGGGGATCACAATGTAAATGTGCAGCCAAGTTACTATTACAATTCTTAATATTCAAGATTAGTAATATTATATCAAATTAAAAAAAAGGCAGTTGACAGACTAAAATCTCTAGATGGTGTGTGACTGTTCCGTATCACAAATGTGGAAGCACAGAGATTCACATTTATGCACATTACTTGAACATGGTATCAATATCAAGCTCACTGTATTACAGTTACAATGCAGCTCTAGCCAGGACAAGGTCACACAATGAAATGAACTTTGGCCAACTAAAGGGAAGATTTCAGTGTCTGAAAAGCCTAAGGGTTGCACTTGATAGGGCCTGTGATATTACATGTGCCATATTACACAATATTTCCACCATCAGCAAAAATATAAAACATTTCATTAAATGTTTAATAAAAGACAAGACAAATATGCTTAGTTCTTTGATTTTTTATTTAAATTGTTCTTTGTAAAGAAAAGCCAGTGATCAAGTCATATTTTGCCTGCAATAAGAGATACTATGCAAGGTCAGCAAAAGTACTCTGTGTGAAATAATATATTAGCACTTACTCTGAAGTTCCTTTGAAGCAACTCTATCTCTAACTCTGTAGTGCCAGTTTTTTTTTTCTTTAAGTTGTCAAGTTCCCCCCTCCCCAAAATACTCTATTTTCTAGGGGCAGGGGGGCTTGGGTTAAACCTGTCAACACAGGCCTTATGCAACAAAAAATAAAAGGAAAAGTATACACTGCCCACCTCTGTATCACTGCTTTGTGCAGACTCTTCTGTAGGCCTTTCTGTAGATGTGGACTCCTGCAACACATGTTGCATTCAGAAATAATAGGTACTCAAGTGTAAATTAAGTAAAGTTATTTAAAGATACTTTCTCCAAAAGACAGTCATCTGAGAGAGTTTCTTCGCTGTCCTGTGCATTGGTGGGGAAAGGGCCATTACAAAGTGTTGTACTTTCTTCCCTTTTGATGTAAAGTTTGGAAAAGTCCACTTACTGCACATGGATCAGCCAGGAACAGATAAATGCAGGCCCGGATTAACACAGTGTAGTGCCCTAGGGTGACCACATTTTAAGTGCCCCCACCCCATACAACTCACATGTTAGTGCAACATGAACATGTCATACTAAATATCTTCATTTCCATCATAAATGGCATGTATGAGGACTACTTGCAAAACCTTATGTCTAAAAAAAACATATACCAAATAAGCAAGCCCAAGAATCAGCTAAATTCAGCACCACAGAGACGCACAGCAGCAAAACATTTAAATGCAACCAAATCCATTAGTAATCGGATTGACGGCTCAATCGAACTGAAAAGCTTTTATTCAACCTTTATTGATCCGATTGAGCTCGATCGGAATCAAATTTCGATCGGATTGAAAGGGGTGGGTTATTCCTTTTTTTTATTCGGATTAAAAAGCGAAACTGAAAGGACTGCGTATGTGCAATGACGTTGAAATAGCGTAATGACGTATGACGCTCGAAATGTTCTTCCTGTTGAATAAAGTGTCATATAATCAAGTGTCCCAAAAATTCTCCTTTCACTCAGCGTCTGTGAAGTGGAGCAGGACAATGTCCCACCAGTCATTTTTCGGATTATCACCAGAGACGACTGGTTTTGGGCGCGAGAAGGGAGGGGCATTTTACTGATAAATATAAGCAACACGGTACAACAACGGTTCATGTGCTCATTGTCCACAAATTATGACCAGATATGGATAAATATTAAGCCTGCTGTTTAAAACAAATAAAGAATCAATGTAGGAGATGGGTATATGCACAGTATAGCCTAATAACGTTACCTCTTCCGATTTTAAGCTTGCGTATAAACGCGCACATCAACCCGATCACGTTTAGCGTTCATGTAAACATAACATTCAGATTCATCGATCGGAATGAATTCAGTCCGATTGAAACAAAAGTTATGCATCTAATAAGCATCTCTAACTAAGCAACCAGCTAAAAGAGAAAACCGTTCCAAATTTCAAATCGACAACAGCGTCACATACAGTAGCCTATTTGCCCAGAAATAATGCTAAATAAGCCTTACCTTTAGCAGAACAACTGTTTCTAGACTTTGTGTTAGGCTACCGCCTTTGCTCACAGCATTAGCTGCTGCTTGAGGATCGGTTGAGGCATTTCTCGCTGCTAGTGGCTTCTGCTGGTGATGCCGATCGATGTCTCTGTCTTTCCTTCATTTCGAAGAAATAGGCTACACTGTGACCTGACCCAATCGCGATTCTTTATTTGCATATTTTATATTCTCTCTGTATATATGTTATCAATAACTGTTCATTTTATATCTGCATCTCTTCCAGCAAAATAATATATATACAAAACATGAAAACTATTTTAAAGGTTTAGTCATTCTCTTAATCATTTGGTGCCCCCCTATTGGCTGGTGCCCCAGGGCACTCGCCCAATCCCGTCTATGGATATTCCGGCCCTGGATAAATGTGTTGGTGTTTAAAACTGCACAAAAGAGGAAAACACAATTTCATTACAATGAAGTACACTGGGGGAAATGTGATCAATAACTCATGGCAACATATATTTTTTTCATTAACTAGGCTACATGTAGTTTCACACATGCACTCTTTCACAAGTAAGCAATTCATCACTAGGCCTACTCAAGGTTTAACAGTTGATATGACTGGACCAGCCATTGGGATTATAGGCCTATAGTGCAGCAAAAAAATATTTTACAGTGTAAGATCATTTAAAGTTCATTTACCAGTAATGAAGGAGTTGCTGCTACTGGTCCCTGCTGTGTGTCGGAGGAAGAGCTGAACCCAGGACGGGTCGGTTCACATTTAACCCAAGGGCCAGCTCTTCTGCCGGGGTATAATGTGGGGTTGCACGACACCACCTGTTTGTTTTTCTTTTCTTTTTTTCTCAGCCTTTTTCTTGGTTGCTTTTATAAACAAGCAAACATTTATTAACAGTGCCTTTTTAAAAGAGACTATAGTAGCCTATAGTATAAATTACCATTATGTAGAATATTCTAGTACTTCACTTTTACTTGTTCCCATGTTCTAGTAGTGGGTGGTGACTGACATTACAATGAACAAAGTTATTAATTATTTAGAAATTATTCAAATAAAAAAATATATACTGTAATAAGTGATAAAAACATCTAAATGGTCACTACAAACTTAATTTGCTACTTTTTGCCAGCCCTCTCTCCTGGCTTTGCACATTTTAGGTGAAAACTTAACGTAATTAAGTTTTCAAATTCAGCATAACCTTCTAGCAATAACTCTTGCTCTGCTGCAGAGTAAAACTGAGCGCGCTCTTTGGTCACGGTGAGCAGCCAATAGCAGCGTTGCTGATCAATGTTTCTACTATCGATACATATCCCCTTTTAAACCAACGCATGCACGCGCAATTATCTCAGATAACTCAATCCAGCGATACTAATCATAAACAACAGGTGTGTTCGAAGAACCCAATTAGCCGGATCATGATTAGCACGATGATATCATCTTAGATGTCTCATTTGATCTCGGATGTTTTAAGCAACGTACGAAGAACGAGCCCCTAGTGTCACATGTCTGTCCTGTCCTGTGATGCACATGGGTGTTTGTTATGTTGAGCCATGTGCTCTCGTCATTGTTTGATCCCTCCCCCTTGTTATCTGATTACTGGTTTATTTGCTCCACCTGTCTGTCTCCTTACCCTCCTTTGTTTGCCTCTCTATCTAGTCTCCCTGTGTTTGCTGTCCTGTGCTCGTTCGTTGTATTTGTTACGCGTGTTGTATTCTGTGCCTGTTCCTGCCCTGCCTTGTCTGTTTTTGGATTTAGATTTGGTTTGTTTATTTTATGTTTTGTCTTATTAAAATACTTCTGCTCTGCACCTGAATCCACGGAATTATTCCCGGTCCACCCGTGACAGCTAGTTTGCTAGCATACATGTTAACAATAGCATGTTATAGTGATGTTACGTATGACACTGAAGCCTCGATGTGCGTATCGCGAAAGCGAAGCAATTTCTATTGAAGCCCCGTATCGGGGTGTGTATTGGTTTCCCAGAGGTCACGTGATCGATGACAAGCAAAGCCTCACTTTCTGTCCAATCCAATAGTATCCAGCTGCAGACCCGCAGCACCACCGGTTTCAGAACCCCAGCGCCAGAACCGGAAGTAGGGGCGGAGCTTACGTTCTAACACCAGCGCCAGGACCGGAAGTGAGGGGCGGAGCTTACGTTCTAAACCGAGTAACGCCACCTAACGTTTTGGAGCGTAATTTGCTTAGACACGAAACGGCATTATTACACACGAAACGTCATACTTTATACGTATTATAATGATACATTAAGGTATAGTACAATAAGCATTTTAAAACAATGATTTTGTGTAATATAATTGTATATAGTTATCCGTTTCATTGTATTATGAGAGTTACTTCCTGGTCATGATGGTAAAAAAAATAATGCAAATGGGCATTTTATATAAAATATACTTTATTTCACAAGAACATGTGCAGCATGCATTTTTCTTTATGTAAAATAATGTCCAAAATCTTTGAACATTCGGCATTGTTTTAAAAGAAACAATAAAAATGTACCGTAAAACTTCAAATAATAGCCGAGTCCCAAATAGCCGATTGTCTCTTTAGCCTACACGCCTGGTGTGGCTGCAGGTTTGGGTCAATAAAGGCCGGTCTCAAATAGAGGTCAGGTCTGTTTTTTAGTTTCAGGTTGTATTTAATCTTCTAAAACCCGTCAGATCGTCCGCTTTTTGGCGGCCGCCAAAGCAAATTTGTGTCCCGCCAAAGCCTATTTTGATCGGTGAGTGATGTAGAATAGAATGACTGCTGCGCATGACAGGGCGCTTAACGAGCAGAGAGAGAGAGAGCAACACGAGCGCTGTCTTGCTCTTTATTTGTCACATACCAGTTATAGTTCATACAACGAGCAGTGAAATGTAAGTCTGGTATTCCTATAGACTCACTGTGTAATATAAACATACCCTAAATATTATTTAAAAGATGCAACAATTTTAAATATTTTTAAATACTTGCAAAAATAACCTTGCTTGTGTCATTGTCAATAATTCCGCCCCTCCCTCACTTCCGGTTCTGGCACTGGGGTTCTGGCGCTGGGGTTCTGAAACTGGTGGTGCTGCGGGTCTGCAGCTGGATATATCTCGTCCAATCACGTGCTGTACTTTGAAAGTTAATCAATACATTACATTTAAATAACCAAAACTACTTATTATTTTGTTGTTGTTGTGTCTTTTTGTTTTTGTAAGATCGTTGCACTTTTGGTGTTTTTTAGGTAATTTGGTGCTGGTATTTGGGTGTTTGGTGACGGGTTTGTATTTACAGCAATGGCAACAGCCCAAAAAAGGAAGACTTCCCCTAACTGGGAATATTTTGAGCTTATAGCTTCCAATGTATGAATGCATTTCTTTTTTTTTTTTTCCTCAAAGTGTTTTTATTGAACATCTTATCAAACATAAGATACACTTTTACAATACATTTTCTTTTTATGTTAACCCACCCACCCAAGAACAATCCCCACCTGTTGCACCAATACACATATTAATTGGAAAAGCAAAAAAATAAAAATAAAAATCATTAACATGTTTTAAAGAAAAGAGCACACGTATGTACAGTATATTACTCCTCTGAAATTGAGAGTAGAGAGGGATCCACCTTCCTAATTTGGTCCAGAACCGGTTGCCAGATATCAAAAAATTTATAGGCACAGCCTGCTGTAGTATACCTTATTTTTTCCATGGTCAGATTGTATAAGAGATCAATGAGCCACATTTTGAAAGTTGGAGGGTACTTGTCTTTCCATTTAAGCAGTATCTGCCGTCGAGCTAAAAGAGTAGTAAATGCTATGAGGCTTTTGTTGTTTTGATTTAAGTGAAAATGCTGCGGCACAATGCCGAATATAGAGATCATGGCATCAGGCTCTATGACTGTCCCCAAAGTGTCAGAAATAAATTTAAATATAGACTTCCAAAAAACGTCAAGTTTTGAACAGAGCCAAAACATGTGAGACAGAGTACCTGGTTCGGTTTCACATCTATCACAGTGAGGATCTATGTCTGATTTAAATTTTGCCAGTTTTACTTTAGACCAATGCAGTCTATGAACAACTTTAAATTGAATCACTCGATGTCTTTGACATATTGAAGATGAATGAATTTTTTTCATTATAGATTCCCATACATCCTCAGAGATTCTTATAGACAGTTCCTCTTCCCACAATCTTTTCACGTGAGCCAGAGGCCCCATATTATGAGTATTCATTACACTATATATTTTACCAATGGCCCCCTTGGAGTATGAATTCACTTTTAGAACAGTGTCAAGAAGTGACTCAGGTGGTAATGAGGGGAAGTGACTAACAGATGATGCAGCAAAACTACGAAGTTGAAGATATTTGAAAAAGTGAGTGTTGGGAATTTGGAATTTAGTTTTCATTTGCTGAAAGGTTGCAAAAGTGCCATCAATATACATATCCTTTAGTACCCTAATGCCATTTACAGACCAGTCGCCAAAAGAATCATCTATAATAGAAGGAGTAAACATGTGATTTCTTACTATGGGAGTGAAGACTGACACGTCGTTAAGTGAAAAATGTCTTCTAAACTGTCCCCATATTTTGAAGGAGTGCTTAACCACTGGATTCAGAGAGTATTTATATATTGGATGAGGTGATGGCAATGTTGAGCAGAGCAATGCATGTAAAGAAGCGGGATGGCATGACAAATTCTCAAGGGACAGCCATTTAGGAACACTAGCATGCGAGTTAAACCAATATAACATAGAACGAGCATTGGCTGCCCAATAATAGTACTGAAAATTGGGTAATGATAGTCCTCCATGCTCTCGGTGTCGCTGCAGAACACTTTTACGGATGCGTGCATTTTTCCCATTCCATATAAAAGTTGATATCAGCCTGTCTATCAGTAGGAAAAACGATTTAGTTAAAAATATCGGGATACACTGGAACAGATATAAAAATCTAGGTAGGATGTTCATCTTGACGGTGTTTATTCTGCCTCCTAGTGATAGCGGTAATGTACCCCAACGCTCAAAATCTTGTTTTATAGAATCTATCAATGGAATAAAATTAGTTTTATAGAGGTTCTTGTAATTATTAGTAACCCATATACCTAGATACTTAAATTTATCTTTACTCAATTTAAACGGTAAGGAGTTAAATGTGATTAGTCTGGCTGCAGTGTTAATCGGCATAAGTTCACTTTTTTGCATGTTTATTTTATATCCTGATATTTTACCAAAACTACGAAGTAATGACAATAGATGAGGCAGGGTCTTAAGCGGCTCAGACACATACAAGAGAGTATCATCCGCATAAAGGGACACTTTATGTTCGGATTCATCCCTCAGTATGCCTTTAATAGTGTTATCGGACCGTATTGCCACTGCCAGGGGCTCAATCATCAGCGCAAATAATGAGGGGGATAATGGGCAACCCTGCCTAGTCCCGCGGCCTAATTGAAAAAAGGATGAGATGTTATTGTTTGTCCGAATTGCTGCTACAGGAGAGGAATATAAAACATTAATCCATGAAATGAATTTGGCACCAAAGCCAAATTTCTTTAAGGTGTAGGAGAGGTAGTCCCACTCCACCCGATCAAATGCTTTTTCAGCATCAAGTGACAGAATCACCTCAGGTATATCGGGTGGAGTGGGATAATGAAGGATGTTCAAAAGTCTGCGTATATTGTAGAATGAATATCGATTTTTGATAAAGCCAGTCTGATCATCAGACACTATTGAAGGTATAACAATCTCTAATCGACATGCTAAAATTTTGGCAAATATTTTACTATCAACATTTAACAATGAGATAGGTCGATATGAGCTACAATCTAATTTACTTTTACCCTTTTTATGAATTAAAGAAATAACTGCTTGTCTCATGGTTTCTGGTAACGACCCTGAGATGAAGGACTCCTCATAGACAGCGAGTAAGATAGGGGAGAGTTCTGAGGAGAATTTTTTGAAGAATTCGCTCGGAAAGCCATCTGGCCCCGGCGATTTTCCACTTTGCATGGTGGTAATTGCTTTCAATATTTCGGCCTTTGAGAATGGTCTTTCCAAATCTGAGGCATATTGTTCATCAATAGAGGGCAGAGTAAATTTGCTAAAGAATGAGTCAAACAGTACTTCATTTCTACTGGATTCAGATGTATATAATTGCGAATAATACTCCATAAACCTATTATTAATCTCTAATGGATCAGTTAATTTTTTGTCGTGTTTATCAATAATTTCGAGAATTGACTGATCAACACTTTGTTGCCGTAGTTGATGAGCTAAGATTTTCCCTATTTTTTCGCCATGTTCATAAGACTTGTGTCTGGATTTATTCAAAAGGTTCTCAATAAGTTTCGTAGATAACAGATTGAATTCTGTTTTAAGAGCCAATCGTCCCTTAAATAAATCGACTGATGGCGAGTATGAGAGAACCCCATCGATTCGCAAGATATCACTTTCTATCTTTTTAAGCATTTCCTGTTGTTTTTTCTTTACACGGGCACTATATGATATGATTTGGCCTCTGAGATAGGCTTTTAACGTTTCCCAAATTAGGCAGTGAGACACCCCTGGGGTCCGGTTATGTTCTAAAAACTCATGTATTTCCTTAGAAATAAATTTAACAAACTCAGTATCTGAGAGAAGTAATGTATTAAATCGCCACGGCCGATACCCACTGCTTGTGGTAGGCAGGTTTATAGTAATTAACAGTGGTGCGTGGTCTGATATCACTATTGCTTGATATTCACATTTACTGACTCTAGAAAGTAAACTATTATCGACAAAAAAATAATCGATTCGAGAATATGTTTTGTGAACCGGTGAATAGAAGGAGTAGCCTCTGCGCCCAGGATTCTGAAAGCGCCAAACATCAGTCATTCCGTAAGTTTTAAGAAGCTGATTAAGTACTACTGTTGAACGAGTTGGTTGCATGGTCTTGGGTGAACTGCGATCCAGTGAGGGCGACAGTACACAATTAATATCTCCTCCTAATATGACATGATGTGTATCTATATCAGGTATTCGAGAGAAGAGGCTGGTAAAAAAATGCACTGTCATCCCAGTTAGGTGCGTACACATTTGCCAGAACTACTGGGGTATTGTTCAGTCTGCCCACTACTATTATATAACGGCCAGCAGAGTCAGCATCAACTTTTGACATTACGAATGGGATAGTCTTTTTGATTAAAATAGCTGTTCCCCTAGATTTAGATTGAAAAATAGAGTGGAAAATCTGTCCCACCCATCCTCCTCTAAGTCTAAAATGGTCAGATGTGTTCAAATGGGTTTCTTGCAGGAAGGCAATATCTGCATTCAGCTCCTTAAGGTGTGAGAGTACTTTACGGCGTTTTACAGGGTGATTTAGAGATTTAACATTCCAACTAACCAGGTTTATCTGGCAAGTACCTGATACATCAGTGTGAGCGTTCATTTTGTGCAATGTAAACAGAAAAGAGTTCCTTCCCTAACCCGGAGTTAGCAAAACAAAAAATCAATTTAGTGCAACAGTAATTTCCCCAGTCACCAACTAGAACATGGTGAAAAAATAACCCCTCGCAAATAACAAATCCACACATAAAGTGCTTTTTTAGAGAACTCTAGCTCTGCAGCTTGCTCTGCACAGACATGTTAATAAAATTTTGGGATATAACCCCAATATTTCAAATTAAAATAGAAAAACAAAGAAAGAGTGGTGCTTATTATCTCCTAACATACCTCAAGACTGGTAAAATAATAATAATAAAAGAAATTAACTTAACTGTAGTCTCATGTCAACAAGCCTGTTATATTTTGCACTGTTGTTTATCAAACTTAAGTTCGTGCACTCATCAAAAAGACAGTCTGCCGACAATTAGAGACAGGAAAGAAAAAGAAAAAAGCGAAGCTAAGCCACCTCACGCAGAATGTTCTTCTTAACATATGTCATGGCCTCCGTTGCGTCTTGAAACTGCTTATCCGTCCCATTATGCGTGATCCGAAATCGGGCTGGATGTAGGAGACCATAGCGGACTCCCTCTCGTCCTCGAAGAAGTTTACGGACCTCGTTAAACGCCGACCTGGCGCGGGCTACACTCGGTGGATAATCAGGAAAGATGAGTATGGTTGAACCGTTATGTTGTAGCGGGCCAGATTCCCGTGCGAGGCGGAGGATTTCGACACAATCTTGATAATAATGTAATTTTGCTATAATCGCTCTTGGTTTGCCATCCATCCGTTTCGCCTGTAAAGTGCGGTGGGATCTGTCAATCAGCATGTCTTTATCCATTTTAAGAACTTTTTTAATCAGCCTTGAAAAAGAAGCAGGGGTGCTGGAGCCATCTTCCTCAGCTACATTCATAATGCGGATGTTTGACCTCCGCATTCGGCCTTCCATGTCCAAACATTTCTCCTGTAGATTTTGAACATTTCCCTCCAGCTTGCGCACAGAGTTTTGTAGCTCCGTGACATCATCCGAGCATCCTGAGAGTCCTCTTTCCATGTCCGACACAGTTGTTCTGATCACTTCCAGTTCTGACCGAAAAGCTGATGTGTTGTTGGCTATCTCCTGCCTAACTGCTTGTAGTTCTGATCTGACTCCATCAAACTCTTTAGCCATGATTGATCTTAACTCGGTTTGGAAAAGTGTGGTCATCTCCGATTTTATAGAGGACAATAACTCTTCCTTCATATCCGTCGCCATATCAATTTGTTCTCGAGTTTGCTGAGCTTGTTCAGCCATCTCGGGCGTCGTGTTAGTTACGTTGCTAACACTCGGTGTGTCGGCGCTCGTCTTGTTAGCAGAGGCCTTGCCCGTATATTTGTATTTGCGCAGGTTGCTCGCCATTTACATTCATCAGGGAGTAAATCGTCTTTGAAGATGCAGAACAGTCTTGGGTAGTCTTTTTGTATCACACAATTTACCAAAGCACCATTTAAAAGGGTAAAAAATAAAATTTTGTGCAGAGCTCTCTAAACTTGCAACCTACTCCATTGCCTGCTCGCTAGCGCCCCCGTATGAATGCATTTCTAAAAAAGAAATAAAGAAATAAATATATATTTATTTATTTAGTATTATTTCATTTTTTATCATTGTATTGTATAATTGTTGACCGTTGATGTGTCTTATATTTAGTCAATGTACATGTACAGTCACTCCCAACAAAAAAAATGTATCCTCACACTTCTGAGGTGGAAACCTTTGGCTTCTGTTGGAAAGTGCTGTATACCAGCGCAAACAAAGCTCAAATGCTTCTGATGCGATCGTAGGAGTGGATAAATACCTTACAGAGACAAACATACAAAGAGCTGAAGATCCACTTGAATACTGGAGAATGCAGAAACATGTCTACCGCCATCTATATACATTGGCATTACAGAATAATTAAAATCTTTATCACCTTTCTGTCATTCCTACAGTTACATAAGCACTATCACTGCCAAGTGTCAGATGAACAGATGATCCTATCACACAATGTCCTCATTCACTATACGTGTATGTGTGTGTGTGAGTGTGAGTGTGAGTGTGTGTGTGTGTGTGTGTGTGTGAGTGTGAGTGTGAGTGTGTGAGTGTGTGTGTGTGTGTGTGTGTGGAGAGAGAGTAGGCCTACATTAGATCTTATTAAATCATATGCTCATTTTATATTTTATTGTCACACTTTAATGGGTAAAATAATTTATTTATTAATGGACAAATCAATCACAAACGTGTAAGGCTTTTTATTTCTACACATAACATTGAAATTATGGAGTGTGTTGTGGTTGCTTCATCTGACAGAGCTTTTAACACAGGCTTCTGGCTGCTTTATTTTAAATAAGCACCAGATGGCGCTGTTCTCCACACTCTCGAAGCTTTGAATCTTTTCCCGGAACAGTCAGGGGAAAGCCTCATTGATTCACGAGGCTTCATTTCCCCATCCCTACTAGGAGGCTCAGATAACTCAAAAGCAGGTAGTCTTTACTTGATCAAAGTTCTCAAATACAAACAAAAGAGCAGTCATAGCCTTACAAAACAAAACAAAGTAAGCCCAATGGCACCATAGAAACAGCACTTAACTCTTCAAGAACTCAGGATATCCATAGATGGTAGGCTCAAGACTGAACACAGCTCAAAGAAAACTGCCAACTTAAATAGGGCAGAAGATGGCGGATCGGGTGCATTGTATGGTTTGAGCTCTCTAGGCCTGTCCCAGATTTTAACACATATTTCGCTATCCAATGGACATATTGTGCTCCTTTTGAATCTACAAATAAAACGGAACCTCCGGAAAAGTTTGTACACCATGACGTCGAAGAAACAGAATCTGGCTTTATCACGCAGCAACGTGACACCTGTCGACCACGAGTATGCTGGAAGGATGGAGGTGGATTCCACCGAGAAACCTAAAAGAAAAGACCCGTTCTCACCACTAAAGATCACACCAGCTGCGAAAAAGCAGGATACTGGGACAGAAGGGAATGAAGCTATGAATACGGTCCTGGGAGCCATAAAGCAGCTAACTGATAAGGTGGATACACTAGGCACTCAGCTGCAACATAACTCCATCATGTTGACCAGCATTGCTAAGGCTGTCGAGTTCAACGCAGCAGAAATTAAAGATTGTAAAATGCAGTTACAATCGACTGTTCGTGATGTGTCGGCTGTAAAGAAAGACAACTCGGAGCTAATGGAGCGTGTCTTGGAGCTAGAACGATACAAACGCCGGTGGAATCTTAGGATTCGTGGATTAAAGGAAAAAGAAGGTGAAGACATACGTCAGGCGGTCGCTGATTTACTCGTTAAAATCTCACCATCATGGTCCTCGAGTATCAATCAGATTGTGGACTCAGTTCATCGAATAGGGAGACGTGAAGAAAACACAACAAGACACGTCATAATTCAGTTCACTCAGAGATTCCATCGAGATGCGTTGTGGAGATTGACCAAGGATCACGCGATCTGCAAAGAACTTCGTATCAGCTTCATCGAAGACCTCTGCAAAGCCGACAGGGAGACCCGAGCTGCACTGTGGCCTAAAATAAAAGAAGCAAGAGATGCTGGAAAGCGTGCATACTTCAGAGGGGGTGCTGGATACATTAACGGACAGCGAGTCACTTAGGAGCACACAAGGTAACGTCTAGGATCAAGAGGTCTGTTTTGTTCAAGGCTTGGAAAGGCCGTTTGACTTTAAGATCTTTTTGGATGGTTTCATTAATCCAATCTGAAGGGACACTGCCTATTTGAGCCTTTTCTCTTTCTCACTTTTCTTCAAAGTTTAGTCTGTTGGACATTTATATTTACTGACGGTTGTCAATTTTCTTTTTTCTTTTTTTGTTTGTTTGTTTTTGTTATGGATGTTTCTTTTTCATGTATTTCACTTAATGTTAGGGGCTTAAGAGAGAGCACTAAGAGAAAATCAATATTTTTGTTTTGTAAGGGCGAAAAAGCGCACTTCACTTTGTTGCAAGAAACTCACTCAACACCAGAGGATGAAAAGTTTTGGGTAAACCAATGGGGTGACAAAATCATCTTTGATCATGGGTCTACTAGATCAGCAGGTGTTGCCATCTTGTTCTGTAACTCACCTGGTAAAATAGTGACATCTAGATTTAGTAATAATGGTCACTGGCTAATTTGTGTTATGAAAATAGATGATCTCTATTTTATTCTGGTCAATGTTTATGGGTTCAATAATTTAATTCAAAATAGACAGTTGATTTCGGATGTTTCTAATGTCATTGCTACCCTTAAACTCAGTTATCCCACTGCGAATATAGTTATGGGTGGTGACTTTAACATGGTTAGTGATGAATGGCTTGATAGATGTCCATCCAGATGTAATCACAGTTGTTACAACCCTGTTTTAATGGATATTTGTCGCACTCACAATCTTTTGGATCCCTGGAGATTTAAATATCCTAACATGAAGCAATATTCTTGGTTTAAACCAAACAATGTAGCAAAGTCGAGAATAGATTTCTGGTTACTCTCTGTCTCCATTATAAACTCCATCAGTGACTGTTGTATGTCAGCAGCTCCTCTCACAGATCACGCTGTTATTAAATTGTGTTTTAATCCTCCTGGTGTTAGCCGACAGAATAAAGGGTACTGGAAATTCAATTCTAGTTTATTAAAAAGCCATTCATTTTATGAAGGTATCAAAGCCACGATTGCTAATGTGATGTCTGATAATTCAATAGTATCTTATATCTCCAAATGGGAATTCTTGAAATTTAAAATGAGAGAATATTCTATTCATTTTGGAAAAACAACTAATAGTAGTAACAGATTATCTGAAATTAATATTATTAAAGAGATAAATATTTATTATAATAAAATTTCACCTACTGATAATGATAAACAGAAATTACAAAATCTTCTAAACAAGCTTGATGATATCTATCTTCGTAAAGCGGAAGGGGCCTTTATCAGGTCCAGAGCTAAATGGATTGAGGATGGGGAAAGAAGTACCTCATACTTCTGTCGTTTAGAAAAAAGAAGGCAAGAGAAACTTTCAATTAAAGCTTTATCACTTCAGGATCAGGTAATTACAGACCAAGTTTCAATTTCTAAAGAAGTTGTTTCTTTTTACAGTAAGTTATATTCCTCAACATTTTCTCTGGACGATGAAGTTTTATTTTTCAACCATATTAAAGATCTTATTCCCCATATAGATGATGAAGATGTAGCACGCTGTGATGCTGTTATTTCCCCTGATGAGTTAGTAAGTAGCTTGGCTTTAGACAAATCTCCAGGATGTGATGGCCTTACGGCGAATTTTTATAAACACTTTTGGAATTTACTAAAAGACCCTTTTTTGCTTATGTTAAAGGAAGCAACTGAAAGTTTGACTTTCCCTCTCTCTATGAAACAAGGGGTCATAACCTTAATCCCCAAACCTGATAAGGACCCAAAAATTTTAGATAACTTTAGACCAATCACATTATTAAACACTGATTATAAAATTGTTACCCTCATATATGCTAACAGATTGAAATTATTTTTACATAAAATTATTAGTGATTCCCAATCCGGTTTTATGAAGGGGAGATCCATACACAACAATATTCGTTTAGTGCTTGATCTTTTGGATTACAGACATCTAATAAAAGATGATGGCTTTATTCTCTTCATTGACTTCTACAAGGCTTTTGATTTAATCGAACACCCATTTATTTTTGATTGTTTAAAATTGCTTGGTTTTGGAGATAAATTTCGAAATATTATTAAATCCCTTTATGAAAATTCTAATAGTTCGGTTTCTTTATCAGGAGGTACATCACCAAGATTTCCAATCAATCGTGGCATAAAACAGGGTTGCCCTATTTCCCCATTTCTTTTTATTATAGCAACAGAGATGCTTTCTATCTTTGTCAGGAACTCATGCATAGCCCCATTAGATATACTTGGCCAGCCAGTAATCATCAGCCAATTTGCAGATGATACGACCATTTTCATAAAGAAGCTAACTGAGGTCCCAAAAATTTTACAATTAATTAACACCTTCTCTAAAGCCTCCAGTTTGAAAATGAATTTGAACAAGTGTGAATTAATGCCAATTCATCAATGCCACTTAACTGAGGCCTATAACATCCCTATAAAATCAAAAGTCAAGTACTTAGGAATGCTTATTTCAAAAGATTCTGTTGAAAATGAAAATATGAATGTGTGGAAAGTATTAGATAAATGTCAAATGAAACTTAACTCCTGGCTTTTGCGGGATATAAGCTTATTAGGTAGAGTATTTTTGACAAAGATGGAAAGCATATCAAGATTAATCTATCCTGCATATACAATAGCTATTTCAAACAGAGCCATTAAAAAAATTAATCAGGTCAACTTTGGTTACATCTGGAGAAAGAAAACCCATGTAGTGGCAATTTTAATGATATTCATTGATCTTTAGTAAAATATAGATGATTCAAAGAATGTCACATGTGTGTCTCTCACTTGTAGTGAGAGAGGATTCTGTTTATGTACCTGGGGAGGCAGAAGAGGGAGACACTCCAGAGAACAGACGAACAAGGACCTCTGACCTAGATGTCAGAAGGCCATTTTGGTGCAGGGGGGCTTATTGGGCCAACTAGTCTATGGAAAACTACTGGGAGGAAGGCTCTGGGGGGAAGAAGGCCTTGAAACTAAGATAAAAGCTAGTTCAGTCTGTCTGGGGGTGTGTCACTCTTCTGCACAGGGTAACAACTGTGTATTAGACTGCTCCTATTCTTGCAAGAATAAATACTTCTATTTTATATAATTTGACTATGAGTGTCTCTTACGCAGTGATGTTTGTTTGAGATGAATTTTTGCCACAACAGTTTTGGTGTCAGAAGTGATATTCCTTGGACGTGCCTCCTGGACCTGAGATCGGACGGTGTTTGGCCACCTGGACTAAGTAAGTTCCAGCTCTACCTCGTAAACTTGAGAGAGAGGGGCCGACCGATATCAGGGCCGGGAGAATCGACCACTGGAATCTAAAGAACCCGCAGGTGGCAACAGAAGCATCTCTGGTAAGAGACAGTTCAATTTATTTTCTTTTGGGTAAGTTAATTAAATTCAGTTTAATTGGGGAGAAGAGTGAAATTGAACCATATTGGCTGAAGGCTGTTTCTGTGGTACGTAATCTGAGATTAATTGAGATCTATATAGATCAAGAAATTTCAAACAGATACGAGGGAAATATCTGAGATTAATTGAGGTCTGTAACAGAACAAGAAATTTCAAGCAGATAAATAATCTGGGATTAAGTGAGAACTGTAACAGATCAAGAGATTTCAAACAGATAGGTACCCTGAAAATTAGTTGTTCCACGACGGAGCAAATTGTTTTTAGGTACTGAGGCTAATTAGGGGGAACCAGAATTTTTTGGTAAACCATAATTAGGAGGGCACTAATAGTGCAACCCGACCGATTTGGGTTAAAAGAAAAGAATCGGATTTGTTTAGGGACGCCTAAACAGATTAAAGAAAACGCGCGTTGAAGAGAAATCCACAGAGAACAGAAAACAGCCAGTATGGGGATGTCTCAAAAGCAAGCTTGCGAAATTTGATACAGCGGTTTTCTGTAGAACTAGGAAAGTATGGGGGGAAATGTATGTTTTAGATATTGAAAAAAACTGGGAAAATACCATGATCATGAGCTACCATGAGCACAAATAGACTAAGAGTGTGCGAGAATCAGTGGAACAGGGCAGCGGGACAAAAGGTTGTTGTGGCTGCGTTCAACATGTGTGTAAAAAATGTGAACAGATAATGGATTGTTCAGTTGAAGATAAAATGTCGAACTGCCAGGAGAAAAATGTTTTTTACTTCTTTATCCAGTAAATGGATGCATGACATTAGATGTCTATAGAACTTAAGTTTATATGACAAGGATTGGAGTGGCGAGAGGCAATACGGCTGTCTGTGTGAAATAGAGGGAACTGTAAGTGAGACTTGGTGGAAGAGGGAAGTAAAAAAAAACAAAAAGGTTGGTGTGTGAGATATGTGTGTGTGGGGATTGTTCAAACAATCATGTACTGGTTAGATAATGAAGGAACTGGCATGTTTGAGAAAAGAAAGGAGAGGATAATGAAGGAACTGGCATGTAGGGAAAAGAAAGGAGAAATATAGTAGAAAACTATATGTGATGAAAATAGACATGGTCTGATAGAATTTATGGAAGTTTAAATGATATGAAAAGTTTTAGAATAAAATAAGGCATTGTATGATTGACAGGGATTAACATGATATGAAGAATGTTTTAAGCAGAATGGGGAACAATTCTAGATTTTGATAAAATAATGATTGAAATGATGATATATCTGTTTTATTTTATTAATGTTAAGAAAATAAGATTAAAGAAGCAAGTAGCTATAATGGTTGTCTGTGTAATTTACGGACTGAGTAATATAATCTGTTTTGGGGAAACAGTAGAGATAAGACTGAGACAATAATGTGATGGAAGGGAAAAAAGGCTTCAAACCAGTTGTAATGAAAATGATGATGTACAAATTGTTACACTTTATGAAGAGTAACTGAACAGTCCGGGAAAATAAATAAATAAATAAATAGTGAGACAGAAGAGAGCAAATGCTGTAAACAGCTCTGCTCTGAAGATCTCACTTTGAAGAGATTTGCAGATGATGTTTTGTAAAAGATAAGCTGGGATAACAGCAACAGTACTTGTAATTAGTGTTGTTGATGATAATACCAAATTAGTAAGGTAAAGACAGAAAACTAATTCGAATATTTTGAGCATTTTCTGTGCTGCTCATGAAATTATGTTCTGCCAATAATAATGATGAAGAGTATGATTTGGCTATAGTGATTGA
The DNA here is from genome assembly GCF_029890125.1 of Rhinichthys klamathensis goyatoka. Classification (NCBI taxonomy): domain Eukaryota; kingdom Metazoa; phylum Chordata; class Actinopteri; order Cypriniformes; family Leuciscidae; genus Rhinichthys; species Rhinichthys klamathensis. The sequence goes on from NW_026606690.1 coordinate 608,387, forward strand.
ATCCGCCATTGGTGGATGGTCAAAGGAATACAGAGAACTGCTTATCAGTGGGTCTGTTTACATTCCTGAATGGGACACACACTGCTTCAAGGGCGTGTTAAGTTGAAGCCCTTTGGAAGCTCACAGTGATCAAACTATAGTCAAGGACAGGTGTCTGATGCTGAAGTTGAGGCTGAAACAAATTCACTAGATGACAGAGAGTGTTTAAATGGTGGTCATCGGGACAATTTAATAGGTAACTGTAAATGACCACCGAGAAGGTGTTTAAAAATGTGATAAAATGACAACACATTTCTGGTAATAATATTGGTTTGAAAATAGATCAGTGTTTAAATGACGACAGTTTTTTAAAAGGGTTCAGGTAATATAGAGAGACAGATCTCAAAGATGATTTATAATAACTGCAAAAGAGGCAGTAGCCTTGTAAAAGTTAGTTAGTGAATCCTGATTGGAGACTGATAAACTCCTAGAAGAGAAAACTTTGAAGTCAGATATTAAGTTATGGTAATTGAGAACTTGACAACTAAAATTGAGATTGAGAAATGTGAAATGTTATTGAGAACTAGAATAATTACCATTATGTAAGAACAAATAAGCAGATGCAGTAGGCTACTGAATTAACAGTTGCTAAATGTAAAATGTGTTGAAAGGCATTTGATTAAACAAAAAAAGGCCTGCTAGTGTTGACCATGAAAAGAACAGAGCTGATGTTTTGCTTTCAAAAGATAAGTTTGTTATGGGCTGTAATGAAACAGTTCGCTTATCTAAAATCTGATGTGTGCTGTGCCTGAAACTGCCAGTGCGACAGAGACTCAATCTGAGGGGAAATTTGTAATGTCTAAATTTCCTGATGTATGGGCAAAAGACAAATATAAATAATATGTTTATTTGAAACCGTAAGTAATATCTGGCAAAGATGCCTTAAGCTGGGATAGAGTTAAAAGATGGTAGATAAAGTTAGACGTTCAGAGTGCAGTGTACCAGTCCCTCTCTCATTCAATGTCTCTCTCTCAGTCAATGTCAGCTAAAAGCTGTTACCTGAGTCGGTGTCATAAGTGATAATAAGCTATTTGTAGTGACATCTTTGATTAGGTTAGGACCAGTAACTTCTTTGTCTGATCTTAGTCCCCACCATGAAACGGGGGAGGGGCCGACGGAAATGTACAAACTCCTGAAGGTCGTTAGACATGGTGGTGGCTAAAGATGAAGACAGCTTTTGATTTAAGGAAAGTCTGGATGACAAAGGTGAATGGTCAAAGGTTATTGTAATGAATACAAATTTTGACTAAGTTACAGCCTTAGGAGGCTGGTGAAAAAAATTATTTGTTTATAGTGAGAGAGACTGCTTGAGCGGAGGAAGGGATGGTAACTGTGTCTGTCTTTGTTATCGGCCTGCTAGAGCAAGCTGAAGCAAAATAATGATAATGAAACAAAACAACCCAGCTGACCTTGTTAAATTCTAATGAATAATGAACAAGACATGCTTTGAAACTGGTTGGGAGACCATGTAAAATTAGGTAGATGCTACAGGAAAATGAAAAGGTTAAAATCTTATTTAAAATTTAAATCTTTAAGCAATAATATAAAGAAAAGTGAACATTGAGAATGAGCAGTTAACATATGTGTGTCTAGTATGAGTGCGTGTGATGGTGACAGCACCTTATGTCTTGTATGTATTAGTTTGGGGCACTAATATTGCGCCTGTAATACTTTTGTCATACATAATGTAGATTTGAAGATCAGTAAATTGGAATTGTAGTAGATCACCATCTGGCATGGGCTGAGATAAATGAAAATGTTGTAGATTTGAGGGAAACAACAAAGTGACATATTGGCTAAGTCAACATGAAATTATCAAGAGAGCCTCTCACATTTATGATTATTGTGAACAAAGGGGGAGAAATGATTGACTGACAATGACCAAGTCTGTACAGCATGACCTGACCTGATAGAAACAATTGATGACTTTGGAAATGTTTGTAGATGACTGACTTGAGAGACCAAACAACAGGCCTCAAAAGCAGAATACGCTGTGAGACTGAGGGCCATTGCCCTTCAAATACTGCGAGAAGAAGATGAGATTGTGGCTTTAAGGGAAGAATGTAATATTTTTGTTTCAGAGACAGAGAAAGATGTCTGGAGGAAATTTGTCTTAAGGACAACGTTTGGATTAGTGTTGATGGCAAACTTTATCAAAAACACTATGTTAAATGTTATGTTTAATTGATGCTCGAGTTGTGTCGTGCATCAAGAGGGAGATGGTATAACAATTGCCAAATATGGTTTATTAAGGGGTTCACAGTTGCTGAATAAATGTTGCGAGAACACTAGGGGTAATTTGATAAAAGCCCTGAAAGAAGCCATTTTTTCTGCCTAACAAAATTGATGTCTGTGAGTGTGCACACACCAATAACAAAGATTGTTTCAACAGGAAACGCCAGGGCATCGAAGGACACGGGAGAACAGTAGACAAAAGAAACTGCGTACTTTACTATCTGACAATAACCTCGAAATTTGTTTCTCTTTACAGAGAGCATGCAGGATTGGGAGACAGGGCAAAATGTGCCAATAAAATAATGGTTATGGATGAATTTGGCTAACTATCCTGGCCTGGGTTATTATTGTGGCAGAAAGGTGCTACACCTGCGCAGCGCATAACTTAAAATTTTCCTTTTACAGAATGTCAGGATGGATTGGATCAAACAGAACTAATTCTGTTCCAAATGTATAAATATTGTGTTTTTCAGGGTAAAAGGACCCCGAGTGCTATTAAGTGAGCAAGAAATTATCCGGAGATAATGTTTCAGGTTGTTGATTCCACAGGTCACACCAAAGGGGACGAGCTGCTGTCAAGCGGTCACTAACAAAATACTTAAGGTCTCCATTCACAGGTGACAGGTCACTCCAGTGGGGGTGCGGTCGTGATATAAGGGAAAACCTTATAAGGATCAGAAAATGGTTGGAGAGTGTGACACCTGGGTCCAAGCCTCTCACCTTAGACAACACCGACAGGCCACAACCATCCCATAGTCCATGGGGCGAACGAGATGATCAACACGCCTGGAGGAAGATGTGAACCGACTAATGGTTTAAGAATGTGGTTTTGTGATTATTTTGAGGATTTGATTTGATTAAATCAAAATAGGGCTTAGTATTGATATACAGTAGATCAAAAGATTTGATTGGTTACTTATTAATTAGGAAATATTTAAGGAAAATGTTTTTGGGAAGAGAAGATCTATTAATTAATGTAAATTATAGGGATAATTGTTGAAGCTTATTAAGTAGAACCACAGCATGTTTGAATTAAAAGTTAAAGGTAAAGGAACACGGAACGTCCGTGGGGCGAACGAGATGATCAACACAACTGATGGTTTAAGTTTAACAGAAGAATCTGTTTTTGTGATGATTTTGTTTGATTGAATCAAACTAGGTATTGATTTGATTGTAAATGTAGAAAATATATTGATTGTGTCCGTAATGGAAATATTAGAGTTAACATTGAACAACTGCATTGGTTAGAAGAATGGATAAAATTATAAGACTTCTCTGGTTAGATTTTGTTAAATATGGCATTAAATAGAGCTTACTAAATTGAATTAGAAGTGAACAAAATATGGTTAGGAAAACCGAGGTGAAATATGGAGATGGGCGTAGATTAATGGAAAAGGCTTGATGATAGGAGTTAGGATTGTTATTCTAATAATTTTGTTTTTCATGGGTGAATATGATTACAGTGACAGGTGAAACATCCTGTCTGTTCAATTGGTGAAAATGACAGTCTATCCCAAGGATGAACAAAATTATGTGACGATACATGTAGCGGGAGCTACAGTGAGATATGTGTTAAATGTATGTTCTGTTTGTTTTTCTTCTATTTGTTTATTTTCTGAGAAAGATTAAGGGCAAAAGATTTAAAGAAGGTTACAAGCAGCGGTCATCCGTGTTACGAGATGGCGTACAAAGATAGGGTTTGAAACTGAGTGATTTTTATTATACTTTTATCTGTTTGTTTCCTTACTATGTTATAACTACCTTTTTCCTTACTGGCGTGACTGAGGGTCTGTTTACAGGAGCGCAGGAACAGAGATTTCTCGCTTAGCCCGGCGTCGTAAAAATGTTTACTTGCTAGCTAAAATATTACGGGGCCTTTCCCCAACAAATACAGCCTTATGCTTCTTCATTCTAAACTTTTCTTCACAGGTTCAAGGAGAGTGATCATTTATAAAAAAATCAGAGATAAAGAGTATAAGTGTGATGATATGACTTAAAATTTGTTTTATTGTTTATTATTGTGATTATGGGTAATCAGAATGATAAAAAGTGAGGAGTTGTAGTGGCAATTTTAATGATATTCATTGATCTTTAGTAAAATATAGATGATTCAAAGAATGTCACATGTGTGTCTCACTTGTAGTGAGAGAAGATTCTGTTTATGTACCTGGGGAGGCAGAAGAGGGAGACACTCCAGAGAACAGACGAACAAGGACCTCTGACCTAGATGTCAGAAGGCCATTTTGGTGCAGGGGGGCTTATTGGGCCAACTAGTGACGTCTATGGAAAACTACTGGGAGGAAGGCTCTGGGGGGAAGAAGGCCTTGAAACTAAGATAAAAGCTAGTTCAGTCTGTCTGGGGGTGTGTCACTCTTCTGCACAGGGTAACAACTGTGTATTAGACTGCTCCTATTCTTGCAAGAATAAATACTTCTATTTTATATAATTTGACTATGAGTGTCTCTTACGCAGTGATGTTTGTTTGAGATGAATTTTTGCCACAACACCCATTACATCAGAAGGGTAGAGATGACAAAAGACTATAAAGATGGTGGGTTACAAGCCATTGATTTTGATGCTATAAATGGGACCCTAAAAATTAACTGGTTGAAATCCTGTTTAAACCACAATAATTTTTGGTTTCATATTCCCAGAGAATTGTTTAAGAAATTAGGAGGTATAGAATTTTTACTAAATTGTGATTTCACCGTTCAACGTCTGCCGATAAAATTATCCAAATTTCATCAACAGGTTTTGTTATACTGGAAGATTTTTTATAACCATAATTTTACACCACACAATACACCATTATGGAACAATAGATATATTATGGTCAGGAATAAATCACTGTTTGACAAGATTTGGATGGAGAAAGGTATTTGGGCTGTGTCCCATTTAATTGACAGCAATACTGGAATTATATCATATGAGCATTTTTGTGTTAAATATAATTTCAATTGCAATCGGGCCAGTTTTGAATCTATTACTAAAGCCATCCCTAAAGCTGTCGTATGTCAAATTAAAGAAATTCTCTCTTATTCTGTCTCTATAATCCCACATCTTCCAGTACTGTTAGTTGAAGGCCGTGATTTTAAAGGAAGCCAACTTTCAAATAAAACTGTTAGAAATAAATTCAATCACATTTCTTATCCTTTATTAGTGTATAGAAACTCAATTTCACATTCTTTCTCAAAAGATAGCATTTACAGACTTAGAACTGGGTATTTAAAATTCCCGTTACCCCCCAAAGTTAAAGAAGTACATTTTAAAATTTTAAATGGCATATATCCATCGAGTGAATATTTGCGACATATATTTGGTTTTGACTCAAATAAATGTTTATTTTGTGATGATATTGAAACCACGGAGCATCTGTTTTTTCACTGTATGTTTGTGGAGGCCTTATGGTCTGATATTTACGACTGGCTCTACCCAAAGATACCTCACCTCGAAGACCTCACTGAAAAGGACATTATTTATGGACGTTTAATGAATAATAACAAAGATAACTTCCTGGTTAATAATATCCTTATGCTGGGGAAATTTTTTGTACACAAATCAAAATACCTTAAGGTGAAACCAATGTTCTGTGCATTTCATGGTGAATTTGTTTCATTTACAAAAGCCCTCAAAGTGATAAAAAAGAAAAATGCAATTAGTCTTTTATCTGTCATAGAAGAGTATGATTTAACAAAAAAAACCTTAGCCCCTACTTTATTTTTATTTTATTTATTTATTTGAAGTTTATTTTATTTAAATAGGGCAAAATACAGGTGGAACACATTAACTTGATTAGCAGTCATAACTAAAGAGTTCACAGCAGGTGGTGCCGGCTAGTGGCTGGGAGAATAATTGCAGGAAGGAGCAGACAGCTCTCCCTAGTGGCTTGGAGTGTCATTGCAAGAGGGATCAGACAGCTCTCCCTAGTGGCTTGGAGAGTCATTGCAGGAGGAGTATTACATTAAAAGACCCAGTCGAGTGGATAAGTACTTTTTCCTTTTTATTCAGTAACAACACATACTTCTTTTTTTTAATTATACAAGAATGGGATGTATATCATAAGAAAAAAAATTATCCAAAATCAATTCAATAGTCAAGTCAGTAATAAGATTTTTCTCAAAACTATATTAATTGTTTTGAAAGCAGTGATCTGAGCTTGGAGAAGAAAATTTATTCTAGATCTAACATCCATTCTAGAACATCTTTTTTTTTTAAAGAAAGAAGAAAAGAAAAACACTTCACCGTAATGGCCGTAGCCATACACGCCATTTGTGCAGACTTTGATCATATCATCATATCATCAAAGTTTGCATAAATCAATCGTAGCATCATTTCTGGCAGGACACTTCAAGCTCGCATCAGTGACTCTCAGCTGATACACGTCTACCTATAGGAATACGACGCCTATCACTGTATACATATATAATCTCTTCAGTATTATCAGCAGCGATCGCGTTTCTCAGGAGCGATTACCCTCCTCCCTCCCCAGCTCCTCCTGTCTCAGTCAGGATTTGGCATTCTGATTCCCCTTGAATCAGAATAAATTCTCGAATTATGTAGTACTTTAAAATCTTGAATTAATGATATCTGCATACATTCATGTTGGTTCTGTTCTGTTTACCCGAAGGGGGGGTATTTCTGCTCTCCCTGCTCTTATCCATGCTAGGATGCGCTGTGAGTTCTCGCCCAGAACTGAACCACACCGCCAATCCAAACTGTATGCTAATTGCCAATCGTATTTGACGATAGTGGTCCTGACAGAAATGCATGTATGGCCATTACAGTGAAGTTTTTTTTTTTTTTAAATAGATGTTCTAGATGGATGTTATATCTACAGATTTTCTTCTCTAAACTCAGATCACTGCTTTCAAAACAATTAACACTCAATTAAAAACAGTATTTAAGTGTTTATATGGCCTTGCCCCAGATGTAATCTGTCAGTTGATAGAAAAATACAGCAGTGAAGACTAGAGGGGTAGTAAGTGGGAATTGTAGAGTACGGAGATGCAGAACTGCAATGGGTCAATCATCCTTTTCAGTGAAAGGTGGACCTCTATGGAACACCATGCCTGTGAATCTAAAGTTGCAACCAGAACTTACGGTTTTCTGTACAAAGCTGAAACAATGGCTGAAATCTATACAGCGATGTGAACATTGAGGTTATTTTTATTTTTTTTAGATTAGTTACGTTATTTTTATGAAGTTGATGTGTTTAGGTATGTCAATATGTCATTGTTGATTTGTTTGGGTACAACATGTGCACACATGTATACATGTGTGTATTTGTATTTGTTTTGTTTCTTGTGATGATTGTTTGTTCCCTTTCGTTGTCACTCCGAGTTCCGTCGGATGACGACGAATGGGGGTTTCGCTTAGAAGCCAATCAACTTCAAATACTTCAAAACGAGCCAATGGCAAAGAAATGCCATGGGTCTGCGGAATTTGCATAGCGTAACTCCGCCTCACCTCGTGAGTATATAAGGAGAACGCTGGCAGCAAATAGGCATGTTTTCGCTTTGGAGCCAAGTTAATCCTTCGTTCCACAAGCCATTCCTGAAATTGTCAGTTCTTCAAACGAGCAAGATTCTCTGGTGTTGGTGTGACGGCGATCTTCGGCGAGCGCGCACTTCCTGCTTATCTGTCTGTGGTTCGACAGCGAGTGTGTTTCTCCCCGAGCGCTTCAACACAATCAGGTTTCTATTCTCACAAAAGAGCTTGCACGTGGCACGTCTTTTTAAAGATGCCTCGCCCGTGCACTTCTGGTTGCGGTAGGCTGGTTGACGACTCTGATGGGCACGGGTGCTGCATAGTGTGTTTGGGCATTGATCACGCTAGAGCAGCACTCGTGGATGACTCATGTTCTCTCTGTGGGAACATGACCATCGCAGCATTACGGTCAAGACTCGGTGATCTCGCAAGAGTGAGGGTCCCCTCATCCACACCCCGATCTACTGACTCTAGAAATAGAGCTAGTACTTCGGCTGGTGGCCAGGGTGATCTGAGGGTGACGGTTTGGAACCAAGCGCCGACTATCAGTCCGTGCCCAGCCGCACCCTCTCCAATGCTGCAACCCGTGAGTGTTCAGGGGATTCCGGCGAGATCATCTTCGGGTGTCCCGCGGGTTTCCTTTGGCGCTCCAGAGGAAGATGCCATGTCTATTGCAGCATCACAAGGTGGGTCGGAGTCTGCTGGAAGTGAAGACTCATCACAGCTGCCGCCTTCGGGTGTGACTACAGTTGTGCCAGAGTCAGATCCAGAGATGACGGCCATGCTGTCTCGAGCCGCCGCGAGCATCGGGTTAGAGTGGAACCCTCCGCCCTGTCCCGAGCGCTCGCGGCTGGATGACTGGTATTTGGGTCAGGCTGCGGACCCCCGTCCGCGTCAGGCCCCGATACCTTTCTTCCCGGACGTGCATGATGAGATCTCGAAGTCCTGGAAGACTCCCATGTCTTCCCGTGACCGCTCGATGATCTCATCCGCCTTTCCTCCCCTCGATGAGGCCGCTGCCCGTGGGTACACTGGGCTTCCCCCGGTCGAACGCTCTGTTGCGATGCAACTGTGTCCTCAGAGCGCTTCGTCTCGTGGTGAGCCAAAGCACCCATCCAAAGCCTGTAGGTATTCGTCTACGTTAGTGGCGAAGTCCTACAGAGCTGCGGGACAGGCAGCCACCTCTTTGCATGCCATGGCCATTCTGCAGGTCTACCAGGCCCAGATGCTCAGGGACATGCACGAGGGTAGGACGGACCCAGGGCTCTTCAATGAGCTGCGCGCCGCCACCGACCTTGCTCTCCGAGCGACGAAGGTGACCGCACGCTCCCTGGGTTTGGTGATGTCCACAGCCGTGGTCCAGGAGAGACATCTTTGGCTTAATCTTGCCGATATGAAGGATGCCGAGCGGTCCCGGCTGCTCGACACCCCCATATCGCAAGATGGCCTTTTCGGCGGTGCAGTCGAGGACTTTGCCCAACAGTTCTCGACTGCGCAGAAACAGACTGAGGCTATCAAGCATATTCTGCCCCGACGGCCCGCTGCTGCCTCCACCCAGCCGACCGGGCAGAGTACTCAGTCTGTTCGCCGCCGAGGGCGCCCTCCTGCGACTCCCGCCCCTCCCGCCCGGCCCAAGCAGCAGCCTCCACCCGGGCCCGGTCGCGGAGGAAGTCGCAAGAAGGCGCCCCAGCCCTCTCCAGCCCCGCCCCCCGCTAAACGCCGGGCCAAGCGGCGCTCCTGAGACGGGCTGCTCAGGGATGACGTGTTTTTCTCAGGAGGTGGTTGCAGGACCACTCCTTCCCCCGGTGGAGGGCCGGGGGAGAATCTTTTGTTCTCCACTCCCCGCTGCTCACCCACGGGTGGGCAGTACCCTAATGTGGTTAAAGAAAGAAATAACACGTTCATCCCTGAGCACACAGAGTTCTTGGACGACACGGTGCGCCGCCCCCGGGCCGTGCACCCCTCGTCCTCCTCTGTCCCAGAGCCGGATGACAGTGCGTGCCGTCCCCGGACCGCACCACTCTCATCCCCCTCTGTCGCCAGACCCCTGGCAGAGCAGACCCCCGTGGAACGTTCGTCCTTCCCTGGTCTCCTCTGTCAGGGCGCGGTTCATGACTGCACCCCCACATCGGGCCGCTATGCCGTCCACGTCTGGGTCAGTCATACCGCCTCGCTGCCCCACCGACGGGAAGTCTGTGGTTCGCATGACCCCGCTGGTGCAGTCCTTGGGAGCTTGGTTAGAGCTTCCCAACCTGTCCCGCTGGGTCGCACGAACGATCAGGCTCGGCTACGCGATTCAGTTCGCGCGGTCTCCTCCCCGCTTCAGGGGAGTCCGCTCCACTTTGGTCGGTGGCAATGCCCCTATCATGAGAGCGGAGGTTGCTACCCTGCTGGCGAAGGGTGCGATCGAGACTGTCCCTCCAGCCGAAATGAGGTCCGGGTTTTACAGCCCCTACTTCATTGTCCCGAAGAAAACCGGTGGGTTACGGCCAATCCTGGACCTGCGCGTATTGAACCGCTCCCTTCACAGGCTGCTGTTCAAGATGCTCACCGCCAAACGCGTTTTCGAATGTGTGCGGCACCAGGATTGGTTTGCAGCGATCGACCTGAAGGACGCCTACTTTCATGTCTCCATTCTCCCTCGACACAGACCGTTCCTACGGTTTGCTTTCGAGGGACAGGCATATCAGTACGCAGTTCTCCCATTCGGGCTAGCCCTGTCCCCTCGCGTCTTCACGAAGGTCGTCGAGGCAGCCCTTGTTCCCCTCCGGGAACACGGGGTTCGCATTCTGAACTATCTCGACGACTGGCTGATTCTAGCTCACTCTCGAGATCAGCTTTGCGAACACAGGGATTTGGTACTCCGCCATGTAGCCCGTTTGGGCCTTCGGGTCAACTGGGAGAAGAGCAAACTTTGCCCCGTGCAGAGGATCTCTTTTCTCGGTATGGAGATCGACTCGGTCGCCATGTCCGCGCAGCTTACGAGCGAGCGCGCGCAGTCACTGCTGACTTGCCTGAGACAGTTCGAGGGCAAGAGTGCGGTTCCACTGAAACTCTTTCAGAGGCTCCTGGGGCATATGGCATCTGCAGCCGCGGCAACGCCGCTCGGATTGCTTCATATGAGACCGCTTCAGCTTTGGCTTCGCGACCGAGTCCCGAGGTGGGCATGGCAACACGGCACGCTCCGAGTACCAGTTACTCCGACCTGCCGTCAGACCTTCACCCCGTGGGGGAACCTCAGCTTTCTACGGGCAGGAGTGCCTTTGGAACGAGCTTCCCGGCATGTTGTTGTAACGACAGATGCCTCCACCACGGGCTGGGGTGCCATGTGCAATGGACGTGCTGCCGCGGGCTCCTGGACAGGACCCCACCGCTTATGGCACATCAATTGCCTCGAGTTGCAGGCTGTACGTCTTGCTCTGCGCCGCTTCCGGGCCGTGCTCAAGAATCAACACGTACTAGTCCGAACAGACAATACCGCCACTGTAGCGTACATCAACCGTCAAGGTGGTCTGCGCTCCCGCCGTATGTCGCAACTCGCCCGCCACCTCCTCTTATGGAGTCAGAAGCATCTGAGGTCGCTTCGAGCCATTTACATCCCTGGAGCCCTGAACTGTGCAGCCGACGAGCTGTCACGGCTTCAGCCCCTCCCCGGAGATTGGCGACTCCATCCCCAGACGGTTCAGCTGATTTGGGACCAGTTCGGGGACGCACAGATAGACCTGTTTGCCTCTCACGACTCGACCCATTGCGCCCAGTATTATTCCCTGACCGAGGGCACGCTCGGCACGGATGCTCTGGCGCACAGCTGGCCGCGGGGCCGCAAATATGCGTTTCCCCCAGTGAGCCTTCTTGCGCAATTCCTGCGCAAGGTCAGGGAGGACGAGGAGCAGGTCACTCTGGTCGCGCCGTACTGGCCCACCCGGACCTGGTTCTCCGAACTTGTACTCCTCGCGACAGCACCTCCTTGGCCGATTCCTCTGAGGAAGGACCTCCTTTCTCAGGGACGGGGCACCCTATGGCACCCTCGTCCCGATCTGTGGAACCTCCACGTGTGGCTCCTGGACGGGACGAGGCAGGTTTGAGTACCCTGCCACCAGCGGTGGCGGCTACCATCACTTCCGCTAGAGCGTCGTCCACGAGACACCTCTATGCGTTGAAGTGGAACCTCTTCGTCAGCTGGTGCTCTTCTCGCCGAGAAGAGCCCCGGAGTTGTTCGATCAGTGTTGTGCTTTCCTTTCTTCAAGAAGGGTTGGAGCGAAGGCTGTCTCCCTCCACCCTTAAGGTCTATGTAGCCGCTATTGCCGCACAGCATGACCTTATAGAAGGTAAGTCTTTGGGGAAGCATGACCTGATCGTCAGGTTCCTGAGAGGAGCGAGGAGACTGAATCCTCCTCGCCCTCCTCTCGTACCCTCTTGGGACCTCGCAGTGGTCCTAACTGCCCTGCGTAGTGCTCCCTTTGAGCCTTTGCAGTCAGTCGAGCTAAACTTCCTATCTATGAAGACAGCGCTTCTGACTGCATTGGCCTCCGTTAAGAGGGTGGGGGACCTGCACGCATTCTCCGTTGACGAAGCGTGCCTAGAATTCGGGCCGGGCTATTCTCACGTGATCCTGAGACCCCGGCTTGGATATGTGCCCAAGGTTCCTACCACTCCCTTCCGGGACCAGGTGGTGAACCTGCAAGCGCTGCCCCCGGAGGAGGCAGACCCAGCCTTGGCACTGCTCTGTCCAGTACGTGCTCTTCGCATCTATGTAGACAGAACGCAGTGTTTCAGGACCTCAGACCAGCTCTTTGTCTGTTATGGTGGGAAGCTGAAGGGAAAGGCTCTCTCCAAGCAAAGGTTGTCTCACTGGATAGTGGACGCCATTGCTTTGGCATACCAGCAGCAAGGTCGACCGTGCCCCCTTGGTGTGACTGCCCACTCCACCCGGAGTGTGGCATCCTCTTGGGCTCTAGCGCATGGCGCCTCGCTAACAGACATCTGCAGAGCTGCAGGCTGGGCAACACCTAACACATTCGCCAGATTCTACAATCTCCGAGTGGAGCCTGTGTCCTCTCATGTACTCGCTTCAACCAGCTAGTACCGGACCCGCTCAGGTGTCTTCGCTTGCTCGCCATTCCACTCTACGGACTGGATACGTGCGATATTCTCCTCAGGTGAGCTTCTCCGAAAGCCCTGAGCTCCTCCAGCACTCCTGACGTCGGCGCCAGTGTCTCTTGCCTGTGCGTCGGCTAGGTGCCTCCCGTGTGCATGGTACCTCCCGGAGCTACCCCCACATGTGTATTCCCACTGTAAGCCTCTCTGAGCATGTGTCTTTCCCTTGGCAAGCCACCTTGCCACCCCTGGGGTTGAAATATTCCACCTGCGGCTGGATACCCCAGTGATTCCCCATATGCATCCCTCGGGGTCATATGTGTATTTCTAAGTCCCCCCCTCTGGGTTGGCAGTAATTGCATACTTCCCTAAGACCTGGGATATGCTCCCCAGTGTACCTTGGTATTCCTGTGTTAAATAGGAGTCCTTCGTCCGTGCTAGTCTCACGACAGGGATCTCAGATTTACGCAGGGCACTGGAAGACAGCTGAGAAGTGGCGTGATTAGACTGGTATCCCCATTCGTCGTCATCCGACGGAACTCGGAGTGACAACGAAAGGGAACGTCTCGGTTACGGATGTAACCCTCGTTCCCTGAGTAGGGAACGGAGACGTTCCGTCTTCCTGCCACTTCCGCTGTACCGCGGGGATCGCCTGAACTCAGGTTGGCTCCTCAGCGAAGAAACATGCCTATTTGCTGCCAGCGTTCTCCTTATATACTCACGAGGTGAGGCGGAGTTACGCTATGCAAATTCCGCAGACCCATGGCATTTCTTTGCCATTGGCTCGTTTTGAAGTATTTGAAGTTGATTGGCTTCTAAGCGAAACCCCCATTCGTCGTCATCCGACGGAACGTCTCCGTTCCCTACTCAGGGAACGAGGGTTACATCCGTAACCGAGACGTTTGTTTTTTTGTTTTGTTTTTTGGATGTTTTGATTTTATGTAAAAGCCTAACCAGGGACGCGGGACGCAAACTAGCTTTATGCTATATGCCCTATGTACACAGCATCGGTTGTCTATGTGTAACAATGCTTAGTGTATTGTCCCTGTTAAATTAAAAAAAAAAAAAAAAATTGCACATGGAATGATTTCATTAGGCCCCAAACTGTTATCTGCAGGGTTGATAATACACACATCACGGGAAATTTACACAGATATCACAATTGTATAAAAAAAAATTCAAAAGTAACAAACATTGTTATAGAAATAACAAGAAAGCATGAGAAGGGGAAAAGAAAGAGGCGTCAGAGTGGAAGGTGGTGGAGAGAGTTGAGGAAGGGGTGTAACGAGAGGAAGAGCGGAACAGATAAAGATGAGTGGAGAGGAGGAGAGAGTTTAAGAAAAGGTCAAAGGATAGGGCATAACGAGGAGAATGGGGAAAAGGTAAAAGGAAAAGGGCATTGGTGTAGTGGAACGAATAAGAGGAGAAATTGTAAGAAGACATGAACAGAAAGAAAGGGGACAGCAGGATGGAAGAGAAGTGAAGAGATGTAAAAGGTACAGACTTTTAAAAAGAAATGGGAGTCACGCTCATGGCCTCTTCTTGGAAGAAGCTAAACAGATCCAAAGTTATTACACGTCTATTTTTATGAGTATTATGATTGCTGAGTGTACATTTGTAGTTTTATAGTAAAGAAGTTCTGTAAATGTCCAAACATTTTTCAGAATTAAAGCCAAGAACATTGAGGTGGATGACCAAGTTTGTTTTCAATGTAATAAGAGCATGTGACTTTTAAACAATGCCACCAACCACAATGGAAGTGGCCTGTACAGTATGTTGAGACCGTAGAACTTCTATGACAAAAACCCTCATTGAAGAACTATATGATAAACATGTATCAGTGTATTTGTGTGCCAATAGCTGCATGTTATAAAAATGCAATAGAGAACACACGTAGTTTTGATGATTGTATTTACTTTAATAAATGCATTACTAGAATAAACTGCAGTGCTTCAATATGCAGTGTTTAATTGCGTATTAAACTGTGTTAATTGTTTTGAGAGCAACTACATTCATTTAAAGAAATGTGTCAAATCGATTGAGAAAAATTGTAACATATCAAATATATTTTTCTCACTGTACCACTTGATGGCGCAAAGGCCTTTACAAAAACAAGCAGGTTTGTGCTCCTCATCCAAATGCATGAAACTTTTGCATCATTTCGAAAATGCACATAATAGATTGTAACAAGTATGTTTTGTGTGTTTATTTTTTTTAATCTTAAATGTAATTTTTAAAGTAACATTGAAAACACATTTCAATAAATCAAGTGTAAAATCATATTTCCCCGATCTCTTTGTTCTTGATCTGGATGTTCTTTTTTAATTTCTCATGTTTTTATTATGTTTTTTGTAAGGCTTAAATTAACCTTGGGCCCTAATTATGAACTTATCTAGTATTTTTTTTTTTTAAGTAGTCTACTTTTTATATGTTCACACAAAAGGGAGATAACGTGTTTCTAAAATGCTTACATTTTCTTCTGACACAAGCTTACCCAATACCAAAATCATGGATCATGAAATACAGCATGCCAGAAATGAAGACATAATGTTCCAAACCTTAAATATAGTATAAAGCCTCTACCTCTGCAACAACAGCAGCTCAAAAGTATTCAAATTTTTTTTTTAAAAATGTTGAAACAGCTGATACGCATTTAACCCTTTAGCTGTCACCCCCCTTTTTGAGCGTTGACGTGAAAATGCACTACCCAAACTTAAACGGTTGTAATTCATGAAGCCTGTGTACTAAAGACTTACGGTTGGTCTCTTTTAAAAGAAGACTCTTGGCAGATTATTGCTGAAGTGGAATAAATTAATAGAATTAAATTATTTAAAAGTTATTGAAGTTTAAGTTTATTGTTATGAAAATATAATAAAATATATACTTTTCTTTTATTGAAAAAAGATATAAATTAATATCGTTTTCAGCCTAAAAATGACAGAAAGTCAAAGCCATATATCTAACCAAGTTGTGTACCAAATTTGAAGTTGATATCACAAACATTGAAGTTCCCATGAGATTTTGTTTAGGCGTAATACCCAAAATAGCCACCGGGTGCCATTGCATTCCATTGAATTTAATTGTATGCATTCTGCCATAACAAATTAATAAATTTCTATCCAAATATCACTTCTGTCACTAAATATGGAACCTTGAGACTCAGACCTTTCTGACAATATGTGTTTTGTCAAGATTAGAAATTTTTTGTATAATAAATTATGAAAGATGATGCCCAAAAGGGGAGGGGCCTAATAAAAAAATACCGTTTCTATGGTAACGCAACGTCCAATTTCAAAACGGGTTTCACAGGATGAATTCTGAGTTCGTAAGCTTTCAAATGAAACCTAATTTATGATAACTACTAAAATATGTGATATAATAATAAAAAAAATTATATATATATATATATATATATATATATATAATATATATATTATACTTTTTAGAGGACTTTTTACTTTACTTTTTACTTACTGTACTTATTATGAACTTTTAGCATTAAAAACCAAAGTTTCAATTATTAAAAGTGTGTGCGTCGACTTTTTGTGACAAAGGTCAGAAACTCCTGTAATGACGTCGATTTTTTGAGGCGCACTCTTGTCATAAATTCATATATTACTGTTCATACATAATTTGTAAGAAAAAAACAGTGCTAAAATATCTATTAAGGAGTTTAGACCTTTCCAACGATATATAGTTTGTCATGACTAGATTAGGATTTAATAGTAATATAGTGAAGTAAATTTAGGTTGCCCGTATACGGGCAGGTGACAGTTAAGGAGTGATGTAAGCTGCGCATCCCAAATAAGGGGAATGGCAACGCTATTAGCGTCCACAGTGTTTTACTCATGATGTGCCGGGGAAGAGAAACACCTGTGTCGCATTAGCAATCAGGGATCAAAGTTATAAAGGTATGATGTATTTGTTGTTGTGCGGGGGGTTTTCTGTGGCTGCTGCTGAGTTCCTGCCGAGGCTACCGTGCCGGGACGTGGGTTGGAGATAGACGCGTGCGAATAGCGACTGGGAGGGATATTTTGCTGGGGTTTTCCCCTCTTAAGTTTGGCGGCCGCCGTTGATTTCCTTGAATGCGGGAACCCACGTCCGGTAGCGGGTAATGAAGCCAGCAGTACACTCTCATTTGACTGTGGTTGATGTCTGTGTTGTTCGCCGGGGAGGCCCTAATTTATGTGTGCAACTATTGGTCCCCCGGCGCCATTTGTGTGTAAAGTGAGCGTGTGTGTGAGTAAGGGGGTAGGAGAGCAGGTTGTTATCTTCCACATGCCTTTTATACTGTATATTGACGACGGCAGGGCCGGAATATCCATAGACGGGATTGGGCGAGTGCCCTGGGGCACCAGCCAATAGGGGGGCACCAAATGATTAAGAGAATGACTAAACCTTTAAAATAGTTTTCATGTTTTGTATATATATTATTTTGCTGGAAGAGATGCAGATATAAAATCAACAGTTATTGATAACATATATACAGAGAGAATATAAAATATGCAAGAATCGCGATTGGGTCAGGTCACAGTGTAGCCTATTTCTTCGAAATGAAGAAAAGACAGAGACATCGATCGGCATCACCAGCAGAAGCCACTAGCAGCGAGAAATGCCTCAACCGATCCTCAAGCAGCAGCTAATGCTGTGAGCAAAGGCGGTAGCCTAACACAAAGTCTAGAAACAGTTGTTCTGCTAAAGGTA
Organism: Rhinichthys klamathensis goyatoka; assembly: GCF_029890125.1. Classification (NCBI taxonomy): domain Eukaryota; kingdom Metazoa; phylum Chordata; class Actinopteri; order Cypriniformes; family Leuciscidae; genus Rhinichthys; species Rhinichthys klamathensis. The sequence continues at coordinate 625,949 of NW_026606690.1, forward strand.
AGGCTTATTTAGCATTATTTCTGGGCAAATAGGCTACTGTATGTGACGCTGTTGTCGATTTGAAATTTGGAACGGTTTTCTCTTTTAGCTGGTTGCTTAGTTAGAGATGCTTATTACATGCATAACTTTTGTTTCAATCGGACTGAATTCATTCCGATTGATGAATCTAAATGTTATGTTTACATGAACGCTAAACGTCATCGGGTTGATGTGCGCGTTTATACGCAAGCTTAAAATCGGAAGAGGTAACGTTAGTATCAGTGTTGGGCAGTAACGCGTTACTAGTAATGCGTTACTGTAACGCAGTTACTTTTGACAGTAACTTATACTGTAACGCATTACTTTTTAAATAAATTAACTCCGTTACCGTTACCATATGACGCGTTGTCCGTTACTTTTTAAAATTAATAAGTTGCTGGAGCGGCTGAGAAGTGTGCGCTGTCATTACACAGTACGAGAGCACTGAAGAGACTGCTAGCATTATACAGAGCGAGAGGACACCTGAGGACACATAACAAACTCACTGGCTGAGTTGTTTACGTACACGTGAGGCAGCGCGAGGCGCGAGCACGGAGATTACAAGCTGCACGGAGAGCGCTGAGCACTTGATGCGCATTTAAAACACAGACAGCGAAACGGTATGGATACAGAACACTTAAGTACACACATTGCCATATCATTATAAAGTAATTAATTTTTTGACTAGATGCTGCATCAGCAGAGAAAGAACAGATGCTTGCCATCGAGTCTGAGAGGAATAACATTAGGCTAGTAACGGCTAACTTACCTCAAGCGATTAAAGCAATGTGACAAAAACACACGCAGACCTGACCCACATGTTTTATGTCGCAATTGTTTGTTACCATCTATTTGCATTAGTTTATATCCAGCTGGTTACTTTTATGCATTCATTAGCCGGCGAAGTTGTATTTTTAAAACTAGTGACGTGATTGATTGCTTACATTGATATGTTCACGCAGCCGACATCAAGTCTAATCAAGTGTTCTAACATTTAAGCAAATAAAGTGAAAGACTGTACATGTAATATAGGTCTACATTTATGTAATTTTAATGCTCTGGCCTTTGCAGATATTTAAATATGGCCATCTTCTTTAAGCTTGAATCATATAAATGGTAACACTTTACAATAAGATTACAATTTTAGCATTAAATATGGTTAATAAATGTTGTAGAAGTATTATTCATTGTTAGATGTATTTGTATCTCCTTAGTTAATGTAGGCCTACTATGAACTAACAAGAATGATCAAGGTACAATTGTATTTCTCAAATATTAATTCATGCAGTAAAAACCACAGTGGTAAAAACGTACTGTCAGCTGCATGAACACATCAATGTTGAGAAAGCAAACAAGTCACTAGCTTTAAAAATGCTTGTTTTGTTATTTATTTCAGAAATCCTTGATATATTCAGTTTGTGCTGGTCTGACTTAAATAAAATAGTGTTTAAAAATTACTTTCTGTTTAAGTCAGTTTTGTGTTTGTATAGACCATAACGCATAAAAGGGCATTAATGGGAACATTTAAGAACTTTCTTTAAAAAAGTAACTAAAAAGTTACTTTTAACAGTAACGCATTACTTTTTGGTGTAAGTAATCAACAAAGTAATTGAGTTACTTTTTGAATGAAGTAACTAGTAACTGTAACTAGTTACTATTTCTTAGTAACTAGCACAACACTGGTTAGTATACTGTGCATATACCCATCTCCTACATTGGTTCTTTATTTGTTTTAAACAGCAGGCTTAATATTTATCCATATTTTGGGGACAATGAGCACATGAACCGTTGTTGTACCGTGTTGCTTATATTTATCAGTAAAATGCCCCTCCCTTCTCGCGCCCAAAACCAGTCGTCTCTGGTGATAATCCGAAAAATGACTGGTGGGACATTGTCCTGCTCCACTTCACAGACGCTGAGTGAAAGGAGAATTTTTGGGACACTTGATTATATGACACTTTATTCAACAGGAAGAACATTTCGAGCGTCATACGTCATTACGCTATTTCAACGTCATTGCACATACACAGTCCTTTCAGTTTCGCTTTTTAATCCGAATAAAAAAAGGAATAACCCACCCCTTTCAATCCGATCGAAATTTGATTCCGATCGAGCTCAATCGGATCAATAAAGGTTGAATAAAAGCTTTTCAGTTCGATTGAGCCGTCAATCCGATTACTAATGGATTTGGTTGCATTTAAATGTTTTGCTGCTGTGCGTCTCTGTGGTGCTGAATTTAGCTGATTCTTGGGCTTGCTTATTTGGTATATGTTTTTTTTTAGACATAAAGTTTTGCATGTAGTCCTCATACATGCCATTTGATGGAAATAAAGATATTTAGGATGACATGTTCATGTTGCACTAGCATGTGAGTTGTATGCATAGACAGTAAAAGAAATGGACACAGCGACCCCATAGACTTCAACGGAGAAAAGTGAAGTCAATTAGAAGCACTCACTTCCTGATTGCCAAGCGAACTGCGCCGGCTCAAACTGAGCTTGAAGACGTAGATGTGACATGAGCAACCTGTACGTCTTCTAGTAGCGGTGCCAAGAGGAATCTGAATCATTCCCTTCCGAATCTTGCAGAGCCGGAGAGCGTGAGTATTAGCTGTCCATGAGCAGGAGCAACTTTATGACTCTCTATGGGCTTCTCCCCTGACTTTATGCCTCCACGTCCCCCCGATTGCGCGCGAGCTTCTACTTCTGTCTATACGGTAATTTCTCTTCTATGCGACAGAGAGTCGCGTGTTATGACGCAATCGTTAGCCTATTTTTACAAAAACTGCTTCTACGGGGCCATAACGTAAGATACAAAGTAATGGAGCCTTTTATACATTGTCGTGTTTCTTTAGAAATAAATAATGGACAAATGGAGTCTTTAAACGCCTCAGATGTAAAGTTATTCGCTGTCAAAATGACGCCAAAATGAATGGGAGTCAATGGGATGCTAACAGCAGGTGATAGCTTGCTAGCCGATGGCGGCCCCTGGGGAGACTTCAGTTTCCGGCTGGTGGATTACACCCTTGATTTTATGGGGTGGGGGTGGGGGTGGTGGGCACTTAACATGTGGTCACCCTAGGGCACTACACTGTGTTAATCCGGGCCTGGACGACGGCTATGTATTTAGCGTGAGTGGTATTGATGGGATGTCCTGATATTTGGTGTGTATTTATTGGTGTGGTATTTACGTGATTGATATGACTTTGAGGTTTGCAGTTCAATGAAATTATACATGCTAGGTGATCACATGAATTGATTTAATGCATGTATTTAACAACCTTTGAGACCCGTGCTGAATATATTGTCCTGTTTGTTGATGCTTTATTCTTCGTTAAGTTTATTGACTAAATGTTATCATTCATTACAAATACATGATTAGAATTGCACCTGACTTTGCATTAACCTGTTATCCCCCCCTTGGGTTTTAACACCATGATTGTCTAAAAATAAAATTGTTATATTTATATCTAATGTATTGTGCACGTGAGTTTTCCTTGGTTATTGAGCATCAGAAAATTATTGGTCCAGTAGAGAACGTCTCCGGTTACTTTCGTAACCTCGGTTCCCTGAAAGGCAGGGAACGAGACATTTACGTCGATGACGTAGTATGGGAACTCCTCCCCTTCTTCACTTCTGCTGAAATCTTATGGGCTAACGCCAGCTGGAGACAGCTGGCCAATTGACGCAAAATATGCAAATACTGACACGCCTGCTGGCAGTATAAATGCATACGCACGTCAATTGCATCAGAATACGACTGAACGCTCGAATGAACAAGCGACACGGCGTTCGACGTAAATGTCTCGTTCCCTGCCTTTCAGGGAACCGAGGTTACGAAAGTAACCGGAGACGTTCCCTTTCAAGGCGGTCACTTCGACATTTACGTCGATGACGTAGTATGGGAACTGTGTCCAATCCCGCCGTGGAGCAGAGAACCCACCCACTCGAGAATGACAGAACCCTCATCCAATAGCTGCGCTACTAGAAATACGAGCTCCTGATAGGGCGACGCGAGCCAATAGCGCGCTGTCTAAACCTCATCAAAATTTGCATATCCCAAGCAAATGAAATAGAGGGAAGTCTTGCACTGAATCATTCAGGGCAGAACAACACAAAGTAAAGCAAGTATAATACAAGTCAGCAGCAAAGCGGCGACAGTTGCATAAGCACAACACATAAATCAAGCATTCATGCACAACCTGAAGGCTCAGCTCACCGAAAGCACTTGAGACGCAACAGAAGGTACATCCAACTTATAAAATCTGGCGAACGTATTCTGAGAAGACCAGCCAGCAGCAAGACACAAGTCCCTTATAGACATACCTCTGGACCAGGCCCACGAAGAGGCGATCGCCCTCGTCGAATGAGCCTTAATGTTGAGGGGACAGACCACCCCCTGGCAATCATAAGCCAAGGCAATAGCATCCACAATCCAGTGAGCAAGCCTCTGTTTCGAAACTCCACGTCCCTTGTTGCAACCGCCAAAGCATACAAATAGCTGATCCGATTGACGAAAAGCGGCTGAGCGAGTCATATACATCCGTAAAGCCCTGACTGGGCAAACAGCGCTCTGAGCATCGATATCACGCGAGACTGATAACTCAGAAGACAATGCAGGCAGTAAAACAACCTGCGCTTTGAACGGAGTATTGAGTGACTTCGGAACGTAACCCTGTCTTGGCCGAAGAGTGACATTACAATCTCCTGGTCCAAAACGAATGCAGTCCTCGTGAACCGAGAACGCTTGCAGGTCCCCCACACGTTTCGCTGAAGCAAGAGCGAGAAGCAAAGCAGTTTTCAGGGAAAGCTCCTTGACCGCAATCGAAGCCAGTGGCTCAAACGGTGGAAGAGACAGAGCCCTCAACACTAGGGCTAAATCCCACGGCGGCACAGAAGGCGGCCGTGACGGACATAATCTCCTAGCTCCCCTGAGAAAACTGATCACCGATGCATGTTTACCGATCGACTGTCCTTCGATCGGGAGGCGGAATGCAGAAATAGCAGCCACATATACCTTCAGAGTGGACGGTAAACTCCCATTATCCATCCTGTACTGAAGGAAGCGTAGAATATCCGACACGGCGCAATTACCCGGGTCAACACTGATATCCTGGCACCATTTAGAGAAAACTTCCCATTTCAATCTGTATAAGCGCCTAGTGGATGGGGCGCGCGCCTCAGCGATAGTGCTCATCGCTCGAGAGTGCAGAGCGTCCCGCTCATTCAGAGTCCCCGCAGCGGCCATACATGAAGGTTCCACAGCCCGGGGTTGGGGTGCCATACCGTGCCGTTCGCCTGCGATAACAGGTCTCTCCTGAGCGGAATTTCCCACGGGGAGTCCACCAGTAATTCCATCATGTCCGCGAACCAGGGCTGATTCGGCCAGTTCGGGGCTACGAGAATCACAGACGCTTTCTCCTCCCTGATTTTGCATAACACTGTGGGCAGAATCTTCACCGGAGGAAAGGCGTAAAGTCTGGCTCTCGGCCAGCGCGAAGTCAAGGCGTCGTTCGTCCGTCCCAAGGGGGAACGAGACAGCGAGAAGAACGCCTGGCAGTGCGCGTTCTCGCTCGAGGCGAACAGATCGACCTCCGCCCTCCCGAACCGATCCCAGATCATCTGCACCGATCCCGGGTGAAGCCTCCACTCTCCATGAGGAATCCCATTCCTCGAGAGCATATCCGCCCCGCGATTCAAAACACCGGGAATATGCGCCGCTCTCACGGATAGAAAGTGCCGGTCTGCCCACAGCAGGAGACTCGCCGCCTGCTCGAATAGGAGTCTGGAGCGCACGCCTCCCTGGCGATTTATGTATGAGACCACCGACGTGTTGTCGGTCCGAATCAGTACATGCTGACGCTCTAACTGTGACCGGAAGGCTTCGAGGGCTAAGGATACCGCCATCAATTCCAAGCGGTTTATATGCCACGTTCGCTGCGACTCCGTCCATAAGCCTGAGGCAGTCGCGCCCATGCACACTGCTCCCCAGCCTGAGGTTGATGCATCCGTCAAGACTGCGGTGCGATGCGCCACGGTGCCCATCGGAACCCCTGAACTGAATAACGCTGGGTTTTTCCACGGTACCAAAGTGCGAATGCAGCTGCGGGTGACCGTGATGCGCCTGAGTCCAGACGACCACGCCCCCCGAGGGACTCGGAGCTTCAACCAGATTTGAAGAGGGCGCATATGCAACAGCCCCAGATGACACACTGGGGAGGCTGCCGCCAACAGACCTAACAGCCTCTGAAATTCCTTTAGTGGCACAGACCTGCCCGGTCTGAAACGATCCAGAGACAATGTCAGAGACCTTATGCGCTCTTGAGAGAGATGGGCTCGCATCGTTATAGAGTTCAAGCACACTCCCAGAAATGTTGTGGTCTGACTCGGTGTGAACACGCTTTTCTGTTCGTTTACACGCATCCCCAGCGAGTCCAGGTGACGAAGTAGTATTTCCACATGACCGATTAGCACCTCTCGCGAGTGGGCTAGAATCAACCAATCGTCCAGATAATTTAGGATGCGCATTCCGCTCGACCTGAGGGGAGAAAGCGCCGCGTCCACACACTTCGAAAAGGTGCGGGGAGCCAGAGCCAGTCCGAACGGGAGTACTGAGTACTGATAAGCTGTGCCCTCAAACGCGAACCTCAGAAAGCGCCTGTGACGCGCTGCTATCTGGATATGAAAGTACGCGTCCTTTAAATCCACTGAAGCGAACCAATCCCCGGGACGAACTTGCGCCAGAATCTGCTTCAAAGTTGTCATTTTGAACGCGCGCTTGTGAAGTGCTCGGTTTATGGGTCTCAGGTCCAGGATCGGACGGAGACCCCCCCCCTCTCTTGGGTACCACAAAGTAGCGGCTGTAGAAACCGCTCTCCCTCTCGATCGGGGGAACCGGTTCTATCGCTCCTTTCTCGAGCAGACTGAGAACTTCCTGTCTCAGAACGGGAACGTTTTGGGGCAAAGTTAATGACGGGATCACGCCGTTGAAACGGGGTGGTCTGCGTCTGAACTGAAGCGAATACCCGTGACGAATTAAGCCCAACACCCACGGTGAAATGCCTGGGATTGATTCCCACGCACCTAGAAAATGACTCATAGCCGCCCCCAGTGTAGTGTTTAGACTGGAGCCGCACTCCCGCGAGGCTGATAGCTCTGGTGGGAGTGCGGCTCGCAGTGGGCTGAGTGTAGTGCTGGCAATCTCGTGCCCAAGAGATGCCATTATAGTCATAGAGTGTGACCCTGCGCTGTCTCGTGAAAGGGCGGGTGACACAATGTGAGGTGTAAGAGGAAGAAAAAGCTCTTTTTGTGAAGGGATACATGCTTTTATTAATTTTTTGTTTGTACAAACAACATTCACACATATGCCGTCGTCGCTCGACTGAACATGAGGGACACGATGCATAAGAACACGGCGCTTGGAGTCCGGTCCTCCTTCGCGCTCTCTCTTCCTCTTGGCCGCTCCGTCAGGAAGAACAGGCTTTGACGCGGAGGGGGGCGCGCTGACCTTCCCTCGGCGCGGGCTCCTTCTCTGGCCCTGGCTCTTTCTCCCGGGTCCCTGCCACTGTCTGCCCCGGGAAGCGCGAGCATCCGGCTCGGTGCGCGGCGCAGCCGACTGTCTCACCGAGCTCTGGGGCTGGCCCCGGCTAGCCGATGACGAGCGCGAACGCTGACGAGCTGGGGGTGCTCGACGCGGGATCACGTGGCTCATAGCTTTAGCGCGTTTCTGGGTCTCCGAGAAACGCTCCGTGACAGCTTCCACCGCGTTCCCAAAGAGACCGGCTGGGGTGATGGGAGCATTAAGCAGGGTTTTCCAGTCGGAATCCTTGACATCGGAGAGTGTCAGCCACAGGTGCCTGTGGAGGACGACCAGAAACCCCATGGAGCGATCGATGGCTTGCGCTGAGCGTTTAGTGGCCATCAGTGCAAGGTCCGTAGCTGAGCGGAGATCCTGATGACGTCAGCGTCAACAGAGGCAACGCCATCCAGGGACTTAAGCAACTTTGCCTGGAACACCTGTAGAATGGCCATGGGGTGGAGAGCTGAAACTGCCTCTCCCGCCGCTCCGTACGCCTTATCTGCTTGGTGGGCCGTGAACCTGCAGGGCTTGGACGGCAGGCTGCGGTCCGCGCCCAGTGCAGACGTCGATGGGCACAGGTGAGTGGCGACGGTCTCCTCGACGGGGGGCATGCGCACGTAACCGTGGGCTACCGCCTCGTCTACATGTGCGAACAAGGACTGAGTGGCAGAGTGGGTGCGCGCCGACTGGGGCGCAGCCCACGCCTTAACCACGTGTTCGTGGACGTCCGGGAAAAACGGGGTTCCCCTCTTCGACGCGGCCTGGCGGCGGCTCGACTGAAGGAACCACGTGTCCAACTTGCTCTTAGCCGGCTCATCCGGTGGCTCCCACGAAAGGTCCAACTCGGCGACGGCCTTAGTAAGGACCCTAAAGAGCTCCTCCTGGAGGTCAGGGCTCCCTTGCTCGGGAGGTGCGGCCTGCTGGGATCCCCAGTCCTTCTCCGACGCTGAGAGTGACATGGCGTCCTCCTCCTCGCTAGCTCCAAAGGAGATGAAATCCGCGACGTCGCGGGGGGGGCGGAAGCTAGCGTCCGAGAAGCTGACGGCGTCGAGCTCCCTTTCCCTGGGGGTGGGTGGGCCCACCAGCGGCTCGCTGGCGGCAGTGGGCCCAATCCCTGCAGCTGCTCGAGCCGTTTCTCTCCTGGCCTTAAGGGCGCGCACTGGCATGTCCGCGCAGTGGGCGCACACGAGGTCGTCCGACAGGGCCGTCTCGGCGTGGGCCAGGCCCATGCAGGCAACGCAGAACAGATGGGTGTCGGGCGCCACGATAGGCCCCGAGCACAAGTTACAGATGGATGCCATCGGATGCCAAAGACAGTTTTGGTATCTTCAGATGCACCTTCAACGATGGCGAGATTTGTAGAATATCTTCCAATTCGAAGCACACGTCGATTTGAGCGTGAAGAAAAGGATTCTGATGCAATTGACGTGCGTATGCATTTATACTGCCAGCAGGCGTGTCAGTATTTGCATATTTTGCGTCAATTGGCCAGCTGTCTCCAGCTGGCGTTAGCCCATAAGATTTCAGCAGAAGTGAAGAAGGGGAGGAGTTCCCATACTACGTCATCGACGTAAATGTCGAAGTGACCGCCTTGAAAGGGAACCTGTAAATCACCCTTATTACGAGTTGGGGTGGTTACAGTAACAGATCACTGAAATATTGAGATTCCAATCTCAGTCGGAGCGGGATACATAGTCAGGTGTTGAATTCTTTCCATTAGATGGAAATACACACACAGTAATAACGGGACTCTTTGAATTGATTTTGTTCAATGTGGATGCAGAACAACACAGGGGAGTAGAGAGAGGGGGGAAAAACATTTATTTAGTTATTTTTACAATCCCTAGGAAACATTTCTCTATACTTGGGTCACTTTTTCAAAACCTTTCACATGAGCACAACATCAGTCTATGTGAGTTAAACTGGGGATCATTAATCAATGCTTTGGCACAAAAGGTATTCAATGACTACATCTTTCAAATTACATCAGTTTACATCACCAAAACTCTAGGCCAATTTGTAAGTGAATTATAAATATCAGAGACTGAGAGTGTCATTCTTGCTTCGTAAAGAGACTTTACAAAAGAAAACATAGTGTAATGCTACCCATTGTTAGTATTTTCTTATGTCATTGTTTTATGAGGGTCAAAGTGTGTTTGTTCGTTGTCAACCTTTGTTAATGTTCTGGAAGAATGATTTGAGACCCGGATGAATTGTTTTGTCAGCTTTTGTGCATTTTGAATGTGATATTAACTGCAGTGCCAAGCTGATTATGAGAACTGTTAAGGGTTTTGAAAAAGTGTATTGAAAAAGGTGTCCTATAGCGATTGTAAAAAACAGTAATATTTGGACAAGGGAGAGGAATAGCTGAGGGAGGAGAGGAGTAGTTCAGGACAAGGGAGGAGAAGAGGTAGGGGAGAGGAGTAAGAATTTGTGAGATTCTGCGTATTTATGTTGTTTTATGTATATTGTCAACAAAATGCACACATTCAACACAACCAAGAATGGTTGAAAGTATAAGGAAAGTGAATTATAAAAAACAATGGATTTTATATTGCCTGTATGCAGAGAGAACTGAAACATGACAAGTAATGCAGTTTTTGTAATGCTATCAACTGTTAGTAATTTGATATTTAGTGCTATTATTAACTATACAGTATGTCCCAGGTGGATAGAAAATGGTGTTTTAACAGAATTATTAGATACTGAATCAGGCTTGCTGTCTTTTGACAGAGTTGGCATTTAATGAACAAAATGTGGTTTTGGACAGAAAATTAACTATTTGACTATTTGTGGGATGCAGGTCTGTTGCTGTGTTAAGAATTTAGAAAAAGTACTAAACATTTGTGTGCAATTGTAAAAAAAAAAAAAAGAAGAAACAGTTTGAAATAACATTTCCAAGAATTGTTAGTCATAAACATGAACGTTTCACTTCAGCAGGTGTGAGGGTGAAAAGAGGAAGAAAGACAGACCCTGAATATAGACGCTCTCGAATCGACCTAATTCTGAAATTCCTTTGAGAGAACTTGGTCAAAGTAAACACCCAAAGTTTGCATAAAAGCAAAGAAAGATTAATTATTCGAATGTTTTTTTATTGCAACATTCCAAATTCTCAGCAGATGTTTCAAGCGGCATACTATTGGATGGACCACAAAATATAATTCAAGTAAATCTTAACTATTAGTTGTAATGTAGACTACACATAAAGAGGATGTTGTTACAATTAAAAACATTTACATTTTACAGTATTGCAAATTGTTTTGAATTGTTTAGCTCATCAAGCTTAATTGTAAGATATTGCGTGTAGATAAGTTTATGACAGTTTGGCTATTATTAAAACGTTTCCTTGAGCGCTCAGAAGTTTGCAGCTGCTACGTCTTTGGTGATTCTCAATCCCCAGAGACAAAATATTCAAATACATACAACAACCGAAACTGAGAGAAACATCTCCATTGCAATAGTACCCTGAACTAAAGCTTTTCTAGGAATATGTCATTGTGTGCAGTTTGAATCAGTCTTAATTTCAGAACAACTGAAAGAACAGAAATACATTTTCAAAACACATCTTTTGGATGTTCCAATGATGTTAGAAAGCTTTACTTTTTTAATCAGTTTGGTTTGGTTTAGTTAGATTTACTCTGATAATCAGTTCTTCTGAAATGTAGAGGGGTAAATGACATGACGTGTATAATATTGTATCCAAGTTTGAAATAATTTGATAAATGCATGGCATATATCACTTTATTCTATAAAACCAATTTAGTTTGAATACATTTTTAGTACATTTAAATAATACTTATTATGTTGTTTTGTTATCTTAAATCCCCAAAATGTCAAGTGGTGCAACTGTCTGAACAAATGAACTGTAATAAGGAGTCCACTGAAGGCAAGTTCCAGAACCCAAGTGCAGTTTCATTAATATCCAAAAACAAGATCAAACATAAAACAAAGGCAAGGCATGGCATGAAACTCAAAACAAAAACATGAACATATACATGGCGCTTACCACCAGTGGTTACACGAAACAATACTTTTCAAAGACACTTGGCAAACATGAGGGCTTAAATGCACACATGGACTAATGACTAAAGACACACCTGTGAACATGATAGACAACTAACCAATGAAAACATGACAACGCAGAACACATGGCAGGTTCACATGAGGGCCAGGGAATCACAGGACAAGACAGGAAACATCATGAACCAAAACCCAAAACTACCTGTGACATGAACAGAAGAAAAATGGTGTCTTAATAATAAAAAAATACAAACTAAATGCTATGGAATCATTTCAGGTTTGAAACCTTTCATATAAACACATTTTATAAATATCAGTAATTTTATTGTAAACCTGTAGAAATAATTGAAAAACTTTTGTCCAGCAATTAGTTTATTCTCAAATGTGAGGGTGGCACAACTGCAAACATGGCTCTTTGATTGTGAATTGATGAGGTAATAACAGTAAACATGATAATGCATCATCCAGAAATCCTAAACTGATCCTTGTGGCAGAGTGAAAAGATTTGTAGATCTCTCTTAAATACTGGTAAAAACTGCTGATTTCAAGTATGGGTAGGTTGGTACACTTTCCATGTCAGGTGGTACAACTATATTTGGTTATACCGCCTGACATAAAAATGTATTTATTTAAACACTTTGAAATGTTAGTTAAAAACTGAAACTTGTTTAAACACATTGTTCATGACTCAAACATATGCATTGCATCAGTTTTCGAAAAGTTTTTTGAAGCCATATTTGTCAATGACCCACATACCGGTATATATATTTGCCGTCTAAAGTCATAAAAAAATTTTTTTTTAACAAATTAAATAATTAAATTAAATGATTAAATTGATTTATGATTTAAACTTGATTAACTTAAATGATTTTTTACTGGAGTATGATTTTCAAGAAAATACTATTTCAGTCTTTCTACTTTAACATTTCAGTGTGTGACTTGCCCTTTATTGCAATAACATCAATTTGGCAATTTCACCATTTTTTTCAGTGTATGTATAAGTAATACTCACACATTTTATGTTCTGAAGGACCTATCCCTGTAACATCTACTGAAACGGCAAGATAATGTCTCTTGCCACATAAAAATATTTGAAGGAAAATAATCTAGATAACCTGAAAGAATAGACACAATAAGACTTTACTGATGAGTGTGAAGACTGATTACATATTTGTCAATGTCTTTAAAAAATGTGAATAGAGGCAAATTATGTAGATTCAACATCAGAATAAGAAACCTTGGAGTCTTCAGAAGTTCTTTTTAAAAATCATCAGTGCTTCATCTGGAAAAAGTCAATAAGATCAATAATAAAAACCCATTTTAGTTACATAATGCAATCCAAAGTGAAAGTGTAACAGTATCTTATGTATCATCTTCTTAAAAATGCTCTGCAGTCAATTTAGTTATGTTTGGGTTACCTTGAAAAGACTAAGTACAGCGCTGTATGTCAGAGAAAAGAGGAATAGGAAGATGAAGGAAGTGGCAGTGGACCAGAGACTTCTGAACTCATCCTCCTCCAGAACATCTTTATTACAATTCAGAGCAAAGCCCTTCTCCGGCTCAGGTGGCTCCCCTGGAAAAGAAAACACATGCTAATGGGACATATGAACAGGATAAGCACATTGTCCAATACATATATGCAGACATAAATCACACATCCTGAATTTAAAGTCCAATGACTCTTACTAGGCTTCTAGTTACTGTATAATTAAGCACATGGCGGCCACATGTACTGCCAGCATGTACTCACATACATTCATATGCACACACTGCTAAATGTACACAGAAGTGACAAACATATAACATTGTCCTGTCTCTTACTCGTTGTTTCTGCATTTTACCATGCAATTTATAAAAATATGCTCAATCATCTCAGACATTAACTAATACTGACATACTAATACAAGTACACATAAAATATTGCAACATCCTTAAAACAAAACATGCCTTATTGATTATAAATGTCAATATTTACTGGTGACTTTGGTGGTCACCATAAGTGGCTTTACTATGTGCAGAGTCACAAAAATATTCTAATTTCTTTAAAAATACTGATGAAACAGGGACAGAATGTAAAGCATACAAAGTTTCTGATTATAAGAACCAAATGAGAGCTGGACTAAATCATGCAAAGTTGCAAACACAAAGATTTATTGCTTACAATTGTAAAACAACAAATGTCAAACCAAAATGAAATATTTTTGATTTGAAACATAGAACATGAAACTGTTACATCAGAGGACATGGAAAGGCTCCAGCGGTACAGTAAGCACAGGACAAAACATAAATGCGCAATTTTAACAAAAACATTACACTCACGCAGGTCAGAACAAATTTTTGCTCTTGAAAACTTTTTTTTTTTTCACACTATGATGTTATGATGACTATAGTTTCTGTTCATATTTATTTTCATGCAATAACAAATCAAGCATAGTTTTGAGTGAATTTGGCTTGGAAGTTTGACCCATGCAGTAAAGTGATACAAGCAGAACAATGACCAATGAACAAAAACATCAAAGACAGATAATCTGACAAGTGAGCAACAGGGAGCATAAGCACTGGAAAATGTACAAACGAACAGATACAAGTTAGCATTTGATCATGGCCACAAACTGGACATTCTGTGTTTACTTTTGCTGGTTGACACTTGTAATGGAGATCCTTCATCGTCCATGTTGGCGTGTTTGACGGCACAGGTGATGGTGGTTAGAGGATCATACTTTTGTTTTGACACTGTTAGGATGCTGAGAACAGACGTGGAGCTCTTTTGATGAATAGGAACACTGGTGCTGGCCTCTATGTAAGGCTCTTCGCCCACTTTCCACATGATATAGACATCACCCAGTGTATGGCTTGTGACCTCACACACCAGAGAGACACTGTCGCTGACACTGTTGCTAGTATCAGGTCTGTAAATGGTAACAGTGGGTTTCTGTCCATCTTAAAGGAAGTGATAAAGGTTCATTAAACAAACAGAAGAATCAAACAATAATGAATAACAATAGTGTATCAAGACAGTCTAAGCTTTTTGACAGCTAAACCATTTCAAATGGGCTTGCCATTTTTGCCAGATAATTTGTTGTATTACATAAAAATAAAAAAAAGTATTTAATAAAAGTTTAATTGCATCTATAAATGCACATACACCCACAAAGTCAATTATTTGGAAGTAACATTGACTTACCTCCTTTATCAAAATGGATCCCCTGCTTGATGTCTCTCTTATTATTTGCGTCACGGATGGTGCAGGTGACCTTTTCACCATCAAACCATGTCTTTTTATCAATGGTGACATTGTGGATTCTTGTCTGCAAGTTTGAAGTGTCAGTAAAGACATTTCCTGGTCTGATATTCTCACTTTTTACAGGTTCATTCTTCACTGTGCATGACACTGAAGCTTCTTGCACTGTATTTTGTACATCTCCAGAAACAACAGCTTCCAAGACAACTTTATCATTGACAAATAGTTCTCTCTCAATGGGTGGATTCAGCGTCAGTGTGAATTTACAAGCTACAAGGGAGTAAGAAAGTATATGACTTCATGTGTACATTTGGATTTATGTGTATATCTGTGAATTGAAATTAGTTTGAAGGAGTGTAGCCTTGTGAATTTGAAATAGAAGTGAGAGCGTGAACTAGCAAACCAACATTAAATGATTTACCTTTAAAGTTCTTCTTCTCAATAATCGTTTTTCCCTGATGTGTGACCTCACAGGAATAGGAATTATTTGCATTCCATGTATTACTGCTGACTTCATAAAAACTGTATGCTGTGTAAAGACCTGTATCTTCATTTAGTTTGCTTTCCAGTTTTAGGCTCGTGCTGTTATTATTTACTTTCCATTGTCCAGTGAGATTCTTGGGGTAGAAATCCTCAATAACACACATGACAGATGTACTTTTTGGAGTTGTAACAGGAACCAAGCTCAGGGTTGGTGTTTGTGGTTTCACTACAAATAAAACAAGGTTTATGCACAATGAAACTGAGGACATCTGACATTTTGCAATCTTAAAATTTCTCTAATTTTACCACAACAGTTTAGTTAAATATCCATCTTGTTAATGTCTGTTGTTACCTGTTATGAATGCTTCACTGACAGTTTTTGATTGGTGTACTGCAGTACACATAGTTTTACTTTGATTCAATTTCGCTTTATTAATAGTTATGTGGCTGACTTTCAACATCTTGTCTCCAGTTGTTATAGGGTACTGGATGAAATCAGTCAAGGCATTTCCCTTGTCCATCCATTTGAAACTGACAGATTTTCAAATAGTGCAACATGCTTTATTAAGCAAAGCACATAGATGCTCTTAGCTGAGTTTGAACGTCAATGTCAAATGTTGTAGCCTATATTTATACATACATATGTATATATATATATATATATATATGTGTGTGTGTGTGTGTAATTTACATATGTACATGTGTAATTTATATATATATAATAATAAGAAATATCATATGCCATTGTATTCCCTGGCATGAGGTCAGAGAAAAAGTATTTCTGAAAGCCTATGCATATTATGTGCTTTTCTGTTCTTACATTTTTTTAGACCTATGTAGCCTTGTTGTTCTCAGCTAGTGTAAACATTCACAGTCAGACTTTGATTAAGGACAACTGCTTGACATGCACAAAAATATAACAGCAGGTTAATTGGCATTAAATCATTTAATCAATGATCTGACAAAACTAAAAGAGTGTAAAAAAATGTCTATTCAAACATGACCCTCCAAAAAGAAACATCATCCCAACAGCAATATACAAGACCCAACAGCAATTAGAGAAACACGTGAAGTAGCTAAAATGTAAAATGTTAGACATTTTAGAGATGTGACTTACCTGTTCGAAATACTTTAGTTGTTAAAGTGCCTTTTGAATTTGAAGCTTCACATATGTAAGGGTTTTGAGGATTCCAGACGCTTTTTTTCACACGCAGATGGCTGATTTTGGTATAGTCTCCGTCACTCCCAAACGCTGGATACTGCACGAAAGTATCCAGATCTTTATCACCAGGAGCCTTCCACTTGAAAGTGAGTGAGTCCGCAGGGGAGAAACCTCTGGTCAAGCAGCCGACGGCGAGGAACCCACTAGAATCAGCAGAACACTGAGACAGGGCGAAGATGGACTTCCGGCGCCGATGGTTGAGCTGTAGAGACATCACATCTTTCTCAGACAATATATAAACAACAACATATAACGTAACATACTGTACATGTGCAACACTATTAGGCCATGCCAAATGAACGAACAAACCAATGAATGAATGAATGAATAAAAAAATAAAAAATAAATTGATTGAGATTACACCGCTATCTTCGGTTTGCATCAGAGTCCTGCCATGTTGATAAACTGAGACTAGGCTATCTTGCAAGTAAGTCATCTTTTCTTCTTCTTCAAGACAACTTTTTAAAGCAAGTTACTTTAACAAGTAAACTGGTCTAATTTGAATCGGTCACGTAAAACATAAAATCTCACGAATTAGCGGAAACATTTTAAGGTTCCAAAAGGGAGTTTTTACAGCAATACCCTTGATAAATAACTATTTTGGGTTCCTCAAAGAACCTTAGTGAACAGTTCTTAAAAGAAACATTTATTTTCTTAGTGTGAAGAATATTTTAATAATCTAAAAAATCTTTTGTGCAATGGAAAGGTTCCATGGATGTTAAAGTTTATTCATCAATGTCATTTAAAGCTCCTGTAGGTAACTTTTGAAAACATGTATTTGCTAAAACTGTCATTATGTCCTGACAGTAGAATATGAGACAGATAATCTGTGTAAAAATTAAGCTCCTCTGGCTCTTCTCAGTGGTCCTATTGCCATTTGCAGAAATACACGCTCCCGGTCAGAAACAACCAATCAGAGCCAGGAGGAGTGTCTTAGCAGTGTCAATCACGCTCGTGTATGCGCTGATCACACCCCTCTCTTGCACAGCGCGAGCGCCGGAGCGCGAGCCGTCGTTCAAACTCAAGATTGCCGGCGAGCTGCAGCTGTGCTTATGACGGAGAAACAACCTAAACTGCCGATTCTCGAGTGACACCTGCTCATAAAACAAAGAGGTAAAAGGAAAAAGACTGATGACGATAAACAAGCGAAAAAGAAAGAATTACACAGAGCCCATTGACTCGGTGTCAAAACTCTAGCCGCATAACATGTAGATGAAATGTCACACACTCTGCTAAGCAACAATTGAAACCTGCTAATTCACTGGCTTGTCATGTTGCTGAAATAATGTACTAGCACACCTTATCTAGCATTATATATCGCTAGAATAATTACTTACATACTGTAGCGTTAGTTACCGTTATATTAACGTTATCTTACTAGCTATTTATAACTTATAGAAAGAGTGCAACGTTATAAAGTTACATGTAGGCTATTGGAAAATACATAATGATTTGAGGACCAAGTTTGTAGTCAAAGTATGGGCAGGCCATAGTCAATGTAAAGCATATTGTTGACGTTTAGTTCCTATTAGTGAATGTGCCATATAACTTTTTATCCACCGTCATCGGTGGGCCTGTTTACTAGCCTGCGCGTTCACGACGGGCTCCGCTGTGGAGGACGAGCTGTGGAGGGACGAGCTGTGGAGGGCGAGCTGTGGAGGGCGAGCTGTGGAGGACGAGCTGTGGAGGACGAGCTGTGGAGGACGAGCTGAGGAGGACGAGCTGTGGAGGACGAGCTATGGAGGGCGAGCTGTGGAGGACGAGCTGTGGAGGGCGAGCTGTGGAGGACGAGCTGTGGAGGACGAGCTGTGGAGGACGAGCTGTGGAGGGCGAGCTGTGGAGGACGAGCTGTGGAGGAGGAGCTGTGGAGGACGAGCTGTGGAGGGACGAGCTGTGGAGGACGAGCTGAGGAGGACGAGCTGTGGAGGACGAGCTGTGGAGGACGAGCTGTGGAGGACGAGCTGTGGAGGACGAGCTGTGGAGGACGAGCTGTGGAGGACGAGCTGAGGAGGACGAGCTGTGGAGGACGAGCTGTGGAGGACGAGCTGTGGAGGACGAGCTGTGGAGGAGGAGCTGTGGAGGACGAGCTGAGGAGGGAGGAGCTGTGGAGGGAGGAGCTGTGGAGGACGAGCTGAGGAGGACGAGCTGAGGAGGACGAGCTGTGGAGGACGAGCTGTGGAGGACGAGCTGTGGAGGACGAGCTGTGGAGGAGGAGCTGTGGAGGACGAGCTGTGGAGGACGAGCTGTGGAGGACGAGCTGTGGAGGAGGAGCTGTGGAGGAGGAGCTGTGGAGGACGAGCTGTGGAGGAGGAGCTGTGGAGGAGGAGCTGTGGAGGGAGGAGCTGTGGAGGACGAGCTGTGGAGGGAGGAGCTGTGGAGGACGAGCTGTGGAGGAGGAGCTGTGGAGGGAGGAGCTGTGGAGGACGAGCTGTGGAGGATGAGCTGTGGAGGACGAGCTGTGGAGGACGAGCTGAGGAGGACGAGCTGTGGAGGACGAGCTGTGGAGGACGAGCTGTGGAGGACGAGCTGAGGAGGACGAGCTGTGGAGGACGAGCTGTGGAGGACGAGCTGTGGAGGACGAGCTGTGGAGGACGAGCTGTGGAGGGTGGAGGACGAGCTGTGGAGGACGAGCTGTGGAGGACGAGCTGTGGAGGACGAGCTGTGAGCTGTGGAGGACGAGCTGTGGAGGACGAGCTGTGGAGGGTGGAGGACGAGCTGTGGAGGACGAGCTGTGGAGGACGAGCTGTGGAGGACGAGCTGTGAGCTGTGGAGGACGAGCTGTGGAGGACGAGCTGTGGAGGACGAGCTGTGGAGGACGAGCTGTGGAGGACGAGCTGTGGAGGACGAGCTGTGGAGGGTGGAGGACGAGCTGTGGAGGACGAGCTGTGGAGGACGAGCTGTGGAGGACGAGCTGTGGAGGAGGAGCTGTGGAGGACGAGCTGTGGGGGACGAGCTGTGGAGGACGAGCTGTGGAGGACGAGCTGTGGAGGACGAGCTGTGGAGGAGGAGCTGTGGAGGACGAGCTGTGGAGGACGAGCTGTGGAGGAGGAGCTGTGGAGGACGAGCTGTGGAGGACGAGCTGTGGAGGAGGAGCTGTGGAGGAGGAGCTGTGGAGGACGAGCTGTGGAGGAGGAGCTGTGGAGGACGAGCTGTGGAGGACGAGCTGTGGAGGACGAGCTGTGGAGGACGAGCTGTGGAGGGAGGGCTGGAGCGCAGCAGAGAGCAAGGGGGTGGGACCTGGAAGTTGTGCTTGTTCAAATTTTCAGGCTAAGTCAACGTTTTCTCAAAACTCCCTACTGCAGCTTTAAGAACCTTTATTTTGAACAATGTAGATGCTATATGTCATATAGCATATTTATAGTCATATTTATTATCAGACATATAATAAATACTAAAGGATTATCTAAACGAATAATAATTTATTAGGCCACAGAATAATGACTGCATAATGACTTTTCATTTTGATTCAAATGAAACAGTTATTGTAACTTATGGAGTGTAAATTAAAAAATAAATGAAATGAAAATTCCAACCTTTTGAGAATTTTAAATAAAAGCATAATACAGCAGTTTGTAACTTTGAACTAAAATCATATGAAAAAAAAAAAAACGACAAATTTATCATTAAAAAATAAATAGCCCAAAAAACCAAACACCCCCAGAACTTTTTTTTTCTTTTCTTTTCATTGTGCTTGAAATAATTTCTTGAATATCAGTTGTTCCACAAAAAACATTCTTTTAAATCTCCAATTGTCATCTTCATGCATTGACAGATGCCTTTGTAAATCAGTAAGCTATGCCAGTTTATTATTATTATTATTATTTAATAGTATCGGTATGCAATCAACAATTTAGAATATAACACATTATATTAGTGGATAGCAGTGCATAAATTTAAAACGACCCAGAGACGTTACAGTTTAGTTAGGCTTTTTAGTCTTTGCTCTGGCTGTTTTCAGCGTCTAATATTTGAGCAGTTTAAGGCAACACATGTGAGAATAATGTACAACGAAATGAGTCGTTTAAAAATACTGTTGTATTTTTGTTCGTTTTAAACAGATGAAAATTTTTTATAAAAGTATGTAGTCTTTTAGTGAAATGGACAACAGCTAAATTAAGACAGTTTCCAATAGAAACTCTAACTCTTTTAAAGATAGGCTATAATAATAATAATAAAAAATTATAATCTGCAAGCCACATTGAGAAATGTTATGTACAAATTTATATGTCGGCTGAATAACTCAGAGAATTATATAATTGTGGCATTGACCAATATCAAGTTTAGCACTACACGGTATAAGTCCAAGTTATGGAAGCATTGGTATAGTTGTCTCCTCTGAAGTTGTATTTGTTTTTTATTATATTGTATTGTGTGTACTGTCTTGTTTGTTTTATCTGGACCGGTGAGTCTGTAATAAAGTTTTATTATTATTATTATTATATAATAATAAAACACACGTGAAATTTTGTCTTTTTTAACGATACAAATGTCCTTGAAATTAATCATAAAATCTTACTGTTTGTTACGGTGACTTTGGTGCCGCTTCCCCAGTAGTCGAAAGCCCAGTTACACAATATCCTTTTAATGTTACAGTGCAGTATAAAAATACAACGCTCCGAGTTTGTTGAACGACCTAGCCAATCCCTCGTTTTATTTAAATGCGCAAATAAAATTATTTAGAATTGAATTATTCATAATCTGAATCTTTGCGTTTCTAGCAAATTACTTTAGACTAATGTCCTGACTTTAATTGTTCTAATCGCATAACAAGAAAAACTCGACATTGAACTGTTGCTTTAATGTTTAATCTAAAAAAAACATTTTTTTTTTTTCGACAAAATAACTGCGCACACATTTATCGTATTAGATCAGATTTTGATTTGTTAGGTGGGTATTTTTCTTACCTGACGAGACAGTGATCAAGGTTCCTTTTCCCCAGTAGTCAAAAGCAATTGTCACACTGACACTTTACCCGGGGATATTGTACAAAAATAGCAGCTATGTCATATGTAACCCCCATTTATTATTATATAACCCAGATATTGGACTATTTAGACTTATATTTAACCTTATATAGCCAAAACGGACTAGAAAGGGAAATTTACCTTTAGCCTTATATTTAAAAACTTGCCAACGTTATTGAGAGGATTAACTGAAATGTAACATCTTACCAGATGTCACTGTGACAGATGTGCCTTTCCCCCAGTAGTCAAAGGCAGCATCACAGTGATCATTTTAATTACTTCAGTGCACAAAAACAACCAACCTTAAAACCTGATTTTAATTATCCATGATATTTTTTTCTCTGACTAAAAAGTGTTGTTAATAAGTTAATTTAATCGCCTCTAGAAATATGTTTTATATACATAACGATTCATATTTTTTGGTTTGATTATATTCAGAGGTGTAGTGGTAAAAAAAGAGGTGGGTAAACTATAAATTCTGGTGGACCACGATGTGGTCACCCGGTAAGGTGGGCCACTGCCTACCGGTGTATGTGTATCCTGATGACATTGCTATGGGCAGGGCTCGAAATTAAGCCTTTTCATACGCTTGTCCTTCGGACAAGTAAATCTGTCATTCACTTGTCCGAGTAAAAAAAGTTTCTCGTCCGGATTTCTTTTTTTGGTGTATTAATTTTATCATCAGTGTTCAATTAGCTTTGATATTTAAATCGGCATATTGTAATATTTGCACCTTTAAAGGGAAATCCTCCCCCAATATTATTAAATGTATGCTTCATCTTTCATTTTAAATTCCTAAATTTGATCAATGAATTAAATTATTTCGAATAATAAGACACTATAGGGCTGATCAAATTAAATCATTTACACTGAAAAATTACAATTACATAAAATAATGTTATGAAATTGATTTAAATTTACAAATAAGAAACGTTGGAAAGAATGATCTACTTTTAAAAATAACACAAACCGCCAGTAGGTGGCGGCAGGCGACCGTCTTAATGAGTGAGACATTGATTCATTCATTCAAAGGATTTGTTCAAACGGCTGATTCATTCAAGATTGCGACAGATGTTTATGAATGGGTCATTGAATCTTTGACTCAATCGATTCGTTCAAAATGCTGAATCATTCAGTAATGAAAACAGATTGAGTGTTCCTGTGAGATGCGCCGTGGTTCTGCTGTGATTTTTGTTTGGAACTATTTTCGCTGCTGAAACAGAACAAAAACAGCCAATATTGCATCTAAAATGTAATTGACTTAATTTTAACTGTTTATTGAACTGTTGTAGGAAATCAATGTCACATTTTCAATCGTGATGGTGTTCAGGAAAAATAATTGAGGTTGCTTAACATATGTTAAAAATATAAAGCTCCACATTTAGATTTTTTATAGGCAGTATGTTGTTAACTGAGTGTGTGTGTGCTGCGCTCATTTGTGTAGATGTCTCCTCGAGAGGCTGCGCGAGCGTCATCAGTGCAACCTCACCGTCAGTAATAGTCAACAACACTGACAGTAATGCAGCGCAATATGAAAGAGTTCGTCTTAGGTTTAACAACCTATGAAACTAATAATTAACAATATGAAACTAAAACGGCATAAGCTTAATTTATAGCTATTTAGAGGTGGATAAACGCAATTTAGAGGTGGATAAACGCACTTTGGAGGTGGGTAAACGTCCCGGGTTACGTATGTAACCCTAGTTCCCCGAAGGGACGGACGCTGCGTGTAATCGCAGTGGGAACGCCCTCAGCGTGACGCGTCTGAAGCATGAATGAAATCAGTCAATGGAGAGAATGAGCGTACGGCGAGTGACGTCATCGACCAGGAAGCTATAAATATCCCCTGAGTACACAATACGCCAGCTTAAAAGTTACTGAAGCAGCGACCCAAGGGGATGCCGAGAGTATGGCAGGACACGCAGCGTCCGTCCCTTCGGGGAACTAGGGTTACATACGTAACCCGGGACGTTCCCCTTCAGGGACTACCGCTGCGTGTAATCGCAGTGGGAACGCAATACCCACATCCCCATACGACCAAATCCCCGTCGTGTGTCATTAGGAGACACAAGCCGACGAGAGAACCTGAGCCCCGGGAGTGGAGCTAAGATCGAGGGAATAAAATCTAACGAAAGTGTGCGGTGAGGACCAGCCTGCCGCATCACAAACGTCCTGAAGAGAAGCTCCTGAAAGAAGAGCTGTAGAAGCAGCCATACTCCGGGTGGAACGAGCCCTTACAGCCAAAGGTGAAGGCTGATGGGCCGAACCATAAGCAAGTGGGATGGCCTCGACCACCCACTTGCTCATCCTTTGCCTAGATGCAGGACACCCTTTCTTAGGTGACCCAAACAGACGAACAGTTGTTCCAATCTCCTCCACAGGGCAGCTCTGTGGACGTAAGCATCTAAAACCCAAACTGGGCACAGCAAATTAATTTTCTCCTGGTCTGACGTCAGAAAAGGCGGAGGACAGAAAACCTGCAGAACTATAGGTCTAACAGAAACAGTTGGAACCTTAGGAACATAACCTGGTCTCGGAAAGAGAAAGGCCTTAGCCAACCAGGAGCAAATTCCAGGCACGAGGGAGCCACCGAAAGTGCTTGAATATCTCCAATTCTTTTTAAAGATGAGATAGCGAGAAAAAGGATAGTCTTAGAGTAAGAAACTTTTCCGAAACTTCCTCGATGGGCTCGAAAGGAGCAAGGGAGAGACCTTCTAAGATGATGGCCAGATCCCAAGCTGGTACCCTCGTGCGAACTGCAGGCCTCAGCCTCAAGGTGCCACGAAGAAAGCGAGACATAAGTGGGTGTTTCCCGAGGGAACCTCCACTTGAAGGGGTGTGGTAAGCAGCTAAGGCCGCCACATACACCTTCAGTGTGGAGTGGGATAACCCTGTGGAGAGACGGTCCTGCAGGAAATCCAGCACTGTACCAACTGGGCAGTTAACTGGGTCCTGCTGGCGCTCTCCACACCAAGAGGTGAAAAGTTTCCACCTCGCGGCATATAACTTCCTCGTGGAGGGAGCTCTGGATTGGAGGATGGTCTCAACGACCTCAGCCGAGAGACCAGAATCTATGAGCTGGGCCCCCTCAGAGGCCAAGCCCACAGCCTCCATAGCTCTAGACGGGGGTGAAGGATCGACCCACTCGCCTGAGAGAGCAGATCTCTCCTGATCGGTCTCTCTAGGGGAGAGCCGTCGAGGAGAGACACTAGGTCCGCAAACCATACCCGGGCCGACCAGAACGGGGCTATTAGCAGGAGACTGAGCCCGTCCCGGCGAACCCTCTCCAGAACTCCTGGGAGCAGAGCGATCGGGGGAAAAAGCGTACAAGCGTGACCTCGGCCACGGATGTACCATTGCATCCAACCCCAGCGGGGCTGGATGGCTGAGAGAGAACCACAGCGGGCAGTGTGATGTTTCTCGAGAAGAAAATAGGTCTACCTTGGCAAGACCGAAATGTTTCCATAGGAGTTCCACCACCTCGGGGTGAAGACTCCATTCCCCGGGCCTCGGCCCCTGTCTTGACAGGATGTCTGCCCCCTGATTTAAATACCCCGGGAGATAAATAGCTCTCAGAGAAAGAATTTTCCCCTGGGACCATAGAAGGATCTGACGTGCCAGTTTGTAAAGCGGGCGAGAACACAAACCCCCCTGATGGTTGATATAAGAAACCACCGATGTGTTGTCTGTCCGGACAAGAACATGGTGGCCCCTTAGGTCTGGGAGGAAGTGTTTCAGAGCCTGAAACACCGCCAACATCTCTAGGCAGTTTATATGCCACAGACGATGATGGTCCTCCCACAGACCCTGAGCCGGGCGACCATCCATGATCGCCCCCCCAACCCGTGAGAGAAGCATCTGTCGTTAGCATAACGCGATGACAAGGAGCTCCTAACACAGGGCCTTGGGACAGAAACCAAGGATCTTTCCACATGATCAGGGCGTGATGACACCGTCGCGAACTCACGATCATGCGAAGCGGATTTCCCCTCGGGGAGAATCCCTTGGTCCTGAGCCACCACTGTCACAGTCTCATGTGCAAGAGGCCAAGAGGTAACACGTTGGACGCAGCTGCCATGAGACCTAACAGTCTCTGGAACTGTTTTACAGTGGATGACTGGCCTAGCTTGACCTGATCTACTGCAGCGAGAATCAAAGCAATACGAGCAGGTGACAATCGTGCCTGCATTGTCGTTGAATCCCACACCACACCTAGAAAAGTGGTTCTCTGAAATGGAGAAAGAACACTCTTTTTGGCGTTGAGCCTCAGCCCCAGTCACTTGATATGAGCAAGAACGACATCTCGGTGCCGAACCGCCTGTTGTTCCGATTGAGCTAGAATCAAGCAATCGTCTAAATAGTACAGAAAGCGGATGCCCTGTAACCTCAGTGGGGCTATAGCAGCATCCATACACTTCGTGAATGTTCGGGGTGACAGTGCTAGGCCGAACGGAAGAACCCGATATTGGTACGCTTCGCCCCCGAAAGCGAACCTCAGGAACTTCCTGTGTTGAGGGAGGATAGATGCATGGAAGTAAACGTCCTTTAGATCTATCATGACAAACCAGTCCTCGGATCTGATTTGAACATCCCGAGTGACAAACACAGCGCCCTGTAACATACTGGCAGGAAACAGCTGGTCTGAGCACTCCACAACCCTCCTTGGAGGGGGCGAGCGTCCCTCGGGAAATTGCTCGCCGAGTCTCTCTACGCCCTGTATAGGCAGGGTTAGTAGAACAGACCCCTGAGGGCATCGAGAAAGACAGGGCACCGTGTTTTTGTGCAGTGAACTCAAGTTTTTCCCGATGGGGACCACCCTCAGAGTCCTGACGTTCAGCCCGTCAGGACTCTTTCGACGCGGCCTTTCTGGCGACAATGACTGTCCTCAGATCAGTCCTGCCCCGAGAAGGCCGCGCCGGAGAGCGCCCGCCTCGTCCCTCCAGTTTCTCTGCAGGGGGGCACGAGACGTGACACTCTGCTTCTGCTGTGCTCTTTTGGAAGACGAACTCGACGAAAAACTTTGCTCTGGTTGAACATTCTGCGTGACAGACACAGTGCCCTGTAACGGCGCACCAGCAGGGAACGACTGGTCTGAACACACTAGAACCCTCCTTAGAGGCGGCGAGCGTCCCTCGGGAAAGCACTCACCAGACCCTTCTACGCCCTGTTTCGGCAGGGTTAGTAGGACGGGCCCCTGAGGGCGCCGGGAGAGACAGGGCACCCTTAAGGGAGGTGAACGCAAGTCTCTCTCGGCGGGGACCCCCCTCAGATTTTCCTTTGAGCAGGTCGGCCTGAAAAGCCTGCATAAAAGTCTTTTTATTTTTTATTTTTTTATTGTATGCAAACATGCAGCCGCCTGCCCAGCCACCGAGTAAGCCTTCCCCACCAGCACAGAGGTATATATATTTATTTATTTATTTTTTGGTGGAAGAGCCGGTGCTTTAAGTGAAGACGATGAAGCAGGAGAGAGATAGCTCGCGAGCGTCTCCTCCGCCTACAGTATCGTCACATAACCAGCAGATTTAGCACCAACAATGTTACCATAAGCATTGGACTGATTTGTGTAAATTCAGCTTGAAACCGGTCTAACCCAGGTCTTTGAAACCTCAGCATGAAGATCTGGGAAGAACGGTAAGCACCGGCGAGAAGGTTGAGGTCGTGCAGACAGAAATCTATCATCTAGATTGCTTTTAATTCTAGAAACCTGTCTATCAGCTGGCCACTCGATACTGTTTTTTTTTTTTATCAGCTTTTCAACAGCCCGAGATAACACATCCATCAAACCTTCTTCATTTGCAGTATAATGTGATAAACTAGTTTTCTCTGATGCAAAACTTTCGACATCCAGCTCCTCAGAACTGGAAAATCTCAATTCAACATCATCATGTGCCTCCACCCGGGCAGAAGTAACCGCCGCAGCGCGTGCTTCCAGAGCCGGGTGAGAGGCACTAGATCTCGGCGGAGATAGCTGAGATAGGGCGGAGCCCGTCTCAACGTCGCCAGCGAGATCCATCTGCGAGCCCCAAGACAAGCGCCGCCGCTCTGCCTCAACAGAAGCAGGACCCGAGCCTCGGGGAGCTCGCAGCAAATCACTCTCCTCGAAGAGCGATCGCCGCGAGCGCAGAGTTCTCAAGGGAAAACGCTCGCAATGCTGACAATCGACTCCCTCGAGAGCCGACTGGGCATTGCTGCACTCCCAAACAAGCCACACATAAACTGCTCGCTCATATTGTTTTTTTTTATATAAAATATATATAGTGAAAACTCCTGACAAAACAGACAAACACAATCGACAGATTCAGACACACACAGAGCTGCTGAAGTAACTAAAGCTGGCGTATTGTGTACTCAGGGGATATTTATAGCTTCCTGGTCGATGACGTCACTCGCCGTACGCTCATTCTCTCCATTGACTGATTTCATTCATGCTTCAGACGCGTCACGCTGAGGGCCTTCCCACTGCGATTACACGCAGCGGTAGTCCCTGAAGGGGAACGCTATTTCCGAATATTGGGAGGTGCGTAAACGGCGTTTACGTGCGTTTAGCCTCCACTACATCCCTGATTATATTTAATTTGGTTAGTAGGCTATTTAAATCAAACTTTGGCTTCTTACCTGATGTCACAGTCACCGCTGTTCCCTTTCCCCAGTAGTCAAAGGCACCGTCACAGCGGGAAGGTGCACGATAAGAGCCTTACCATAACCACAATAATACATTTTAATATGCAATATTTTGTCTAGGCCGACGTCAAAACGATTTAGTTTGATATGTTAGTTCGCACTTTCTTTAATCGGAGAGTTTTACGCGCATTATTTATCTACCGTTACCGACACATCTTTCCAAGGTAAAATCTGTAAATACGTCGGCATGTTAGTTTTGTGAAAGAAAGACTACCTGATCTTCCAAAATAAGTAGAAATAAAATAACAGAAAATATCGGCAATATCTTACCTGAGGAAACGGTGACTTTGGTTCCTTTCCCCCAGTAGTCGAAGTAATCGACACAGTGACTGGTGCATTTGAGTTCCCGACCCAAAAACCCACACAAAGCATGTGATCAAAATAACTTAAACCTAACATTTGTTATTCTACCTTTTGGTCAGAATAAATGAATGCAGTGAAAACTTATGTCACAGGTCGGGGGGGCCAAGCCAGACTGCGCCCACCCCTCAAACCCAGGACCACCTCGAGGAGCGTACCAGAGACCAGGCAGACAAGAAGAATATCTAAAAGTAACAATCTTTATTGAATAAAAGCAAGAATTAAAAGTCTTAATGCGGGCTTCGTCTCTCTTTCCAGGGAGGAGGAGGCCGAGGGGTTCACTGCGAGGGCCCGGGTTACTGGCAGCCACAGAGGAGGAAGGAGTCGAACGCCCGTCCGGCGTGCAGGTAAGTAACGTGGTAAGTAGACTCTTTTCGGCGTAATACAGGCGGGCAGCGACCCGGGCGGACCAGGGCCGGGGCCACGGGCCAGGAGGGGACTCTCTCCACAGGACAGGTGGGTAGCAGGTAAGTTTTTCCCAAGCGTCAGCTATTCGGTAGATGACCGGCACAGGGGCAATGGAGTCTAGGAGGGGGACTCACTGCCGGCCAGGTAGGTAGTCGGGTAGGCAGATCTCCTCCGTGTAGGGTGCTCTCCTCCGTGGCGTCACTGAGCAGCAGGCGTGAGGTCCTCCGGGTGCCTTTCCGCCCTTGACGGCTCCAGCCAGAGACAAGGGTCCCCTCTAATCCAAGATAGAGACAAGTTTGCAGGTTCAATTCTATTTCGGTGAAGTAAGGACTTATGGCTAGAGCGGGTGGTTCTGAACAAGCAGCGTTGCTGCTGGGATGTGTCTCTCCTCTGAACAGGCAGCACACAAGAAGGCCGAGGCAGACGAATCTTCTATTTAAATAGACAAAGCCTTTGATACAAGAACGAACATGATCCTTTCGTATAATGGAGAATCGGCTTACGGCTGGACTGGGTTGCTCCACACGGGCACTAGGGCTGGGATGTGTCTCTCCTCCGACCAGGCAGCACCCAAGAAGGCAGTGGCAGGAGAATCTTAAATAGACGGAGCATTTGATACAAGAACAAAAATGATCCTTTCGTATAATGGAGACTCAGGCTTACGGCTGGGCTGGGTGGTTCCCACGGCAACACTAAGGCTGGGGTGTGTCTCTCCTCCGAACAGGCAGCACACACGAAGGCGGTGGCAGAGGAACGTTCTATTTAGATAGACAAGACAAGTTAAACAGGACAATCACACTTAGGGGTGGGAAAAAAAATCGATATTGCAATATATTGTTGTGCTCTCTGTCGCAATAAATAATCGATACACTAACGCCCAATATCGATATTTTATTACAACACAAAATGATTAATTTACCCGTTGTCAGTGTCACTGTCACTACCCATATCTACCATTCTGTTTGCGGGGGCGCTGTTCGAGTAAATAGGGGTAAAGTGGCGCAAACAGCGGCCGGTGAAGAACACAAGTTAACTAACAACAACAGAGAATTGCAGAAAAAAAGAGAAGCGAGATGAATGGCGGAAAAAAATAAAAAAATAATCAAAGACCCACCCGCTAGTTTCCACTCTAAAGTGTGGAGACACTTCGGGTTTTACGAGCAGAGAGAGCGCAACGGCCGCGCGCGCGCACTCTCACGTCTTCAAACAACACGAGCGCTGTCTTGCTCTCTCCCTCGCGCATATTAATCAAGATCAATTGACACGATAGTAAAAGGTCGGAAGACCGCAGTTTCACGTGGAGCATTTGGAGATTTTTAGAGATTAGAGACTCGCCTAAACTCAATGAACAACATCTCAACACTAAATTATAAAGGCCTGTCTCATATAGACGCCTGTCTCAAATACAAGCCGGTGCAGTTCGACGATTTGGGAAAATAAAAACCCGGGAAGTTTTACGGTATATTAATTCTCAATATGTACATATGCATTATTAATCTTGTGCCTAACATAATGAAAACGGCTTTTCCTCTCACAATGACAGTAAACTAATTATTACATTAACATGAGTCACGTTGCGGCTATTTTCAGTTCAAAATAGCGAAAATAGACAAAAGTATATTCGTGTGCCTGATTATTTTTGTGCCTGATTATTTCCTTATTCCTTCTTTTTCTTTTCAGTCACATATATCGTGATATATCGTTGATGAAATTTCTTCCAATATATTGAATATCGTAAATATCGCGAATCGTGATATTATCATATCGTGGACCACATATCGCCACAGAATTGAATCGTGAGGTACCTGTATCGTCCCACCCCTAATCACACTCCTCTCTCATATCACAGGACCTGGTGGCCGAAATGGAACATACACATTCAACCTGAGGGCTTTGCTCTGCAAACACTGGGCGAGGACGTGAACTGGCGAGTACTGGCGGTTAAGTAAACGTGTACATCCACACACTGCAACTTCACGTCAAGTCCAATACTGTGTGACACTTCAATTCAGGCACCGCAATCCACTCTCAAATCTTCGTGCAATAAGGCCAGCACTCACCCACTGTTCAATCCCTCCACTGTTACGCTGGATCAACACTCAGAAGCTGAAGAGATGCAGAGGACTTCACACCGCATGGAACACAGCGTCTTCAACACTCTTTCACACTCAGAAGAAGATATCAGGGTTTCACAGATGAATCAGTTCACACTCTTGGTGGTAATTATATTTGTGGTCAATACACTTCACAATTCCTTATTCAGTTCAATACACAGCATGCATTCACACGGATACGGTGTTTCATTACTTATCTTTCTCTCTCGAGTGATGACATTCTCCAATCTTGACTCAATCTCCAAAATACACTCACTTCACATCCAATTCACTTTCCAGCTTGTACTCCCACAATCACCGTTGCACCCCTTTCCAGTCAGATCCTCACTCCCGGGGGAGTACCACACCCGAATGCCTTTTCCTTTTCCTTTTAACTGCTTCTCTAGGCCGTGTTTCCCAATCACAAATCCCCACACCAAACGCCCGCACCTGGTACCGCTTAGCTAATCAGCTGCCACTGTCATGGCAACTGACAACAAGCAAACCAGCACGGTGTGTCAGTGAAATCGTCCCGGGGGGGGGAGGGGACACACTCCTTGCTGTGTGTGTGTGGGGGGGGGGGGACACACTCCTTGCGGAAATTGGTTCCGCTTGATTTGTCACCTTGTGACACTTATGTCACAGGTCGGGGGGGCCAAACCAGACTGCACCCACCCCTCACACCCAGGACCACTCTGAGGAGCGTACCAAAGACCAGACAGACAAGTAGAATTAAAAATGAACAATCTTTATTGAATAGTAAAAAGGAAATTAAAAGTCTTGACGTGAGTCTGTGTCTCTGTCCAGGAAGGGGGAAACCGCTTTGGACCCTGGGAGGCGAGGGATTCGTCTGCCGTTCCAGCAGCAGGTAAGAGTCGGGGTAAGTAGAACTTCTTAAACACTGTGCAGACGGACTGATACCCGGGCAGGGCAGGACCGAAACTGAGGACTAGGAGACTCCTCCACCGGACAGGTGAGTAGCAGGTACGTAAACCTCTCAAGAAGGCGAGCAGACGGAGGGGCCTCACTGGAAGACAGGTGGGTAGATAGGTCGGTGTGTTCCTAGACCGTCGGTCGTTCCGAATATGCTCAGCACAGAAGAATCATGCAGTTGAACAGACAGAGCAAATTATACAGGTGCAGGCACACTCCGCTGCAGAATCGAGCTTACGGCTGGACTGTGTGGCTCCAAGCGGACAGCGCTGGGACAAGGGTGAATCCTTCCTTCAGACGGGCAGCGCCCAAGAAGACAGCGGCAGACGAATCATCTAGTTAAACGGACAGAGCAATTTATACAGGTGCAGGCACGCTCCGCTGCAGAGTCGAGCTTACGGCTGGACTGTGTGGCTCCAAGCGGACAGCGCTGGGACAAGGGTGGATCCTTCCTTCAGACGGGCAGCGCCCAAGAAGACAGCAGCAGACGAATCATCTAGTTAAACGGACAGAGCAATTTATACAGGTGCAGGCACGCTCCTCGGCAGAATGGAGAATCGGGCTTACGGCTGGACTGTGTGGCTCCAAGCGGACAGCGCTGGGACAAGGGTGGATCCTTCCTTCAGACGGGCAGCGCCCAAGAAGACAGCAGCAGACGAATCATCTAGTTAAACGGACAGAGCAATTTATACAGGTGCAGGCACGCTCCTCGGCAGAATGGAGAATCGGGCTTACGGCTGGACTGTGTGGCTCCAAGCGGACAGCGCTGGGACAAGGGTGGATCCTTCCTTCAGACGGGCAGCGCCCAAGAAGACAGCAGCAGACGAATCATCTAGTTAAACGGACAGAGCAATTTATACAGGTACAGGCACGCTCCTCTGCAGAACGGAGAATCGGGCTTACGGCTGGACTGTGTGGCTCCAAGCGGACAGCGCTGGGACAGGGGTGGATCCTTCCTTCAGACGGGCAGCGCCCAAGAAGACAGCAGCAGACGAATCACCTAGTTAAACGGACAGAGCAATTTATACAGGTACAGGCACGCTCCTCTGCAGAACGGAGAATCGGGCTTACGGCTGGACTGTGTGGCTCCAAGCGGACAGCGCTGGGACATGGGTGGTTCCTTCCTTCAGACGGGAAGCGCCCAAGAAGATAGCAGCCGACAATTCGTCTTGTTAAACAGGCAGAGCGATTTATACAAGGCAAACACACTCCTCTTCGGTATCAGAACGAGAACTTATAGCCCGAGCGGGACATGCACGTCTAGCACTGAGGCTTTGTTCAGCAAACACTGGGCGGAATCATGCACTGGGAAATACTGGCAGTTAAATATACATATCCACCCACACACTGCAACCTCACGTCAAGTCCAATACGGTGTGACACTTCAATTCAGGCACTGCATATCCACTCTCACTCTCAGTGCAATAAGGCCAGCACTCACCCAATAGTCAATCCTTCCACTGTTATGTTGAATCAGCACTCAGACGATAAAGAGATGCAGATGACTTCTCACAGCGTGGAGAACAGCGTCTTCAATACTCTCTCACTCTCAGACGGAGATACCAGGATTTCAATGATGACTCAGTCCACACTCTTAAGTGGCAGTTACCCTCGTGATCAACGCACTTCACAATTCTTTGTTCAACTCAGAAGATGAAGATATCAGAATTTCAATGGTGACTCAGTTCACACTCCTATGTGACAGTTACACTCATGATCAATACACTTCACAATTCTTTGTTCCACTCAGTGCAGGACATGCATTCACACAGATTCGATGTTTTATTACTTAACTTCCTCTCAGGAATGATGGCGTTCTCCAGTCTTGACTGTATCTCCCCACTTCTCCAACTTTCCATCCAGTTCACGT
Source organism: Rhinichthys klamathensis goyatoka (assembly GCF_029890125.1). NCBI lineage: Eukaryota > Metazoa > Chordata > Actinopteri > Cypriniformes > Leuciscidae > Rhinichthys > Rhinichthys klamathensis. Next base: position 659,820 of record NW_026606690.1, read on the forward strand.
TTCCAGCGTGTATTCACACAAATCACCGTTTCACCCTTCAGCCAGCCAAATCCTCACAGCCCCCTCCAAAGATCCCAGCGAATTCAGCCACAGTCAAAGAAACTAATTCTCCCGGGGGAGTACCACACCCAATTCCCTCTTCCCTTTCCTTTTAAATGTTTCCTCCAGCCCCGAAGCCCTATCGCTGATCCTCAGTTCAATCGTCAGCACCTGTTACCACTTGCCTCATCAGCTGCCGCTGTCATGGCAACTGACAACTGACAACAAGTGAACCAGCCCGGTGTGCCGGCGAAATCGTCCCGGGGGGAAACACACTCCTAGCGGAAATTGGTTCCGCTAGACTTGTCACCTTGTGACATACCCCCCCACCAAACCGTTCTAGTCCCTAGAACGGGGCTCGGCAACCCAGTCTCCATACCGCGCTGGGGGCTGGCCTCGATTCCCCCGCTGGGACCGTCTCGGCGGTGAGGCAGGGTCCACCTGGTGCGGCTCTGCGCCCAGTCCCCTTGGGACCACGGCCCAACCTAGCAGCAAGGGCATCGGTGGCGTTTCAACCGGGGGATTGCTGTCTGTTGGTTTCGGATAATTTGGACATGGACGGATCAAGTTTCGATGTAGCACTCGCTCTGGGCCAGCTCTCCCTTCTGGGCGGATAGCGTATACCGGTTGATCTGGGTGCGGCTGTCGTTGAACCACGTATGGTTGGGACTCCCATCGATCGCTCAGTTTTCCCTTCCCTTGACGACGATTGTCCCGTACCAGCACTCTTTCTCCCGGTAGTAACGGTGCCTCCCGAGCTGTTCGATCGTACAGCCTCTTATTCTTCACTGCTGCTTGATTTATCCGGTCCGAGACCTGTTCGTAAGCATTGTGAAGGCGCTGGTGATGCCTTGCCACCCACTCTGTCAGGCTGCCCCCCCCCCCCCCCCTCCGCTGGAGCAGCTCCTAACAGCAGATCGGTAGGCAGTCTCACGTGTCTCCCGAACATCAGGTAGGTCGGGGCATACCCGGTGGTGCTATGCACGCTGTTATTGTACGCCTGGACCAGCATCGGAAGTTTGTCCACCCAGTGGCCTTGCTGCTCTCCTTCCAGGGTCCCCAAGAGACTTAGCAGTGTCTGATTCATCCTTTCGCACCCCCCATTCCCTTGAGGGTGATATGGGGTGGTGTGGGTCTTCTTACACCCGTACAAGCGACACAGTTCGTGGATCACCCGAGACTCGAAGTTGGGCCCTTGATCAGCGTGGAGTATTTCGGGACACCCGAATGGCTGAATAACATACCTCAACAAGGCATTGGCGGTGGTAGTGGCAGTCTGATCCAGGGTTGGAATGGCCCAGGCGTATTTCGTGAACAAGTCAGTTACTACAAGGATGTTCTGTATCCGATCCATCGGTCGTCCCAGCGTCAAGTAGTCCATGGCTACGATGTGCAGTGGGGCCTTAGCCCGAATCGGCACCAATGGGGCTCGTACCTCCTTCCTTGCCTTGAATAGCATGCAGCGTGGGCACCCCTGAAGGTAAGTCCTCGTGGTCCCCTCCATCCCAGGCCAGTAGAAGTACCGCCGTAGCAGAGACAACGTCCTTTCTTGCCCTTGATGTCCCAGTTTGGAATGATATGCTTGTAACAGGGAATGACAACGCCCTTCGGGGACTACTACCTGGCAGACCTCCTCGCCTTGAGCCGGATCCTGGAGGGACCTACACATCACCTCTTCCTTCAGGAAGAGCCTCTCTTTCTGTCCCAGCAGCCCCCTCACCACCCGTGTCTGGTTCCGGCGTTCCTCTCCTTCGGGCCAAGCTCCTTCACTCAGCCAAGTTCGTACCAGCCTCAAGTCTTCGTCCTCCTCCTGCCACATCCTCCAACGCTGGGGGTCCCATCCCCAATTTGCAGGGGGTTCGACCGGTGGTTGGCCTGGTGCCTCCACAATGCCCACCATCAGTCCTTCCTCACGTCCCACGTTCAGCGCTGATGTTTGACCCACAGATCGCGCTTCAGGAAGTCTGGACAGTACATCAGCGTTGGTGTGCTCTTTTCCTGGCCGATACTGCAGCTGGTAGTCGTAATTGGCCAACTGTGCCACCCACCTCTGCTCAACCGCCCCCAGCTTGGCGGTCTGTAGATGCACTAGAGGATTATTGTCAGTCACAACGAGGACCTTTGCTCCCCACAGATAATCCTTAAACTTCTCACTCAGAGCCCATTTCATCGCCAGCAACTCAAGCTTAAAGGAACTGTAATTGGCATCGTTTTTCTCAGCCGGATGTAAGCTTCGACTGGCATACGCGATGACTCTCTCGTTGTCCTGCTGCTTCTGGGCCAGTACAGCTCCCAGACCCAGGTTGCTGGCATCGGTGTATAGGATGAAGGGTTGAGTGAAGTCGGCATAGGCTAGAATTGGGGCTTGCAGTAGTTCTTGCTTGAGCCGCTGGAAGGCAGCTTCGCAGGCTGGATCCCACTGGATTGAAGGAGATCCCCGGCCCCGGGACCGTCCAGTGCCCCCTAACAGCTGGTTTATGGGCTTGGCGATGTGGGAGAAGCCTTTTATGAACCGCCTGTAGTATCCTACAAAGCCCAGGAAGGATCTGACCTGGCGTACGGTCTTGGGCGCGGCCCACTCCTGGACAGCCGATACCTTCTCTGGGTCCACCGAAATCCCTGCAGCGCTCACTATGTGGCCCAGGAATTTCACCTCCTTCCTGAAGAGCTGGCACTTATCTGGCTGAAGCTTCAGCCCGTACTTCTCCAGAGAGCGAAAGACCTGTTCCAAGTGCCGAAGGTGGGACTCGAAATCTGGGGAGTAGACAATCACGTCGTCCAGGTATACTAAAGTGGACTCCATCAGCTGGCCGCCCAAACAACGCTGCATCAACCGTTGGAATGTGGCTGGGGCGTTGCACAGGCCGAACGGCATCCGGTCCCACTCATAGAGCCCAAAGGGGGTAGTGAACGCGGTCTTCTCCCTGTCCCGCTCATCTACCTCCACCTGCCAATACCCACTGGCCAGATCGAGAGTGGAATACCAGGCCGCTTGTGTCAAGCTCGTGAGGGAGTCCTCCACTCGGGGCAACGGGAAAGCATCTCTTTTAGTCACCAGATTTAACTTCCGGTAGTCCACACAGAACCGCCAGGAGCCGGTCTTCTTCCGTACTAAGACAATGGGCGCGGCCCAGGGACTATTGCTCTCCCGGATGATTCCCTTATCCAGCATCCCCCGCAGGAGGGTGCGGACCTCGGAGTACAAGGTAGGGGGTACAGGCCGGTAGCGCTCTCTACTGGGTGCGGCATCTCCAGTGGGGATCTGATGTTTAACTGCATCCGTGCGACCATAGTCCTCGTCGTGGGTGGAAAACAAGTGCTGCCATCTCAACAGAAAGCCTTGAAGCTGTTTAGTCTGACCTCCTTCTAGACCCTCTCCCCACAGTGACTCTCCCTCAAGATGGGCCGGGACTCCCTCCCCGGTCTCCTCCACGTACTGGTCTGTCTGTGCCAGAGCCACCTCCACTACTGTCGGACTCACCCGGCTGAATTTGACTTCTCCTGGTTCTCTGACTTGTTGTAACTTCACCGAGGTAACTCGGGCTAAACGTTGGTTACGAAATAAGTGGACAGGGAAGGAGTTCGTGTTCCTGACTTTTACGAAGACCCGGCTTCTCCGTGCGGACGCCAATCCTCGGGCGACCTCCACCTTGGAACAATCTGAATGGGGTTCCACCAAGACCCACTCCTCTGAGCGATAGAGTCGGGAAGGCAGCCTGGCCCAGACCACGGCCTCACTCCGAGCTGGAATTTCCAGAGCATAGCGACAAGCCACCCTCCCGGTGCTCTCACGATTCCCCTGTGACTCAGCCAGGCAGACCCGACGACAATCAGCCTCCACACGACTCCATTCTCGGCCCTCCGAGGTTGATACTGCTCGACTTGGTCCATTTCGGAATATCTCCTCCCAGCACTCCGAAACGACATTCATGCCCAACAGTGCGCGGTGCGACCCCAGGCATGTATCCCGCACAATCACCACTCCCTTCTGAGGTACGACGATCCCATGTATCTCCAAGTCGGTTACTAGGTATCCCACGTACGGGATGTCGAGGCCGTTGGCTCCCCGCAAGGTGAGCCATGGGGCTTCTGTCATGGGCCGGCCCTGGGCACCAAACAACTCCCGAGACAAACTCTCTGAGAAGAGAGTGACTTGTGACCCGGTGTCCCGGAGGCATTGTACTTTCCGGCCATTTACCTGGACCATCACCACGGGGCAACGCCCCACCAAACTCTCCTGGGAAGTCCCAGACGAACATGGGTCCATTGAGGGGGTCCCGACCACTTGACCCACAGTGACCGGTGACACTAAAAACCCCCTTGGGAGGCACGGCGAGAGTGGCACTGGCGAAGGTAGTGTCCTGGCTCTCCGCAGCCATTGCAGATGGGACGCCCTTGCTCGTCCCACTGGAATCGAGTCCCGGCTGGCCGAAGTGGACGGTGTGCTGGAGGTCGATTCCCCTCTGAATGGGCTCGCTCCCTCGGCAAAGACAAGGAATGGAGGTGTTCTCGGCGAAGTTCGTCCATAAAGGATTTGGTCAGTGAGGACATTTGTTCACGAACATCCCTCTTTAGTTCTTCACGGAAGGCCTGCTTCCAATCAGACATGATGGGGGACGGAGGTCTATCAGTAGCATTCGTGGCCATGCAGTGGGGAGGAACTACACTCTCGGCCTGATCTTGCTCAAGTGCCAAGGCTTCCCTCCGTAGGTCTTCGAAAGTGAGGTCTGGCTCTCGTCGGAACTGTATCCGTAAACTTTGGCGCACGGGACCCTCCAGCAATCCCAGTAAGAACTGATCTCGCAGCAGGACCTCCTCACCTCCCAGGCCATGATCCTGTCTCTTCTTCAACCGGGAGAACTGCTCCCTCAGCTGTAGTGCAAATGCCCGGATATTTTGTCGCGGTCCCTGCTTACAATTAAAAAACTGTGTTCGCAGTACGGCAACCGGGGTGGTGTCTCCATATTGCTCCGCAAGGAAATCAAAGATGGCCCGAACCGTGGTTCTCGTTGCTTCCGGTGCTGCTTGGACTTCTCTTCTTGCTTCTCCCTCCAGTGAATTTAAAACAAACTGCACTCCTTGGGGGGCACTTAAACCTTGGAGTCCAACCAGGTATTCAACCTGGGTCTTCCATGCTGACAAACCTACTTCCGATCCTGGGCCTCCATACTTCTGGGCCCATGGGGCTCCCATGAAGATTGGCATAACTGGCTGCCGCACCACAGGTGCTTCTTCGTCCGCCATCTAGATCTCTGGCCGCTCAACTCAAAGTGGTACCCTGCCGACTACGCCAAATCTGTCACAGGTCGGGGGGGCCAAACCAGACTGCACCCACCCCTCACACCCAGGACCACTCTGAGGAGCGTACCAAAGACCAGACAGACAAGTAGAATTAAAAATGAACAATCTTTATTGAATAGTAAAAAGGAAATTAAAAGTCTTGACGTGAGTCTGTGTCTCTGTCCAGGAAGGGGGAAACCGCTTTGGACCCTGGGAGGCGAGGGATTCGTCTGCCGTTCCAGCAGCAGGTAAGTGTCGGGGTAAGTAGAACTTCTTAAACACGATGCAGACGGACTGATACCCGGGCAGGGCAGGACCGGGACTGAGAACTAGGAGACTCCTCCACCGGACAGGTGAGTAGCAGGTACGTATACCTCTCAAGAAGGCGAGCAGACGGAGGGGCCTCACTGGAAGACAGGTGGGTAGATAGGTCGGTGTGTTCCTAGACCGTCGGTCGTTCCGAATATGCTCAGCACAGAAGAATCATCCAGTTGAACAGACAGAGCAAATTATACAGGTGCAGGCACACTCCGCTGCAGAATCGAGCTTACGGCTGGACTGTGTGGCTCCAAGCGGACAGCGCTGGGACAAGGGTGAATCCTTCCTTCAGACGGGCAGCGCCCAAGAAGACAGCGGCAGACGAATCATCTAGTTAAACGGACAGAGCAATTTATACAGGTGCAGGCACGCTCCGCTGCAGAGTCGAGCTTACGGCTGGACTGTGTGGCTCCAAGCGGACAGCGCTGGGACAAGGGTGGATCCTTCCTTCAGACGGGCAGCGCCCAAGAAGACAGCAGCAGACGAATCATCTAGTTAAACGGACAGAGCAATTTATACAGGTGCAGGCACGCTCCTCGGCAGAATGGAGAATCGGGCTTACGGCTGGACTGTGTGGCTCCAAGCGGACAGCGCTGGGACAAGGGTGGATCCTTCCTTCAGACGGGCAGCGCCCAAGAAGACAGCAGCAGACGAATCATCTAGTTAAACGGACAGAGCAATTTATACAGGTACAGGCACGCTCCTCTGCAGAACGGAGAATCGGGCTTACGGCTGGACTGTGTGGCTCCAAGCGGACAGCGCTGGGACAGGGGTGGATCCTTCCTTCAGACGGGCAGCGCCCAAGAAGACAGCAGCAGACGAATCATCTAGTTAAACGGACAGAGCAATTTATACAGGTACAGGCACGCTCCTCTGCAGAACGGAGAATCGGGCTTACGGCTGGACTGTGTGGCTCCAAGCGGACAGCGCTGGGACAGGGGTGGATCCTTCCTTCAGACGGGCAGCGCCCAAGAAGACAGCAGCCGACAATTCGTCTAGTTAAACAGGCAGAGCGATTTATACAAGGCAAACACACTCCTCTTCGGTATCAGAACGAGAACTTATAGCCCGAGCGGGACATGCACGTCTAGCACTGAGGCTTTGTTCAGCAAACACTGGGCGGAATCATGCACTGGGAAATACTGGCAGTTAAATATACATATCCACCCACACACTGCAACCTCACGTCAAGTCCAATACGGTGTGACACTTCAATTCAGGCACTGCATATCCACTCTCACTCTCAGTGCAATAAGGCCAGCACTCACCCAATAGTCAATCCTTCCACTGTTATGTTGAATCAGCACTCAGACGATAAAGAGATGCAGATGACTTCTCACAGCGTGGAGAACAGCGTCTTCAATACTCTCTCACTCTCAGACGGAGATACCAGGATTTCAATGGTGACTCAGTTCACACTCCTATGTGACAGTTACACTCGTGATCAATACACTTCACAATTCTTTGTTCCACTCAGTGCAGGACATGCATTCACACAGATTCGATGTTTTATTACTTAACTTCCTCTCAGGAATGATGGCGTTCTCCAGTCTTGACTGTATCTTCCCACTTCTCCAACTTTCCATCCAGTTCACGTTTCCAGCGTGTATTCACACAAATCACCGTTGCACCCTTCAGCCAGCCAAATCCTCACAGCCCCCTCCAAAGATCCCAGCGAATTCAGCCACAGTCAAAGAAACTAATTCTCCCGGGGGAGTACCACACCCAATTCCCTTTTCCCTTTCCTTTTAAATGTTTCCTCCAGCCCCGAAGCCCTATCGCTGATCCTCAGTTCAATCGTCAGCACCTGTTACCACTTGCCTGATCAGCTGCCGCTGTCATGGCAACTGACAACAAGTGAACCAGCCCGGTGTGCCGGCGAAATCGTCCCGGGGGGAAACACACTCCTAGCGGAAATTGGTTCCGCTAGACTTGTCACCTTGTGACACTTATCTCGCCTCTATTTATATGTCCGTACTACGCTGACCTGTAGGTCAGAAATATCTGCAGCACTTATGTTGCATTAACCTATATCCAAAACATGATGACCCTGAAATTAAAAAGCAATTTTCAGTAGACTAATAACATGAATCAAACTCTTCCTGCTTCTGCCATCAGTTCAGATGTGTGCTAGTATTTACTAATAGGAATTTTAATTTGACTAAATTTACTGAGAATATTACTTGCCTTACCTGATTAAAACAATGAAAAAATTTAAATAAAAAAATAACTAGGGAATCACTAAAATGAGAGATTTATTCTGCTTTTATGATACACTCAAAATATTCCACAAGCAATAATTTAAATTTAATGATATTCAGAACAGAACAAGAATAAAAAAACTATAAACAATAAATAACCGAAATAATTTAAAGCGAAAGTGAAAGTAAGCTGTGTTACTCTCTCATTCGAATCAAACTGTTTTAACATTTGCAATGTATTTGGATGCTAAACTATTCTTTATTATAGGCTTTGTACTTCACTCACGTTCCAATATCGACAGAAAAAACATCCACATTCAGACCAAAATAGACGACTTCCTGTTAGGCTGGCTTAAAACTTAGAGCACGAAAGTTGTTTGGCCCGATGAGGTGTATATGTGTACCGAGTTTCATATTATTACATGCAAGTGTGTTTGATTTATGGACCAAATGTTAATTTAATTAATAAACTAATTATATAAAACAATTGTCTATGCACTACAATTAAACTGGTTAAAGCTGCAGTCCGTAGCTTTTCCTCTTTGTCGCCATCTCTCTGTTCGAAATCTTTAACTGCAGTGATTCGCGGAATTATCATCTTTACGTGGGTTGTAAATCGGCATGAAACAGCGCGGATGAACACAGTGTTTTGAGGCGAGTGGTGCTGTCAGTCACCGCGCTGTGTGGATACTGTCATACAGAATCACAGATTCACTTTTTGAAAGTTTGACCAACATAAGAATTTTCATAAGTAAGTAACATCCATTTTTGTTCTGACCAACTAAGGGGGAAAAAGCATTCAACATGATAAGCGATCGTTAGATTTAATCAGCGCGATTTACAGCAACCGTGCAAATTATAGCCTACTTTGTTCTCAAATTGTTCATGTTAACAACATCACATCAGCATTGCGTGACTAATGCTAAATTTAATGTGTTTTATGGTTACCTGTGTAGTTCAGAATTCATATTCTCCATAATAGCAAAACGAGAAAGGCACAACAAAGGAAACTCCATAACTGTGTGAATTAAGAAAACGTACTGTTACACGATTTAACTATTGAAATGTCTTAACTTACTTGTTCAGCAGAAAAAAGCCGTCTCTTCTTCCGTTTTGAACCCCTTCAAAACACGGAGTTCACGCACTTTTCAAAAGCCCCGCCGATGTTTAAATCCTTGTGTTCGCATGAGACGGTTTCTTTCTCTTTCTCTAGCCACCTTAAATCCGAAGTACGAAGTCTTTTGGGTTTTATAACTGCTGAATCTCCAGTTGACACTGATGATTGTTGTTTGGATCTTTCTGGATGCCATAAGTTTAATTATGTAAAGTGCTGCGAGAAAAGCCTATACATCTAAACATCTCGTCACGCGCAGTATAGCCGGCTAGCCGAACTCCTTTCCCGCGGAAACCCACCAGTACCACTGGAATTAAAATCATTATTACAAGCTAACCGTTTTGAATCTAGCTATGGCAAGCAGATAGTTTTGACCACTGGCTGAATAAGTTTTTTTATATATAATTATTTTGGATTATTTTTAACTTAAAAAAGCTACGGACTGCAGCTTTAAATGCCTTTACTTTATTAATAAAACTTATTTAAAATATACTTTATTAATAAAACTTATTTAAAAATACAAGGCTTAAGACATTTATTTTCTTTTTTAATGTAGGCCAAACCACACAGCAGTGAAATGGTTAATCTAGCCCCCCTCCCCCTTCCCCTACACACACACACACACACACACCCACAAGCACACACACACAGACAGGCACAGACACAGAGATATGCCAAGCCATTTTAACATTTAACAGCTAGACTGGATATGTGTTGCAGATATCTGTAATTCAGTATTGCCTAGTCAAAAAGAACATTTCAGATATCCGCAACTACATTCTTCCTATCCATAATTGTCATTTCAGATATCCACAAAGACATTCTTCCTAGGACAAATGACATCACTTTTGCCATTCATTTGTATGGGGTTTATCATTACAGATATCTACAATTCAGTTGGAGATATCCACTATGTGAATTACGGATATCTGCAACTGAATTGTAGATATCTGTAAATCCAGTTTGAGATATCTACAATTTGATTCTGACTAGTCATAACTCCAGTTCAAGATATCTTTAATTAACCTCAATTCAAGATATCTGCATGTTCCTTTTCAGATATCTTAAATTAAGTTTTGACTAGGCGAAATGAAGTTGTAGATATCTGTAACTGGAATTATGACTAGTCAAAATGGCGTTGTAGATATTTCAAACTGGAGTTAGGGATAGTCATAATTTAATTGTAGATATTTATTATCAAGTTATAGATATCTTGAAATTTATTTGGATTAGAGATATCTGAAATTTGAGAGATCTGTAACTTTCATTTTGCCTAGTCAAAATGTAATTACAGATATCTTGAATTAGAGTTTTGACAAGGCGAAATGACGTTGCAGATATCTGTATGCAAATTAGGCCCGCATCCCACTTTAGGCGGGAGCAGAGCATGTTTTTAATTATATTAGCTACTGTTTTAACCTGAAATCAATACCTACATGCTATCTTGATTTTTTAATGTTAAAAAATAAAATAAAAAACAAGAACTAATCTGAACTAAGAATTTTTTTACTCATCTAAGGAAGTTAATGTTATTGCACTGCCATGCCAAGAATAGCATGCATGTAAGCATCTTTATTAAAGTGAATTAGTGTGAATCTCTCTCATGCGTAAATCCTACATCAACAATAACCTACGGTAATTTTAAGCATGATCATAAACATAGAAATGCATGGCAAACATTGCATGTTGCCAATATTTTTGAGAAACCCACAGGCTAATGCTAATGAATACAATTTGTGTCATGCTGGAAACATTTTCTGGTGTTTTTCGATTACAGCCAATGCCATGACTGCTTCTTTCTTCTTCCATTCATAGAAATAAGGAAATTAACCCATGTCTTCTTTGATTATGGCAGGGAGGGGAAATTACGCATTCATGGATATCTAAAATAGAGCAACCTCATTCAAAATAATTTGCTCTAGTCATAATGACGTTTGAGATATCTTTTTTAACTTTCATTCTGTCTAGTCAAAACTGAATTACAGATATCTGCAATTGTCATTTAAGATGTGTGACGAGTTGAATGTCGTTTTCAATGACGTCATTGCAGATATCTGATGATATCTGTAATGATGATATCATTACAGATATCTTAAATGATAATACAAACTATCCAAAATGTAATTACGACTAGTCAGAAAGACGTTGTTGATATCTACAATGTTAATTCCGGATAGTCAAACTTAGCTTTTAAATGTTAAAAGGGCTTGCCATACAGTGACGTAGGCTCAGAGAGAGGCTCACCATATTCAATCCAAAATATCTGACTTTCTGTTGGTCGGAGCTAATGACTGTAAATTAGAAAGTTGTCCGACTCGAGGAGAACAATATACATACCGATTTTTGTAACTGTAGATAAAACTAATCCCCCCACTTTTGACAAAAGGTGGCGCTACTGAGCCCTCACCACGCCCATTTCTGAAACTTTGCACATGTCTACTGGCTAATAAATGTAATGTGTCTGTCGAGTTTTATGCAATTTCAAGCATGCTAAGAGTTTCAAAAGCGTCAAACAAGAATATTAAAGTTTGATGCGTTGCCATGGCAACAGTATCTAAGATATCAATAATCCTTTCACAGGTCTACATCTGGCGTGTGTCTACATTATACACATAAAGTTTGAAGCAAATCGGGTAAAAATAAGAGGGTGATTTCAAGGCATTTTGAAAGTGACACACTTCCTGCTGCCAGTTGGTGGCGCTATAACTTTGACTCACAATAGTCACATCCATGTGATCGGCCTCTTACAGCGAAGACACTGCTAAAGTTTCATCAAGATCAGTTACTGTATGCTGAAGTTATAACACACTTCCTGTTTCCATTATTCGCCATAAATTCGTTTCCTCGCCACGGCCAAACCGTTCGAGATATCAAAAACCCCCTGGCAATTTTTCATCCTCAATGTCTTGACTTCATGCACACCGAGTTTGGCGATGATTGAATAAATTCCCTAGGAGAAGTGTTTCAAATTCCTTAGCATGCGTTTCCAAACAACCCTAAATAGCCGACTTCCTGTTGGGCTGGCGTAAAACTTAGAGCGCGAAAGTTGTTCGGCCCGATGACATCTATATGTATACCGAGTTTCAGATTATTACATGCAAGCGTGTTTGATATATGGACAAGTGTTCAAACCCCATTCCAGGGGGCGCTGTCGAGCCCCCCTGCCACGCCCGGGTACCAGCTTCAGCCCGGCCCTGATGGCTGCGGGTTCTGACCCATGTGCAAAGTTTCAAGAGTTTTCGAGCACGTTAAGGGCCCCAAAAGTGCCCGAAAGTAAAAAAAAAATATATATATATATATAGCTGCGAGCAGCGATTGCAGGCCCAAGCCGGTGGCACCGCAACCCCGGAGCCTTTAGTTACCTAAAGGCACCGGAGTGGCGGTGCCGCCGGCTTTGGCCCTTCATCGCTGCTCGCAGCTATATTTATATATATATATATATATAAACAAGCCGGTGGCACTGCCACCCCGGTGCCTTTAGGGTTACTGTGCACGACGTGCAAAAACGTAACCCCGCTTTCACTGTCGCCCTACGGTCTCATGGATTTAACGGACACATGAAATAAGTACACAAGACCGAAAATTCATATGAAGTGTACCATTTTGGACAGGGCCTATGATCGTGAATCACAATAGCCACATATATGAGATCATTTAAATTTAGAATCATTTTTAATGTCATAGGATGTCATAGGTCAATCTGTTTTGCAGCACTTAAATGTGTAAATCCAGAAGCCCAGTATTTATCTGGAGGTCTTTGCCCTTTGCCTGTCAACCTGGTTTGTCTCTGCCTTTTCTGTTCTGCCCTGTTTGCCATTTCTTAATAAAAAGCTGCAAATGGATCCCCCTGGCCTGACCCTGCCTCGTTACAACACATATGCTGCATCTGCTCGCTATCTGCCGAACGGCTCTGGTAGTTCCGCTTCAGCACTGATGATGTTGTAGGAATAGTGCGCTCTGGTTGGTCTGGATTATTCAGGATTTTTTATTTTATACAGAAATAAGTTATTTATAATTTAGATGAGAATAAAGTTAGTGTTGATTAAAATGAAGGAAAACTATTCTGGCCTTGGTTATATTATAGTTTACTTTGTTAATACTGACACCTTGTGGTCACTTTAAGTAGTATGTCGCCTTTAATAATATATCAGCCATTTTGGATTTTAGAGCTCATGGTGCAGAGTATAGAGATGCATCCACGTCCATCCTTCTTGTTTCGCTCTTGAAAAAGGCACAATCTGTAAGTTTAAAGACTAATCTAAGTGGTTAAATATGATTACATGTATTCTGATAGGTTATAGACATGTTTGAGACCGATTTACATGTGATATGTTAAATGTAACCCATGGCACATAATTGTGATGCTTGATTGTTTCTCCTTCTTAGTACAGCTATCTTCTAAGTTATGTAAAGGCGATTTATGTGCATCTTAAATGTTGTTTTGATCTATGTGAACTGAATGTAATATTGTAAGATATACTTTTTTGATATCATTGTTCATTTGTGTTACAGTTTCACAAATTGGGCTTCAGTAAAGAAAGTTTGACCCTGACAACTGTCTACGACTTTTACTAAGCCTTTGTTTAACTCGCTGCAAAAGCAAACACAGGCTGAGGGCAGAAGAAAAACAAATATATTGATCTGAAATATAGCACATAAATTTCAAATTAATTTAGGTTCAATTACCAAACATACAATCTTAATTTAATTTAAAGCAAACAATACATTTAAATACATTTAAATGATGACTAGTCAGAATGGCATTGTAGATATCTCAAACTGGAGTTAGGGATAGTCATAAACAGGGGCGAAACAGGGGTTCATGTAAGTTGTCTACAAACCGGAAGGTTGGTGGTTCAATCCCCAGTTCCACCTGACCGAGTGTCGAGGTGTCCATGAGCAAGACACCTAACCCCAGCTGCTCCCGACGAGCTGGATGGCGCCTTGCATGGCTGACACCGCCGTCGGTGTGTGAATGGGTGAATGTGAGGCAATATGTAAAGAGCTTTGGTGGCCATTGGGTCTGTGAAAGCGCTATATAAATGCAGTCCATTTACCATTTAATTGTAGATATCTATTATCAAGTTATAGATATCTTGAAATTCATTTTGATTAGAGATATCTGAAATTTGATATCTGTAACTTTCATTTTATTGGGTTAGCTATGCGCACTGTGATTGGCTCATCGCGTTTGGGGGCGTGGCTTAGCCATAGGTCAATTACGTTACAGATGTCTTAAATGATAATACAAACTATCCAAAATATAATTACGACTTGTCAGAAAGACGTTGTTGATATCTACAATGTTAATTCCGGATAGTCAAACTTAGCTTTTAAATGTTAAAAGGGCTTGCCATACAGAGACATAGGCTCAGAGAGAGGCTCACCATATTCAAACCAAAATATCTGACTTCCTGTTGGTCGGAGCTAATGACTGTAAATTAGAAAGTTGTCCGGCTCGAGGAGAACAATATACAAAAATCGGTATGTATATTGTTCTCCTCGAGCCGGACAACTTTCTAATTCGACAGACACATTACATTTATTAGCCAGTAGACATGTGGAAAGTTTCAGAAACGGGCGTGGTGAGGGCTCAGTAGCGCCACCTTTTGTCAAAAGTGGGGGGATTAGTTTTATCTAATCCCCCCACTTTTGACAAAAGGTGGCGCTACTGAGCCCTCACCACGCCCGTTTCTGAAACTTTGCACATGTCTACTGGCTAATAAATGTAATGTGTCTGTCGAGTTTTATGCAATTTCAAGCATGCTAAGAGTCTCAAAAGCATCAAACAAGAATATTAAAGTTTGATGCGTTGCCACGGCAACAGTATCTAAGATATCAATAATATTTTCACAGGTCTACATCTGCCGTGTGTTTACATTATACACATAAAGTTTGAAGCAAATCGGGTAAAAATAAGAGGGTTATTTCAAAGCATTTTGAAAGTAACACACTTCCTGCTGCCAGTTGGTGGCGCTATAACTTTGACTCACAATAGTCACATCCATGTGACTGGCCTCTTACAACGAACACAATGCTGAAGTTTCACCAAGATCAGTTAATGTATAAAGAAGTTATAACACACTTCCGGTTTCTCTTTTCGCGCCATAATTTCATTTCCTCGCCATGGCCAAACCGTTCGAGATATCAAAAATCCCCTGGCAAATTTTCATCCTCAATGTCTTGACTTCATGTTGACCGAGTTTCGTGCCGTGTGTTTGAATTCTCTAGGAGGAGTATTTCAAATTCCATTGCATGCGTTTTCCAAACAACCCTAAATAGCCGACTTCTTGTTGGGCTGGGGTAAAAAGTAAGAGTATGAAGGATATATGAACCGATGAGGTCTATATGTGTACTGAGTTTCATATTATTACATGCAAACGTGTTTGATTTATGGACCAAGTTTTCGGACCCCGTTCCAGGGGGCGCTGTCGAGCCCCCCTGCCACGCCCGGGTACCAGCTTCAGTCCGGTTCTGATGGCCGCGGCTTCTGACCCGTGTGCAAAGTTTCAAGAGTTTTTGAGCATGTTAAGGGCCCCAAAAGTGCCTGAATAGTCGTTAGAATTTTTTTTTTTAAATGTATCCTAAGGAAAACAATAGGGCCTTCGCCTTTTCAAGGCTTGGGCCCTAAAAAAAGAAGAAAAAAAAAATCCTAAGGAAAACAATAGGGCTCTGCGCCCTTTCAGGGCTTGGGCCCTAATAATAATCCTAAGGAAAACAATAGGGCCTTCGCCTTTTCAAGGCTTGGGCCCTAATAAAGAATAAGAAGAATAGCAAATAATCCTAAGAAGAACAATAGGGCTTTGCGCCCTTTCAGGGCTTGGGCCCTAATAATAATCCTTAGGAAAACAATAGGGCCTTCGCCTTTTCAAGACTTGGGCCCTAATAAAGAAGAAGAATAGCAAATAATCCTAAGAAGAACAATAGGGCTCTGCGCCCTTTCAGGGCTTGGGCCCTAATAATAATAATAATCCTAAGGAAAACAATAGGGCCTTCGCCTTTTCAAGGCTTGGGCCCTAATAAATAATCCTTAGGAAAACAATAGGGCCTTCGCCTTTTCAAGGCTTGGGCCCTAATAAAAAAAAATGTCTATAACAGTATCATAATGTATTGTAGAATTATCAAGCACTTTTATTTTTTTTATTAACCCTCAGAGACCTAAGGGTATTTTTAGGGCCCAAGCCTTGAAAAGGCGAAGGCCCTATTGTTTTCCTTAGGATTATTATTATTATTATTATTATTATTAGGGCCCAAGCCCTAAAAGGGCGCAGAGCCCTATTGTTCTTCTAAGGATTATTAGGGCCCAAGCCCTAAAAGGGCGCAGAGCCCTATTGTTCTTCTAAGGATTATTAGGGCCCAAGCCTTGAAAAGGCGAAGGCCCTATTGTTTTCCTAAGGATTATTAGGGCCCAAGCCCAAAGGGCGAAGGCCCTATTATTTTCCTTAGGATTATTTATTATTCTTCTTATTATTATTTTTTTACTACCTTTTGGACACTTTTGGAGGCCTTAACATGCTCAAAAACTCCTGAAACTTTGCACACATGTCAGAACCCGCGGCCATCAGGGCCGGGCTGAAGATGGTACCCGGGCGTGGCAGGGGGGCTCGACAGCGCCCCCTGGAACGGGGTCCGAAAACATGGTCCATAAATCAAACACGCTTGCATGTAATAATATGAAACTCGGTACACATGTAGATCTCCTCGTTTCATATATACTTCACACTCTTACTTTTTACCCCAGCCCAACAGGAAGTCGGCTATTTAGGGTTGTTGGTAAAACACACGCAATGGAATGTGAAATACTCCTCCTAGAGAATTCAAACAAACGGCACGAAACTCGGTCAGCATGAAGTCAAGACATTGAGGATGAAAGTTTGCGAGGGGATTTTTGATATCTCGAACGGTTTGGCCGTGGCGAGGAAACAAAATTATGGCGAGAAACGTGAAACAGGAAGTGTGTCATAACTACTGCATACATTAACTGATCTTGATGAAACTTCAACAGTGTGTTCGTTGTAAGAGCCCGATCACATGGATGTGACTATTGTGAGTCAAAGTTATAGCGCCACCAACTGGCAGCAGGAAGTGTGTCACTTCCTAAATGCTTTGAAATCACCCTCTTATTTTTACCCGATTTGCTTCAAACTTTATGTGTATAATGTAAACACACGGCAGATGTAGACCTGTGAAAGGATTATTGATATCTTAGATACTGTTGCCGTGGCAACACATCAAACTTTAATATTCTTGTTTGATGCTTTTGAGACTCTTAGCATGCTTGAAATTGCATGAAACTCGACAGACACAGGTATGCATATGGTTCAGATCAAGCCGGACAACTTTCTAATTAACTGTCATTAGCTCAGACCAAGAGGAAGTTAGATATTTTGGTTTGAATGTGGATGTTTCTGAGAATTTTCTCTCCCTCTCCCTCTGACAGAGAGAATGCACCCTGCCATTCGTGTGTGTCTGTGTCTGTGTCTGTGTGGGGAGGGGGGGAGGGGCTCTTTTAGTTTAAACACAAAATTATACATAGGGCCATACTGCCCTCTTGTGTCCAAAATTATATTTATATATACATTATACATATATTTGGTATGTGACTGAGGACCGAGAGCTTTTAAATACGGGACATTGATAATGGCCACGTGCAGAGCGCTCGAGGGAATTCCTATGGAAGTTCTGCTCGCTCATCGCCGTGGACGCGCACCGTTATGAATGCCCGTGCAGCCGTTAGTTTCATTTTAAAATTAGGCCTTTTCTGGGGCCGATTGCTTGAATTGTGAGTTCAATAGCCTATTATTCTTCATGGAAACCACAACAACAAAAGAGTATAAAAGTTTGGTGTGAACGCAGCATAATGAACAAGCTGCGATCTCAAGATTGCAATGCTGGAGTGTGTGTGTGTGTGTGTGTGCGTATGAGAGAGAGGCGCGGGCGAACTGTGTGTGTGTGTCTGTGTGGGGAGGGGCTCTTCGAGTGATAGTTATTATACAAAATTATACATAGGGCCATACTGCCCTCTTGTGTCCAAAATGATATTTATACATATATTTGGCAAGCATGTGACTGAGGACCGAGAGCTTTTAAATACGGACGTCCACACGGACATTGATAAGGGTTGCGCTTGCAGAGCGCTTGAGGGAATTCCTATGGAAGTAGGAATGAACTAAAAAACGTTCGCTCTGTTCTGCTCGCTCGTCGCCATGGACGCGCACCATTATGAATGCCAGTGCAGCCGCATACTTTTTAGTGTCACTTTAAAATTAGTGCAATAACGGGGCCGATTGCTTGAATTGTGAGTTCAATAGTCTATTATTTTTCACGGAAAACACAACAACAAAAGAGTACAATGATAGATTCGCTTAAATAGGGGCTTTTACATAAAATAGCCTATTCCGTCATCATCTTTTCACTCAGCTCTTCACTCTCGTGATTAATGAAATTTGACTCCTGTTGCTGATATTTGCTGCAACTTTCGTTCCGCTCACAATTTAGTAAGCAAACACGCTTCAAATGTGTTTTTATTTTATTTTTGTGTATATATATGTGTGTGTATATATATGTGTATATATATATATACATATATATATATATATATAGCTTATGTTTCAAATATGAGTTAATTAACAATCGTTGGAAAGAATGATACTTTTAATATCACTAAACCGTCATTAGGTGTCGCCAGGCGACCGTCTTAATGAGCGAGTCATTGATTCATTCGTTCAAACGATTCGTTCGAACGGCTGAGTCATTCATGAATGAGACAGATTATGGATTGGTCGTTGAATCTTTGAGTCAACCGATTCGTTCAAAATGCTGAATCATTCAGTAATGAGAACGCGTTGCTGTGAGATGCTCGATGGTTCTGCTGTGATCTTTGTTTAACTATTTTCGCTGCTGAAACAGAAAAAAAAGTCAATATTGCATCTAAAATGTAAGTGATTTGACGTGTGTGTGTGTGTGTGTGTGTGTGTGTGATTGTGTCTGTTACAGTGATTGTTTAACCCTTGTTAAAGTTTAGGCCTTGTATTTTTGGATATATATCTTTTTATATTAAAAAAATAGCATACAACCCATTTATTTTAAATGTAGTGTTTGCTTTAAATTACATTAAGATTGTATGTTTGGTAATTGAACCTGAATGAATTTTAAATTAATGTGCTATATTTCAGATCATATATTTGTTTTCCTTAAAATTTGAACTAACACTAACTTTATTCTCATCTGAATGATAGATTATTTATTTATGCATAAAATAAAAACACATTTGATTTTTCTTTTTTAATCAATGTAGAATGTGTAACTGAAAAAATAAACAGATTAGGGCTCTGTTCGAGGACAATAAATGAAAACCAATGCAATATGATGAATGTCCAAAAGATTTTTTTGCTTTTAAACTATGTGTGTGTGTGTGTGTGTGTGTGTAAGAGATTTTGGTTGGGTGACAGTTGTAGTTTACAGTTTGACAAAAGCACAATGTTGTGTTTTATTGCGATTGTACACAAATATAAGTAAACACTTTGCAGTTTGAATAATGTCCTGTATGAACAAAAGGACGGAGTATGTTTTTATGTCTACATTGTTCAATCACGCCTCACACACACAAACACTATTTTTCTAATCAGATCAGGCAAGTAATATTCTGTCTTGTCTCTTAAAAAAACAATATATATATATTTATGTATATATATATTTATGTGTATGTATATATATATATATATATATATGTGTGTGTATATATATATATATATATATATATATGTGTGTGTGTGTATATATATGTGTGTATATATATATATATATATATATATATATAAATATAGCTGCGAGCAGCGATGAAAGGGCCAAAGTCGGCGGCACCGCCACCCCGGTGCCTTTAGGTAACTAAAGGCACCGGGGTTGCGGTGCCACCGGCTTGGGCCCGTCATCGCTGCTCGCAGCTATATTTTATTATTATTTTTTATCAACCTTTCGGGCACTTTTGGGGCCCTTAACGTGCTCAAAAACTCTTGAAACTTTGCACACTGGTCAGAACCCGCAACCATCAGGGCCGGGCTGAAGATGGTACCCGGGCGTGGCAGGGGGGCTCGACAGCGCCCCCTTGAACAGGGTCCGAAACCTTGGTCCATAAATCAAACATGCTTGCATGTAATAATATGAAACTCGGTACACATATAGATCTCATCGGTTCATATATCCTTCGTGCATTTACTTTTTACGCCAGCCAAACAGGAAGTCGGCTATTTTAGGTTGTTTGGAAACGCATGCAATGGAATTCGAAACACTTCTCCTAGGAAATTCGTCCAATCGCCACCAAACTCGGTGTGCATGAAGTCAAGCAATTGAGGATGAAAAATTGCCAGCGGATTTTTGATATCTCGAACGGTTTGGCCGTGGCGAGGAAACGAAATGATGGCGAATAATGGAAACAGGAAGTGTGTTATAACTTCTTCATACATTAACTGATCTTGATGAAACTTCAGTAGTGTGTTCGTCGTAAGAGGCCGATCACATGGATGTGACTATTGTGAGTTAAAGTTATAGCGCCACCAACTGGCAGAAGGAAGTGTGTCACTTTCAAAATGCTTTGAAATCACCCTCTTATTTTAACCCGATTTGCTTCAAACTTCACTACTATAATGTAAACACACGGCAGATGTAGACCTGTGAATGGATTCTTGATATCTTAGATACTGTTGTCGTGGCAACGCATCAAACTTTAATATTCTTTTTTTATGCTTTTGAGACTCTTAGCATACTTGAAATTGCATGAAACTCGACAGACACATCACATTTATTAGCCAGTAGATATGTGCAAAGTTTCAGAAATGGGCGTGGTGAGGGGCTCAGTAGCGCCACCTTTTGTCAAAAGTGGGGGGATTAATTTTATCTACAGTAATAAAAATCGGTATGTGTATTGTTCTCCTCGAGCCAGACAACTTTCTAATTTACACTCAATAGCTCCAACCAACAGGAAGTCAGATATTTTGGTTTGAAAATTGTCATTTTATGTCTCTCTCTCTCTGAGCCTACGTCTATGTGTGTGTGTGTCTGTGAGTGTGGGGAGGGGGAGGGGGGCTAGATTAACCATTTGACTGCTGTGTGGTTTGGCCTGCATTAAAAAAGAAAATAAATGTCTTACGCCTTGTATTTTTTAAATAAGTTGTATTAATAAGTAAAGGCATATAACCAGTTGAATTGTAGTGCATTGAAAATAGTTTTATATAATTAGTTTATTAATTAAATTAACTTGGTCAGAAAATTTGGTCCATAAATCAAACACACTTGCATGTAATATTATGAAACTCTGTACACATATAGATCTCATCGGGCCAAACAACTTTAAGCCAGCCCAACAGGAAGTGGGCTATTTTGGTCTTAATGTGGATGTTTTGCAAAACCAGGCTCTACATTTTTACCCACTCCTCTTAAGTGGTTTATTTTATTCCCACCAAACTTTTTCAACATGATGAAAATACATTAAAGAAGCATAATTGTGAATATCTATTGAATATCTCTAATTGTTTTGCTATGGCGAGGGATTAAAGTCATGTAAAAAAAAATAAACACTAAAAGCCTCATATCTTCTAAAAATTTAATTATACACCATTTATTTCTAGATAAAATTATACAAATATCAGAACTAAACCCATTTTATTCTTGTTTTCAATTTAAGAATAATGTACAAGTTTAAAAACAGCCAGGATGCACTATTCAGTTAAAAAATAAATATATCAAATAATAGGCAAGGCAAGGCAAGGCAAGTTTATTTATATAGCACATTTCATACACAATGGTAATTCAAGGTGCTTTACATAGAAAAATCAAAAGAAATAGGAATAATTAAAACAGTTAAGAATAAAGAGATTAAAATAATCAAAAGAAATAAGAATAATTAAAACAGTTTAGAATAAAAAATTAAATAAAATACAGTACAAACAGTCGGACACAGTGGCACAGTGCTCATTCAGTAAATGCATAGCTAAACAGATGTGTTTTGAGTCTGGATTTGAATGTGACTACTGTAGGAGCACATCTGATCTCCTCTGGAAGCTGGTTCCAGCTGCGGCTGGCACAATAGCTAAAAGCAGACTCTCCTTGCTTAGAGTGAACCCTTGGTATTTCTAGCTGATGTGATCCTAATGATCTGAGTGATCTGTTGGGTTTATATTCAGTGAGCAAATCTGCAATGTATTTAGGTCCTAGGCCATTAAATGATTTATATACCAGTAATAATACTTTAAAATAAATCCTAAATGTAACTGGGAGCCAGTGTAAAGACCTGAGGACTGGTGTGATGTGTTCATATTTTCTGGTTCTGCTCAGGATCCTGGCAGCAGCGTTCTGTATGAGCTGCAACTGTCTTATGGTCTTTTTAGGAAGGCCAGTGAGGAGTCCATTACAATAATCCACCCTGCTGGTGATGAAAGCATGCACAAGTTTCTCTAAGTCTTGACTGGAAACAAAGCATCTAATTCTTGCAATATTTTTCAGATGATAGTATGCTGATTTAGTTATTGATTTGACATGACTACTGAAACTAAGGTCTGACTCTAGAGACACACCAAGATTCCTGACTTGATTTTTAGTTGTTAGACCCCTAGCGTCAAGGTATGCATTCACCTTGAGAACTTCATCTTTGTTTCCAAACGCAATGACTTCAGTTTTGTCTTTGTTTAACTGAAGAAAGTTTTGGCACATCCAACTGTTTACTTCATCAATGCATTGGCACAGGGAGTCGATGGGGCTGTAATCGTTAGGCGATAGGGCTAAGTAGAGCTGTGTGTCGTCTGCATAGCTGTGGTAAGAGATTTTGTTCTTTCTCATTATTTGGCTCATTGGGAGCATATACAGGTTGAATAGGAGTGGTGCAAGAATTGAGCCTTGAGGGACTCCGCATGTCATGGATGTCCACTCAGACTTATGGTCTCCTATACTCACATAATAACCTCTCCCTTCTAAGTATGACCTGAACCATTTTAGGACTATCCCAGAAAGCCCCACCCAGTTTTCCAGCCTGTCAAGAAGTATGTCGTGATCGACAGTGTCAAATGCAGCACTGAGGTCGAGTAGTACCAGCACTGATAATTTCCCTGTATCAGTATTTAAGGGAATATCATTTATTATCTTTATGAGCGCTGTCTCTGTGCTGTGATGCGATCTGAAACCAGATTGAAAATTGTCAAAGTATCCATTCAAGCTTAAGAATTTGTTCAGCTGATTGAAGACAACTTTTTCAATGATCTTGCCTATGAAAGGAAGATTTGAGATCGGTCTATAGTTGCTTAATATGGTCTTATCCAGATTGCTCTTTTTCAGGAGGGGCTTGACAACTGCAGTTTTCAGGGAGTTTGGAAAATTCCCAGAGAGAAGTGAGGCATTTACCACTTCTAGGAGATCTGCTTCTAAACAGTTTAACACACTTTTGAAGAAAGATGTGGGAAGTGCGTCAAGGGCGCAGGTTGATGTTTTAAGGTGCTGTACGGTTTCTTCTAAAATTTTGCCATCAATTTCTTCAAAATCAGACATAGTAGCTACTTTCTGCGGTTGTGGTCTGATCTGTCTGACCCCAGTGCGGCTCAATGATGTGCTGATCACCTTTCTGATATTATTGATTTTCTCAGAGAAGAAAGAAGCAAACTCCCTGCACTTGCTGTCTGAAAGCAATTCATTGGGAATCTGGCTTGGGGGGTTTGTCAGTCTCTCTACAGTAGCAAAAAGAGTGCGTGTGTTGTTTAAGTTGCTGTTTATAATATTTGAGAAGAAAGTCTGTCTAGCTTTGCCTAGTTCCATATTAAAAGCATGGATGGTGTCTTTGTAGATGTTATAATGGACTACAAGTTTTGTCTTCCGCCACAGGCGCTCTGTTTTTCTGCATTGTCTTTTCATATTTTGCACAGCTGTTGAGTTTCTCCAAGGTGCTTTTTGTCTACCACTCTTCCTGACTTTCACAGGAGCAATATCATCAATTACACTTTTAACTTTTGAGTTAAAACAATCAAGGAGAAAATCAACAGAGTCAGCAGATATGCTTGGTGTTGAAGATATAGCCTTCATAAATAGTACACTAGTGTTCTCATTTATGCATCTCTTCTTGACAGACACAGATCTAGTACATAGGGCTATACTGCCCTCTTGTGTTCAAAATCAGGTAGGCCTGTTGTATTTAAATATAGGTAGCTGCTATGTGACTCCGAGAATTTTTTCTCACCGGTTATTTGACGTGTAACACCGGGGGCTTTTATATCGCTAAGTTAAAAGTGAAAGTAAAGTAAGGACATTTATAGTGGTGGCGCTCGCAGTGCGCTCGAATGAATTTCTATGGAAGTAGAAATTAAAAAACGTTCGCTCTGTTCTGCTCGCTCGTCGCCATGGACGCACCGTAATGAATGCCACTGCAGCCGCATACTTTTTAGTGTCACTTTAAAATTAGTGCAATATCGGGGGCCAATTGCTTGAAATGTGAGTTCAATAGTCTATTATTTTTCACGGAAAACACAACAACAAAAGAGTACAATGATAGATTCGCTTAAATAGGCGCTTTTACATAAAATAGCCTATTCCGTCATCATCTTTTCAGTCAGCTCTTCACTCTCGTGATTAATGAAATTTGACTCCTGTTGCTGATATTTGCTGCAACTTTCGTTCTGCTCACAATTTAGTAAGCAAACACGCTTCAAATGTGTTTTTATTTTATTTTTGTGTATATATATGTGTGTATATATATATATATAGCTTATGTTTCAAATATGAGTTAATTAACAATCGTTTGAAAGAATGATACTTTTAAACATATCACTAAGCCGTCATTAGGTGTCGCCAGGCGACCGTCTTAATGAGCGAGTCATTGATTCATTTGTTCGAACGATTCGTTCGAACGGCTGAGTCATTCATGAATGAGACAGATTATGGATTGGTCATTGAATCTTTGAGTCAACCGATTCGTTCAAAATGCTGAATCATTCAGTAATGAGAAAACACGTTGCTGTGAGATGCTCGATGGTTCTGCTGTGATCTTTGTTTAACTAGTTTCATTGCTGAAACAGAAAAAAGTCAATATTGCATATAAAATGTAAGTGATTTGACTTGTGTGTGTGTCTGTGTCTGTGTGTGTGTGTGTGTGTGTGTATGATTGTGTCTGTTACTTTTTGGATATATATCTTTTTATATAAAAAAAATAGGCATACAACCCATATATTTGAAATGTATTGTTTGCTTTAAATTACATTAAGATTTGTATGTTTGGTAATTGAACCTGAATGCATTTTAAATGAATGTGCTATATTTCAGAGTTTTCCTTAAAATTTGACCTAACACTAACTTTATTCTCATCTGAATGATAGATTATTTATTTCTGTATAAAATAAAAAAGAGATTTTGGTTGGGTGACAGTTGTAGTTTACAGTTTGACAAAAGCACAATGTTGTGTTTTATTGCGATTGTTCACAAATATAAGTAAACACTTTGCAGTTTGAATAATGTCCTGTATGAACAAAAGGACGGAGTATGTTTTTATGTCTACATTGTTCAATCACGTTTCACACACACACACTTTTTTTCTAATCAGATCAGGCAAGTAATATTCTGTCTTGGCACAATTGATTTAACTTTCATAACTTACTTATTTCATGTGTCCATTAAGTCCATGAGACCGTAGGGTGTCTCATTTTTCATTTTAGGTTTCAGAAGGTTGCTCACGCATATGATATGTGCCCTCAATGCACACTTTTGCAGAGCCCACACCAATGCAAGCTCTACAGTACACATCTTCTCAACAGTCAAAGCGGGGTTAAGTTATTGCCCGTCATGCACAGTAACCCTAAAGGCACCAGGGTGGCGGTGCCACCGGCTTGTTTATATATATATATATATAAATATAGCTGCGAGCAGCGATGAAGGGCCAAAGCCGGTGGCACCGCCACTCCGGTGCCTTTAGGTAACTAAAGGCTCCGAGGTTGCGGTGCCACCGGCTTGGGCCCGTAATCGCTGCTCGCAGCTATATTTTATTATTATTTTTTATCAACTTTTCGGGCACTTTTGGGGCCCTTAACGTGCTCAAAAACTCTTGAAACTTTGCACACTGGTCAGAACCCGCAACCATCAGGGCCGGGCTGAAGATGGTACCCGGGCGTGGCAGGGGGGCTCGACAGCGCCCCCTTGAACAGGGTCCGAAACCTTGGTCCATAAATCAAACATGCTTGCATGTAATAATATGAAACTCGGTACACTTATAGAACTCATCGGTTCATATATCCTTCGTGCATTTACTTTTTACCCCAGCCCAACAGGAAGTCGGCTATTTAGGGTTGTTTGGAAACGCATGCAATGGAATTCGAAACACTTCTCCTAGGAAATTCGTCCAATCACCACCAAACTCGGTGTGCATGAAGTCAAGCAATTGAGGATGAAAAATTGCCAGCGGATTTTTGATATCTCGAACGGTTTGGCCGTGGCGAGGAAACGAAATTATGGCGAATAATGGAAACAGGAAGTGTGTTATAACTTCTTCATACATTAACTGATCTTGATGAAACTTCAGTAGTGTGTTCGTTGTAAGAGGCCGATCACATGGATGTGACTCTTGTGAGTCAAAGTTATAGCGCCACCAACTGGCAGAAGGAAGTGTGTCACTTTCAAAATGCTTTGAAATCACCCTCATATTTTAACCCGATTTGCTTCAAACTTCACTACTATAATGTAAACACACGGCAGATGTAGACCTGTGAATGGATTCTTGATATCTTAGATACTGTTGTCGTGGCAACGCATCAAACTTTAATATTCTTTTTTTATGCTTTTGAGACTCTTAGCATACTTGAAATTGCATGAAACTCGACAGATACGTCACATTTATTAGCCAGTAGACATGTGCAAAGTTTCAGAAACGGGCGTGGTGAGGGGCTCAGTAGCGCCACCTTTTGTCAAAAGTGGGGGGATTAATTTTATCTACAGTAAAAAAAATCGGTATGTGTATTGTTCTCCTCCAGCCAGACAACTTTCTAATTTACACTCAATAGCTCCAACCAACAGGAAGTCAGATATTTTGGTTTGAAAATTGTCATTTTATGTCTCTCTCTCTCTGAGCCTACGTCTCTGTGTGTGTGTGTGTGTCTGTGAGTGTGGGGAGGGGGAGGGGGAGGGGGAGGGGGGCTAGATTAACCATTTCACTGCTGTTTGGTCTGGCCTGCATTAAAAAAGAAAATAAATGTCTTACGCCTTGTATTTTTTAAATAAGTTGTATTAATAAGTAAAGGCATATAACCAGTTGAATTGTAGTGCATTGAAAATAGTTTGATATTTATTATTATTATTCTTTTTCTATCAACCTTTCGGGCACTTTTGGGGCCCTTAACGTGCTCGAAAACTCTTGAAACTTTGCACACGGGTCAGAACCCGCGGCCATCAGGGCGGGGCTGAAGATGGTACCCGGGCGTGGCAGGGGGGCTCGACAGCGCCCCCTGGAACGCGGTCCGAAAACTGGGTCTATAAATCAAACACGCTTTCATGTAATAATTTGAAACTCGGTACACATATAGATCTCATCGGTTCATATATCCTTCATGCTCTTACTTTTTACGCCAGCCCAACAGGAAGTCGGCTATTTAGGGTTGTTTGGAAACGCATGCTCAGGAATTTGAAACACTTCTCCTAGGGAATTCCGCCGTTCGTCTCCAAACTCGGTGTGCATGAAGTCAAGACATTGAGGATCCCAAATTGCGAACGGATTTTTGATATCTCGAACGGTGTGGCCGTGGCGAGGAAACGAATTTATGGCGAATAATGGAAACAGGAAGTGTGTTATAACTTCTTCATACATTGACTGATCTTGATGAAACTTTAGCAGTGTGTTCGCTGTAAGAGGCCGATCACATGGATGTGACTATTGTGAGTCAAAGTTATAGCGCCACCAACTGGCAGCAGGAAGTGTGTCACTTTCAAAATGCTTTGAAATCACCCTCTTATTTTTACCCGATTTGCTTCAAACTTCACTACTATAATGTAAACACACGCCAGATGTAGACCTGTGAATGCATTCTTGATATCTTAGATACTGTTGCCATGGCAACGCATCAAATTTTAATATTCTTTTTTTATGCTTTTGAGACTTAGCATGCCTGAAATTGCTTGAAATTGCATGAAACTCGACAGACAGATCAGATTTATTAGCCAGTAGACATATGCAAAGTTTCAGAAACGGGCGTGGTGCAGGGACTCAGTAGCGCCACCTTTTGACAAAGTGAGGGTGTTAGTTTTATAGTTTTACCTACAATCATAAAACTCGGTACGCATATTGTTCAGATCAAGCCGGACAACTTTCTAATTAACTGTCATTAGCTCAGACCAAGAGGAAGTCAGATATTTTAGTTTGAATGTGGATGTTTCTGAGAGTTTTCTCTCCCTCTCCCTCTGACAGAGAGAATGCACCCTGCCATTCGTGTGTGTGTGTCTGTGTCTGTGTGGGGAGGGGGGGAGGGGCTCTTCGTGTGATAGTTTAGTTTAAACACAAAATTATACATAGGGCCATACTGCCCTCTTGTGTCCAAAATTATATTTATATATACATTATACATATATTTGGTATGTGACTGAGGACCGAGAGCTTTTAAATACGGGACATTTATAATGGCCACGTGCAGAGCGCTCGAGGGAATTCCTATGGAAGTAGGAATTAACTAAAGTTCTGCTCGCTCATCGCCGTGGACGCGCACCGTTATGAATGCCCGTGCAGCCGTTAGTTTCATTTTAAAATTAGCGCCTTTTCTGGGGCCGATTGCTTGAATTGTGAGTTCAATAGCCTATTATTCTTCATGGAAACCACAACAACAAAAGAGTATAAAAGTTTGGTGTGAACGCAGCATAATGAACAAGCTGCGATCTCAAGATTGCAATGCTGGAGTGTGTGTGTGTGTGTGTGTGTGTGCGCGTGTGAGAGAGAGGCGCGGGTGTGAGAGAGAGGCGCGGGCGAACTGTGTGTGTGTGTGTGTGTCTGTGTGGGGAGGGGGGAGGGGCTCTTCGAGTGATAGTTAGTTTAAACACAAAATTATACATAGGGCCATACTGCCCTCTTGTGTCCAAAATGATATTTATACATATATTTGGCAAGCATGTGACTGAGGACCGAGAGCTTTTAAATACGGACGTCCACACGGACATTGATAAGGGTTGTGCTTGCAGAGCGCTTGAGGGAATTCCTATGGAAGTAGGAATGAACTAAAAAACGTTCGCTCTGTTCTGCTCGCTCATCGCCGTGGACGCGCATCGTTATGAATGCCAGTGCAGCCGCATACTTTTTAGTGTCACTTTAAAATTAGTGCAATATTGGAGGCCGATTGCTTGAATTGTGAGTTCAATAGTCTATTATTTTTCACGGAAAACACAACAACAAAAGAGTACAATGATAGATTCGCTTAAATAGGGGCTTTTACATAAAATAGCCTATTCCGTCATCATCTTTTCAGTCAGCTCTTCACTCTCGTGATTAATGAAATTTGACTCCTGTTGCTGATATTTGCTGCAACTTTCGTTCCGCTCACAATTTAGTAAGCAAACACGCTTCAAATGTGTTTTTATTTTATTTTTGTGTATATATATGTGTGTGTATATATATATATATATATATATATATATATATATAGCTTATGTTTCAAATATGAGTTAATTAACAATCGTTGGAAAGAATGATACTTTTAATATCACTAAACCGTCATTAGGTGCCGCCAGGCGACCGTCTTAATGAGCGAGTCATTGATTCATTCGTTCAAACGATTCGTTCGAACGGCTGAGTCATTAATGAATGAGACAGATTATGGATTGGTCGTTGAATCTTTGAGTCAACCGATTCGTTCAAAATGCTGAATCATTCAGTAATGAGAACGCGTTGCTGTGAGATGCTCGATGGTTCTGCTGTGATCTTTGTTTAACTATTTTCGCTGCTGAAACAGAAAAAAAAGTCAATATTGCATCTAAAATGTAAGTGACTTGACGTGTGTGTGAGAGAGATTGTGTCTGTTACAGTGACAAGAGTTTAACCCTTTAAGGCCTTGTCTTTTTGGATATATATCTCTTTTTTTATTACAAAATGTGCATACAACCCATATATTGTAAATGTATTGTTTGCTTTAAATTAAATTAAGATTGTATGTTTGGTAATTGAACCCAAATAAATTTAAAATTAGGAAGTCGGCTATTATGGGTTTAGGAAGGCCGATCAGATGGATGTAACTATTGTGAGTCAAAGTTATAGCGCCACCAACTGGCAGCAAGAAGTGTGTCACTTTCTAAATGCTTTTGACAAAAGTGGGGGGGTTAGTTTTATCTACAGTAACAAAACTCGATATGTATATTGTACTCTTCGAGCCGGACAACTTTCTAATTTACCGTAATTAGCTCAGACCAAGAGGAAGTCAGATATTTTGGTTTGAATATGGTGAGCCTCTCTCTGTCTCTCTCTGAGCTAATATGGCAAGCCGTTTTAACATTTAATCATTTTAACCTACTAGTCTCTATTTTCATGCTACTAGTACTTATTTTTTAGATACTAGTATCTATTCCATTAAGTACTAGTACTTATTCATTAGCGACTAGTGCTTATTCTGTTTAGAATATTCAAAGTGCTTATTCAATTTTTATGCTTATTTATATTTTCAGAGCAGAAAATCCGATTTTTCTGCTTATTCAATATTGCATCTAAAATGTAAGTGACTTGACGTGTGTGTGTGTGTGTGTGAGAGAGAGAGAGATTGTGTCTGTTACAGTGACAAGAGTTTAACCCTTTAAGGCCTTGTCTTTTTGGATATATATCTTTTTTTTATAAAAAAAAGTGCATACAACCATTATGTTTTAAATGTATTGTTTGCTTTAAATTAAATTAAGATTGTATGTTTTGGTAATTGAACCTAAATAAATTTAAAATTAATGTTCTATATTTCAGATCAATATATTTGTTTTCCTTCATTTTAATCAACACTAACTTTATTCTCATCTGAATTATAAATAACTTATTTCTGTATAAAATAAAAAAACCCGAATAATCCAGACCAACCAGAGCGCACTATTTCTACAACATCATCAGTGCTGAAGCGGAACTACCAGAGCCGTTCGGCAGATAGCGAGCAGATATTTTGTGTCACGTCGTGCACAATAACCCTAAAGGCACCAGGGTGGCGGTGCCACCGGCTTTTTTTATATATATATATATATATATATATATATATAAATATAGCTGCGAGCAGCGATTACGGGCCAAAGCCGGCGGCACCGCCACCCCGGGGTTGCGGTGCCACCGGCTTGGGCCCGTAATCGCTGCTCGCAGCTATATTTATATATATATATATATATATATATTTATTATTATTATTATTATTCTAACGATTATTCGGGCACTTTTGGGGCTCTTAACGTGCACGAAAACTCTTGAAACTTTGCACACAGGTCAGAACCCGCGGCCATCAGGGCCGGGCTGAAGATGGTACCCGGGCGTGGCAGGGGGCTCGACAGCGCCCCCTGGAACGGGGTGCGAACACTTGGTCCATAAATCAAACATGCTTGCATGTAATAATATGAAACTCGGTAGACATATAGATCTCATCGGTTCATATATCCTTTGTACTTTTACTTTTTACCCCAGCCCAACAGGAAGTCGGCTATTATGGTTTGTTTGGAAGCGTATGCCCCTGGAATTCGATATACTCCTCCTAGAGAATTCAACCAATCGCAACGAAACTCGGTCAGCATGATGTCAAGACATTGAGGATGAAAAAATGCCAGGGGATTTTTGATATCTCGAACGATTTGGCCGTGGCGAGGAAACGAATTTATGGCGAATAATGGAAACAGGAAGTGTGTTATAACTTCTGCATACATTAACTGATCTTGATGAAACTTCAGCAGTGTGTTCGCTGTAAGAGGCCGATCACATGGATGTGACTATTATGAGTCAAAGTTATAGCGCCACCAACTGGCAGCAGGAAGTGTGTCACTTTCAAAATGCTTTGAAATCACCCTCTTATTTTTACCCGATTTGCTTCAAACTTGATGTGTATAATGTAGACACTCGCCAGATGTAGACCTGTGAAAGGATTATTGATATCTTAGATACTGTTGCCATGGCAACGCATCAAACTTTAATATTCTTTTTGGATGCTTTTGAGACTCTTAGCATGCCTGAAATTGCTTAAAATTGCATGAAACGCGACAGACAGATCACATTTATTAGCCAGTAGACATGTGCAAAGTTTCAGAAACGGGCGTGGTGCAGGGACTCAGTAGCGCCACCTTTTGACAAAAGTGGGGGGGTTAGTTTTATAGTTTTACCTACAATCATAAAACTCAGTACGCATATTGTTCAGATCAAGCCGGACAACTTTCTAATTAACTGTCATTAGCTCAGACCAAGAGGAAGTTGAATATGGTGGTTTGAATATGGTCATTTTCTCTCTCTCTCTCTCTGAACCAATATGGCAAGCCGTTTTAACATTTTATCATTTTAACCTTCTAGTCTCTATTTTCATGCTTCTAGTACTTATTTTTTAGATACTAGTATCTATTCCATTAAGTACTAGTACTTATTCATTAGCGACTAGTGCTTATTCTTTAGTACTAGTGCCTATTCTTTAGATACTAGTGCTTATTCTTTAGATATTCTTTTGAATGCGTATTAGTAGTTAATGAATAAGTACTGGTATCTATTTAATAGGTACTAGTATCTAATGACTTAGTACTAGTATTTATTGAATAAATACTAGTATCTATTAATAGGTACTAGTATCTAAAAGGTCATTTTCTCTCTCTCTCTCTGAGCCAATATGGCAAGCCGTTTTAACATTTAATCATTTTAACCTACTAGTCTCTATTTTCATGCTACTAGTACTTATTTTTTAGATACTAGTATCTATTCCATTAAGTACTAGTACTTATTCATTAGCGACTAGTGCTTATTCTGTTTAGAATATTCAAAGTGCTTATAAGTTTAACCCTTTAAGGCCTTGTCTTTTTGGATATATATCTTTTTTTTTATTAAAAAAAAAAATGTGCATACAACCCATATATTTTAAATGTATTGTTTGCTTTAAATTAAATTAAGATTGTATGTTTGGTTTTTGAACCTAAATAAATTTAAAATTAATGTGCTATATTTCAGATCAATATATTTGTTTTCCTTCATTTTAATCAACACTAACTTTATTCTCATCTTAATTATAAATAACTTATTTCTGTATAAAATAAAAAATCCCGAATAATCCAGACCAACCAGAGCGCACTATTTCTACAACATCATCAGTGCTGAAGCGGAACTACCAGAGCCGTTCGGCAGATAGCGAGCAGATATTTTGTGTCACGTTGTGCACAATAACCCTAAAGGCACCAGGGTGGCGGTGCCACCAGCTTTTTATATATATATATATATATATATATATATAAATATAGCTGCGAGCAGCGATGAAGGGCCAAAGCCGGCGGCACCGCCACCCCGGTGCCTTTAGGTAACTAAAGGCACCGGGGTTGCGGTGCCACCGGCTTGGGCCCGTAATCGCTGCTCGCAGCTATATTTACAATTAATTTTCCGTCTGGTGTTATTTACTAAAAAAGCTTGTAAAACATCAACCCTTTTGTGCACAGACAATTGACACACCTCTTTTTTTTCAGGACAAATTGAACTTTCAGCATATTTGTGTTGCATTGATGTCACCTGAATGTAAAAGAAGTTGTGGGACCATAAAGACAAATGAAAAAATAAATCGGAAATTGAATCACTCAAATATTTATTGAAATCACACACAAATAAATAAAAGCTAATCAAATTTCCTCTGGAAAACAGTTTGTTCATGTCTTTGGAGTCCTGGAGCACAGGAATAAACATTATAACTTGTACAGAACCAAAACTATTTACATTTTTCCAAAAGAAGTCCAGGCGTTTTGGGCCTCATGAAATTTATTTTATTTATTCTTTTATTTATTAAGGCGCCATCCAGCTCGTCGGGAGCAGCTGGGGTTAGGTGTCTTGCTCATGGACACCTCGACACTTGGTCAGGTGGAACCGGGGATTGAACCACCAACCTTCCGGTTTGTAGACAACCTACATGAACCACTGAGCCACTGCCGCCCCATTATCCATCACTCAGTTTGCCGTGCCCTGGACGTCCAATAGGAACGCGGATGTGTTTAAATTGGCATTAATGGAAAGCTCTGTGCGTCTCATACTGACGCTAAAGGGTGCCATGGGCGTTGGTAGTAGACGCCGACGGACGTAACAAAAGCGTAAGTATACGACGCCCTGGGAATGAGAACGGGTTGATCTTTCATCAGTTTTTGTCCCTCATGTTCAAACAACTTTACACCCAGCTCTCTTTATCTCTTTTCTTTACGTCGTTCCCCTTTTTTCGATCCGACTTATATGTGGACACAAGTACTTGCATTATTTTAAGTACACCTGGGTTAAGAGTCCCTTCCACAGGCCATGGTTGTTCAATATTAGGCCAACGTTTATGCCATTTTTCAGATAACTTTACAATACCCTTAACTACCCAGATAGCAAAATTGCTGTGGCCGAGATCCGGCCCACAGTTGACACTTTCATCTGGCCCACATACCGCGTGGAATGATGGCACTTGGGCGGTCCGCTCCTGTTTGCCAGATTTGGGCCACAAATAAGCCATAGCAATGCCGCATGTCAGCCGTAAACAAAACAAATGAAGCAGAACTGGCCCACATCTGGCCCACAGTTTAAAGTTCAAAGGGTATGTGCCATCATTTCACGTGGTATGTGGGCCAGATGAAAATTATGGCACTTAAGGCAGTCCCCTCCTGTTTGCCAGATTTGGGCCACAATTAAGCCATAGCAATGCCACATGTAACCCAAACACAAACCAAATAAAGCACACCTGGCCACAGTTGATTTTTATACAAACACTGGTCTTTCCCAACATTCCTCATGCAGCATGGAATGGTGGCACTTTTGCAATTCACTCCTGTTTGCCAGATCTGGTCCACAAGCAGGCCATTTAGCCACATGTTTGCCAAGAATTACATAAATAAACCATAACTGTGTGTTTTTGTGTGTGCATGCTGTGCCATATGACTGACAGTAAGAGAAATATACACTAAAGAGAAATTTTAAAATGCCCCCTTCTTATGTTAAGAGAAGTTTAAACACATTTCTGAAAACATTTGCATTATTTATTAATATTGTCAAAGAACAACCAAGTGCAAGTTTCCATTTTCAAAACTACAATTTAAGCAATCTAAAAAAAGAATAGTAATAATAAACAAACACAAAATATGTGCATATAAAGCATCTTAGAACTAAACAAAAAACAAAACATGTTTCCAGTTGGTCATCCAAAAAAAAAAAAAAAAAGACAACGCAGAAGTAACAACACTAGAAAACATTGACAAATGGAGCCATCCAAAATGAAAGAATTTGACCTCCTTGACTGGGCCCATCTGCGTCATCATGGCAATCTTGCAAGCCTTTATTGGATACACAAAAAAACAACTGTTGACTCAGTAACAGAATGCTGATTTTACGATAGTGTTTTAACAGCAATAGCACATTAATACTGAATGGGGGGAAAATGGACTGGACCTACCAGTGCATTAAACAGTTTGGTAACTCTAAAGGCCTATTTATACTTCTGCGTCGAACTCACGCCGTAGCTACGTCGTAGGCTGTGTGTAGCGCGCGTACCCTTCGGCGTACCCTGACGTGCACCTCTGTAAGGCTCCAGCTTGTAATGACTCTCCCTGCCTCTAGTTGGCGCTGACCTGTAATAACTCTCCCAGCCACTAGGTGGTCCCAGCTTCTGTAAAATGCTTCGTTGCCACTCATTAGTATTTGATTTCATTCACCTGTGGGGGTCATTAGCTAGTTTGTGTTGGCCTATTTAAGCATGCCTCTTTCTTTCAGTTGTGTTCAGTCTTGAGCCTACTATGCCTGTATTTTCCTTGCCAAGAAAGCTAAGTCAGTTGTATTTTTGGATTTGCCTTTTGCTCATCTTTTGTTTATTTGATTTATTCTCTGGAAGCTCGGCTTCCTTTTTGTTGTACTTTCAAAACTTGGACTCTTCAGTAAAGATACCTTTTGTTCATTTATCTAAGTCTGCAAGTTATTCTTCTGCCCTTGGGTCCATCTGCTGTTTGTCGTCCACAATAGCTCAGTAGTAAAGAAGCAGTTCAGTTGACTTGAAGACCCGAGTTCAATCCCAGCATCAGACACCCATCACAGCAAGACTAAACCATGGAAGTGGACCCAGCAGAAGATGCCACACCTACCTCCAATGTTGATCGTATTCTAGCTGCACTGTCTGGCCAAGCCTCCACCATTCACAGACATGAGCAGATTCTTTCTGAGATCCTACAACGCTTAAGTGAGCAGACTGCACCTCAAGCCTCTCCAGTTTTTACCAGCCAACCTGTGCCAGCTGACAGACCCACACCTCCATTGACTGCCCTTTTTCCTGAGCCGAGACTGCCAGCACCAGAGAGGTATGACAGAAATCCTGAGAGATGTCGAGGCTTTATTACTCAGTGTACTCTGGCATTTGGATTACAACCTAACAGCTTTCCCACAGAGAACTGCAAAGTGGCATACATCATCACTCTCCTCACCGGAAAGGCGCTGGACTGGGCTACGGCTTTGTGGGAACAACATTCCTCGCTTACTGACAGTTGTGACCTGTTTGTTGCAGAGATGAGGAGGGTCTTCCATCACCCTACCAGTGGGGGAGAGGTTGACCACAGGCTGCTTCAGATATCTCAAGGGACAAAGAGTGTGGCAGAGTTTGCAATAGAGTTCCGCACATTAGCCTCAGAGAGCGGTTGGGATCAACGAGCCCTGAGAGCAACTTTTCACCGAGCCCTGTCCCCTGAACTGAAAGATGAACTGGCCTTCCGAGACCCGGCTCCTGACCTTGAATCCCTTATTGACATTTCCATCAGGGTGGACAACCGCATTCGAGAGCGCAAACGGGAACGTCGTGGGGAGGTCAGACTGCCTGAGCCACAAGTTTCTAGCAGTGCCATTGAATTCCCTCAACTTCCCATGAATTTCGAGGAACCCATGCAGTTGGGAAGGGCCAGACTGTCGCAAGCCGAGAGGGAACGACGCATGAGGGAGAAATGCTGCTTGTACTGTGGAAAGCCAGACCACTTCAGGTCCAACTGTCCCGAGTTGACGGGAAAAGACAACTCTCGTCCAAGAAGAGGGGGACTGGGACGAGAGTAATCACTTTTCCCCTACCAGCAGCTTCTGGGGTTTCACTCGACGTTTTACTGCATTGGGGTAACCAGCATCACAAGCTTCTGGCCTTCCTTGATTCAGGGGCTGCTGGAAATTTTATGGACTTTACTTTGGCCAGACACCTGAGAGTTCAGCCCATCTCTCTTCAAGAACCCCTGACCATAACCGCATTGGATGGGAGACCCCTGGGATCTGGTCAGGTATGAGAAGATGCATTTTTTTCTTGATCCATTCACCAGAGTTCCCTTTAATTCTTGGCTTCCCATGGTTATCCCTTCACAATCCTCATATAGATTGGACTGCTAGGGTAGTAACTGCTTGGGGCACTAATTGTGGGATTTCAGGTCTCTCTCTCTGTTATTTTTCCGAGTTTCTGAAGACACCTACTGATTCACGACCAACCACCTTTAAGCTGCCGCCCATTTCTCTCAAGCCACCAGCCCAATCCACAGAGCTACTAACTATTCCCAAGCTTAAACCTGTGGCCTCCAGGTTCCCGGTGCATCCTCCTGAGCTGTCTCGAGTCCCCTCAGAATATGCAGACCTCTGTGAAGTCTTCAGCAAGACCCGCGCAGCCTCTCTGCCACCCCATAGGCCGTATGACTGTGCAATAGATCTGCTCTCGGGAACCTGCCCTCCTCGAGGGAGACTTTTTTCCCTTTCTGCCCCAGAAAGAGCTGCCATGGAGGAATATATCAATGATGCTCTTAAGAGCGGATTCATCTGTCCATCTACGTCGCCGGCAGGGGCTGGCTTCTTTTTCGTGGGGAAGAAGGACGGCGGTCTTCGGCCTTGCATTGATTACCGCGGTCTTAATCGCATCACAGTAAAGAACCGCTACCCACTGCCACTAATGACCACGGCCTTCGAACTCTTACAAGGGGCGACCATTTTCACAAAGTTAGACCTTCGAAATGCCTACCACCTTGTTAGGATACGAGAAGGAGATGAGTGGAAGACGGCTTTTAACACTCCAAATGGCCACTATGAGTATCAGTTAATGCCCTTTGGGCTAGTCAATGCTCCAGCCGTTTTTCAGGCACTTATTAATGATGTGGTACGTGATATGCTAAACAAATTTGTATTTGTTTATCTTGATGACATTCTCATCTTCTCTCGTTGTTATCAAGAGCATGTCCAACATGTCCGACTCGTCCTATCTCAACTGCTGAGGAATGGACTATTTGTGAAACTAGAGAAGAGTGAATTTCATGTCCCCACTGTCTCTTTTCTTGGATTCATTGTCTCTAGGGGCAATGTTCAGATGGATCCTGGCAAGGTTCAGGCGGTTCTGAACTGGCCCCAACCAGGCTCCGTCAAAGAGGTCCAACGTTTTCTGGGATTTGCTAATTTTTATAGAAGGTTCATTAGGAACTTCAGTGCCATTGCAGAACCCCTAACCTCTCTTACCAAGAAGACATCAAGCCCCTTTAAATGGACCGAAAGGGCTGATCAGGCATTCGACCGACTCAAGCAGCTCTTCACTTCCGCACCCATTCTGACTTTTCCAGATCCCGAGTTGCCCTTTGTAGTGGAGGTGGATGCTTCGGACGTCGGGGTAGGAGCAGTCCTGTCGCAGAGAGCAAGGGATGACCACAAACTTCATCCTTGTGCTTACTTCTCACGTCGACTTTCCCCAGCCG
Organism: Rhinichthys klamathensis goyatoka; assembly: GCF_029890125.1. Classification (NCBI taxonomy): domain Eukaryota; kingdom Metazoa; phylum Chordata; class Actinopteri; order Cypriniformes; family Leuciscidae; genus Rhinichthys; species Rhinichthys klamathensis. The sequence goes on from NW_026606690.1 coordinate 698,655, forward strand.
AGAGGAATTACGACATTGGTAACCGGGAGCTGTTGGCAGTGAAGTTGGCACTTGAAGAGTGGAGACAGTGGCTGGAGGGTGCCAAACACCCATTCCTTATCTGGACGGACCACAGGAACCTCACCTATATCAGGGAGGCCAAGAGATTGAACTCAAGGCAGGCTCGTTGGGCCCTCTTCTTTAACCGCTTTGACTTTACCCTCTCATACCGTCCAGGTTCCAGGAACTCAAAACCCGATGCCCTCTCAAGGCAGTTTGATCCACCAGAAGTGGAGGGCAAACCCGAACCAATCCTACCCAGCTCCAAAGTGGTGGCATCAGTCCAATGGGGAATCGAAACCGCGGTGAAGAGGGCCCAACAACAACATCCTGACCCAGGTAACGGTCCTCCGGATTGCCTTTTTGTGCCTAATGCCATGCGTTCTGATGTGTTACAGTGGGGCCATGCTTCCCTTCCCTCGGGCCATCCTGGGAGCACAAGAACATTGAAACTCATCCAGAGAAGATTTTGGTGGCCCAACATGCAACGAGACGTTCGGGCTTTTGTTGCTGCCTGTGCTGTGTGTGCCCAGAACAAGGAACCCAGAACCCACCCTCATGGCCTTCTGCACTCACTACCTATCCCTACACGCCCCTGGTCCCACATATCATTGGACTTTGTTACAGGTCTACCAAAATCTCAAGGTAACACAGTAATTCTGGTGGTGGTAGACCGATTTTCTAAAGCATGTCATCTTATACCATTACCCAAGATTCCCACAGCAGGCCAGACAGCAGACTTATTAATGCAACATGTCTTCAGAATCCATGGTTTCCCCCAAGATATGGTGTCCGACAGGGGATCACAGTTCACCTCCCGTTTCTGGAAGTCTTTCGGACGTCTAATTGGGGCATCCATCAGCCTGTCCTCTGGTTTTCACCCCCAATCAAATGGACAGACTGAGAGGGTCAACCAGGAGATAGAAAAGACTCTCAGATGCCTGGTATCTAACAATCAGACTGCTTGGAGCTCCCATTTGATCTGGGCTGAATTTGCACACAACACTCTACACCATTCATCTTTAGGCATGTCCCCTTTTGAGTGCCAGTTTGGTTTTCCTCCCCCTCTGTTCCCTGAAGAGGTTCCTGAGGTCCGTGTACCAGCTGCGGCTCAACTTGTCCAGAGGTGTCGACGGACATGGCGGAGAGCACGAGCAGCCCTGCTAAGAGCCACTCAACAGCAGCAGAGGTATGCAAACCAGCACCGTAGAATTGGACCATCACTTAGACCAGGACAGAGAGTGTGGCTGTCTACTAGGAATCTCCCTCTGCACGTTGAGTCACGGAAACTAGCACCTCGCTTCATCGGGCCCTTCAAAGTCCTCAAAAAGATCAACCCAGTGTCCTACCGTCTTCTTCTACCCAGGTCCATGCGTATTCATCCCACATTTCACATCTCCCGTTTGAAACCTGTTGTCTGTTCTCCTTTGTCCCCAGCCAGGAAACCTCCTCCAGTACCTCGCATCATTGGTGGTCAGCCAGCCTACACAGTACACCAACTGCTGGACTCTCGCCAGATCCGTGGGAAGACCCAGTATCTTGTGTATTGGGAGGGTTATGGCCCGGAGGAGCGGTCTTGGGTGCCAGCTCGAGATATTCTAGACCCAAATCTCATCAGGGAGTTCCACCGCCATAAACAACGCAGCTAGGAGAACGTCGGGAGCCGTTCCTGGAGGAGGGGCTCCTGTAAGGCTCCAGCTTGTAATGACTCTCCCTGCCTCTAGTTGGCGCTGACCTTTTTTTTTTTTTTTTTTTTTACTTTTTCCACTACAGTAAAAGACCTGGGTGTTATACTAGACCGCAACTTGTCTTTCGAAAATCATATTTCATCTGTTACAAGAACAGCCTTTTTCCACCTTAGAAACATTGCTAAATTACGTAACATGCTATCTGTTTCTGATGCAGAAAAGTTAGTTCATGCATTCATGACCTCGAGACTAGATTACTGTAATGCTTTATTAGCTGGTTGTCCTGCATCCTCAATAAACAAGCTACAGTTAGTGCAAAATGCAGCCGCTAGAGTTCTTACTAGATCAAGAAAATATGATCATATAACACCGATTTTATCATCTCTGCACTGGTTACCTATTAAGTTCCGTATCAATTACAAAGTACTACTACTGACCTATAAAGCCCTTAATGGTTTAGCTCCTATGTACTTAACGGACCTTCTTTCGCCCTACAATCCACCGCGTTCTCTAAGATCACTAAATTCAAGGCTTCTGGTCATTCCTAGGATATCGAAGTCCACGAAAGGAGGGAGGGCATTCTCGCATTTAGCTCCAAAACTCTGGAATAGCCTTCCCGATACGGTCCGATGCTCTGACTCGCTGACACAGTTTAAAACTAGACTAAAGACGTGTCTCTTTAGTCAAGCATTCACATAATGCTTACCTTTTAGTCCTCTGCTATGCCATACGGAACCGTTTGCCACTGAAACTGCTTAACGCACCAGTGGGGCTCGACAGCCTTATAGACAAACGGGTCGGTCCGTATGGTTGCGGTTGGGTTGCGGAGAGTTTGGGTTGCGGAGAGTTGTGAGATTATGGTTTTCTAACACCTACTCCCGTGTAATGGAAATCATTATGAACATCAGCTATGCTAATTATTTCCCATCTGCCTTTCTGCTGTTATCTCGGGACGCTTGTCCCGAGAAAAATGGCGTTCGTAGGCTCCAGTTTGGTATCCTGCCTCTCACGGGGATTTCGGATGCCTCAACGCCTGTGATGAGAAGACCAACGCCTGTGAAGAGACGACTCAACGCCTGCGAAGAGACGACTCAACGCCGGCGATATGTTATCCCCTAAATATTACATGATTAACTAAATGTATTTTTTCCAGGTACTCTCTGATATGCACTTACTGTAAAGCTTCTTTAAAACCCTATGATTGTTAGCCAGAGGAGAACTGGCCCCTGACTAGCCTGGGTTCTCCCAAGGTTTTTTTCTCCATCCAATCTGATGGAGTTTTGGTTCCTTGCCACTGTCGCCTTGCTTTTGGCTTGCTTAGTTGGGGATATTTAATATTCAACAATATTATTGAACTGTGTTGTACTACTTTCATGTTATCACTGTGAAGCTGCTTTGATGCAATCTGTATTGTGAAAAGCGCTATATAAATAAATGTGACTTGACTTGACTTGACTTGACCTGTAATAACTCTCCCAGCCACTAGGTGGTCCCAGCTTCTGTAAAATGCTTCGTTGTCACTCATTAGTATTTGATTTCATCCACCTGTGGGGGTCATTAGCTAGTTTGTGTTGGCCTATTTAAGCATGCCTCTTTCTTTCAGTTGTGTTCAGTCTTGAGCCTACTATGCCTGTATTTTCCTTGCCAAGAAAGCTAAGTCAGTTGTATTTTTGGATTTGCCTTTTGCTCATCTTTTGTTTATTTGATTTATTCTCTGGAAGCTCGGCTTCCTTTTTGTTGTACTTTCAAAACTTGGACTCTTCAGTAAAGATACCTTTTGTTCATTTATCTAAGTCTGCAAGTTATTCTTCTGCCCTTGGGTCCATCTGCTGTTTGTCATCCACAATAGCTCAGTAGTAAAGAAGCAGTTCAGTTGACTTGAAGACCCGAGTTCAATCCCAGCATCAGACACCCATCACAACCTCTCCAAAAATGTAACAACGCGTCAACTCTACGTGGACGCAAGCGCTGTGATTTGTCTGCCAGGACCGCTCCCTTGGGTTTCACATGCTCCCTCTGCAAGTGTAATTGCGCGTCAACGTGGACCACGACGCAGAAGTATAAATGAAAACCAACGCGTTGCCTACAGCATAGAGGCTCCGGCGTAGGTCTGACGCAGAAGTATAATGAGGCCTAAAGGCCTTAATTGTTAACATCAATTAATGTATTAACTAGTATTAACTAACATGAACTGCATTATTTGTTAAGCTTTTTTAATGTTACAGTCATTCACTGTTTGTTCATGTTAGTTCACAGTGCATTAACTAATGTTAACAATTACAACTTTTGATTTGAATAATGCATTAGGGAGCATCACAATAACCATTAACTAAGATTAATAAATGCTGTAAAAGAATTGTTCATGCCTCATGTCAACTAAAGTAGTTAAAGGGATAGTTCACCCAAAAATTAAAATTCTGTCAGTAATTACTCGCTCTCATGTTGTTCCAACCCCGTAAGACTTTCGTTCATCTTCGGAACACAAATGAAGATATTTATGATTAAATCTGAGAGCTGGATCACTCCTCCATAGGCTTCTAAGGGATTGAAACTTGCCAGCCCAGAAAACGTATTCAAAACATCGTTAAAACAGTCCGAGTGACTACAGTGGCTCAACCATAAGTTTATCAAGCGACGAGAATACTTTTCGTGCGCAAAAAACAAACAAAAATAATGACTTTATTCCACTATTCATTTTCGGCTGCTTCTAATTCTAATTCATTATTTAACGCTATTTAAAACACGCAGCGTATTCTTTCAGTTGCATTTCCTTTCCCTGCTCTCCCTCCGTCTCACTCACTCACGCACCATCGCCTCCATGCACACCGCGTCTGTCTATGAGGCGCCGGACTGGACAAAAGCGAAGCGACACTGCGCGAGAGTGTGAGAGAGACAGAGTGTGACTTTTTAACTTATATAAACTAATATAATTTATTTTACTGGACAGTTTAAAGCTCATAACCATATTTTATTGTTACTTGAAGAACTTAGAGTGCAGTGTTATGTTGCATCATGCAGTATTTGTGCTGAAAATCTACCTCAATAAATGTAAGGTCATTCCTATTTTATTTGTGTACATTTTAATCATTACCATTAAAAGCACACTCTTTTTACGACTAAAATAACAGTAAAGGGTAAAAAAAAACTGAATTCCCAAACATGAAAACGGAAAAAACGGAATTAGCAAAAATGAAAACTGATAAAACAGAATTTGGGAAAAAATAAAACGGATTTTCTAGGGCCCTAATCAAGTATTCAGACAGACCATGGTATTATACACATATAGCTAAAAACACAATGTAACTGACTTACAGGTATCTTGGGACCTCCTCCGTTTCTCCCTTTCTCTTCTCCCTCCGTCTCGGTCACTTGACAGATGAAGCCATTTTTTAATAAATGTTTCAATTTCTTGATCGGTGGCCGCAGCTGTCAGTCTATTGTTTCTGACAGTTCCTAAAAATATATAACATTGTAAATGCAAGGATGGATAAGACAACTTTTAAAATCTTAGGACACAATTAGCAGGAAGACAAGCATTAGCCAAGTGCATACTTTCCCAGTGCCACTGTAAAGAACATTTTGGCCACGGACAAGGACACTCTTTGTTTCCGGATGCCCAAAAGTTACAAGTTTAACCTTTTTTTTTTGCAAACCAGGGTGACTAGGAACATGTAATTGTATAGCTATGATTTCTTGTTTCAGAGGAGTTTAAATATGAGGAAAAGGGCCAAATTCCCTTAATCATCCATCACAATGAGTAAAACCAAAGAATATAGTTCTGGTGTGCAGCAAAAGATTGTTGAGCATCACAAAATAGAAACTGTCTGTAAGAAAATAGCTAAATTATTTGAAAATAATTCAGAAGTTTCAATCAATTAAAGATGTTACAAAAATTCTGCCAGGACCAGGACGTGTCTATATTGTCTTAAGTTAAGACAATATAGACACGGTGAAGAGGAAAGTTTGATCGGCCAAAAGACTCTCCAAGGATTAGTTGAGTCTTGGGGGTCAGAATGAAAGCATCAAATATATCAAACAACCCCTACATTAAATTGAAACTGCTGCGTCTGTGTAGATGAGAGAAGGAAAGTGCACGCACGTTGTGGTAGGGATGGGTTTTGTTAAGGTTTTAATGGTTTTACCACTCTTACCGATACTGCTTATCGATTCGGTACTTTAACAGTATTTTTATCTGTTCTTTTTGTTATCTATCTAGAAATTACAGAAACGTCTGTCTGTCTGTTAACCGCATATCTCTCGAACCGTTAGTCCGATGGATTTCAAACTTGACAGGTGTCTTGATCACACAACCACTAAACAGCGCTGTGAGATCAAGTGAGAAGCGCTTGAATTCAGCGAAGAACACAAATGTTTCAGTGATTTAAACCAGTTTAAAGGCAGATGAAACAGCGCTGACAAACAGGAGAAACACTGTGCGCAACGAAACAGTCAGAAGGCTTTTCCGTCTACAAATTCTCATCATTTACCACGGATTTACTGTAACGTTAGCCTACTAATATTAAAGGAATAGTTCACTTTGAAATAATTTTTTTATATGTTTTAGCTTACCTCAAGGGCATCCAAGATGTTGGTGTCTTTGTTTCCGCAGTAGTTTCAATTTTGATATTTTTAGGTCAAACCGTTCTTGTCTGTCAGTCATATAATGCAGGTCTATGGTCACCACCTCAAAGAGCAGCACAGAGAAGTCCAAATTAAACATGATTTAATGACTCGTAAATGTAAGTACACATTGATGGCCTAAGACACGAAACGAGCTGTTTGTGTGAGAAAACCAACAGTATTTATATCGTTTTTACCTCTTGTAAACACAGCCACGTCCAAGTGATCTGAGGGCGCCGGCGCTTCGGTCTGCGCAAGCGCCGGACGTGATCTCTCGCGCGTGTACGTCACTCAGTGTACACACAGAGATTTCGGAAGTGTTACCCTTCACTGTGAAGATCTAAACATATTTAGATATACAGGAAATTGCAATGGAAGACGATTTCGATATATCAACAGACAACGTTGAGTTTTTTCCGCAACCGCGCGAGAGATCACTTCCGGCGCTTTCCGAAGCGCCCGTGCCCTCAGATCACTTGACTTGGCTGTGGTTACAAGAGGTTTACATGGATAACTAGGGTTAACCTCATCATTCAAAGATTTCATAAACTGGGTGACTCTTTTAACAGCCCTTTTCCTTAAATTGCTGCAAATGATATTCCACTTTTCTCTCTCCATGACACAGTAATTACACCTACAATTACTCGAATTGCAGTCAAGAACAAGGTGCGCTGAAAGAATTTTTTTTTTTTTTTTTTTTTACATTGATACTTTTTTATTTTGTACCACATGATGCAATGTATCAGCAGCTTACCTTAATGGTGACAGTAGAGAGAGGTATAAGGGCACAAGCCATCACTTTGAGTGATTTATTGCCCAATAAAATGGCCCCCACGCTTAGCCCCGCCCCTTTTTATCCCTCCCACCCACTTCCGGTCTGAACACCTGGACCGTGGGAATTTTCCCACGGCCCCCCCTCCTCTTTTCCACCTCCCTCACCCCCTCCGGCCACCCCTCCCCTTAGGGTTGTGAGGATTTGAAGTGTGTCAGAGAGAGTTTTATGATTTTAAAAATGTAAAACGTTAAAAAAATGTTGAAAAAACATTAAAACAATGTGTTTTCAAATCTTTTTTTATTTTATTTTTTATTATTTATTTTTTAAGAAGGTTGACCGTAAGGTTGACGAGGTAAGTTCAGTGTTTTATCAAAGTCTGTTGTACATTCAAAACCAGTTTTAAAACAGTGTATAAATGTTAAAAGTATAAATTGTATTTCTTATAAGTGTTAGTGTTAAAATGTCATCAGACAAATAATCGTTTATGCAAAACGTTGAAAGAGGAAGATAAGTTTAACCAGTTTTGTGTTTAAACATGTGTGAAAGAGCACAGAGTGTAATCTCCGGGATGCACGATAAAAAACATCTGATCGTACAGGAGGTCTGACAGCAATGATGACAGCAAGGTCTGTACACCACCCCACACCCTGACTCCTCCCACGGCACACCCACACGTGACGTGTGTGGGAAAACACTTTTTTATTAATCTTTTATATATGTTTAATACGGGGTTTTTATTCTATAATTATTTGTATATCTCTCTATGTAAATAGGTTTTGGATACTCCGTACATGGATACTCCTTGTAGGAGCCTATAAGTTGTTAAGCATAACAATGACTACCCTGCAGATGAATGCATAATTAAATGTTTAGACCAAAGAATTTAAGTCTCACCGCTAGACACCAACACACACACACACACACACACACACACATACACACACACTATCACATACTATTGGCTCCGTAATGTCTGACCCCTCTTGATGTGTTTGAAACCATGAGGGGGTCTGTTTTTTTTTTCTCTCTTTTGAAGTTTTGGTGAAGAGTGATTTTATTTTATTGCATGGCTTATCAGTGATGTTTGGTCGGTTCTATCGTGAGATTCAGCATGTGTCTTTTTCTAGTTGTAAAATCAACTATCAGATCCCATGCGGTGTTGTGAAGTTTTGGTGAAGCGTGATTTTATTTTATTGCATGGGTTATTTTATTGCATGGTTTTTATCAGCGATGTTTGGCCGGTTCTATCGTGAGATTCACCATATGTTTTTCTAGTTGTAAAATCAGCTATCAGATCCCATGCGGAGTTGAAAGAACTATTCTTCGAGAAAGATGTGTTTCCGACGGGGGTCGTTTTACTTAGGGGTTGAGAGGAAAAAATGTGTTTTTGAATTTGGGGGGTCTTACGAAGACAAGAGACCAGCTCATTCGATCGATATACACTGAGCGAGATCGTCTACAGATTCGATATCCTACAAAAACATGGCCGAAGATCAATACGGTAGGGTGTAGTCTATTTCTTATTTTTTACAAAAATATTATAACAAAATGATTTCTTCTCTCATTTTTAAACATGAAACAGCAGAGGGAGCCGAGGGTGTATATTTTGACAAAGATTTGATGGAAATTTTGAACGAGCTTTGTGAGTAAATTTTCCAAACGTTATACATTTTATTGAAAATATTACTGTTGTTAATATACACCTGTCTGATTTTAGATGTGGAGTCCTTTCCAGACGGTGTTTCACCTGATGATTTTTTACATGTTTATAATGAAAATTCGTCAGAAGTGAATAACTTCGAAAACATATTATCACGCCCCCCCAGTCACATGCTAGGATGCTCAGGGCATGTATTGGCGAGTGTAGCGACCGACCCATTGGATGAGACCAGTAGGTCGTACGACAACGTCACACCTTGGGGAACACCAGGGTCGTCGAGCTACGGGTCGTCACACAGATCCCACGAAAGCGATACGAGTTCGGATGGGGATACGCATCAGGAACCTTCATCCAGCGACGGGACAACACAATCTATTGCTCCGAGCGGTCTCAGAGGCTCCGGACGTGGGATTAAGCGTCTTCGGGAGGTTTATGGGGACTATAATTCTGACAACGGGGAAGAGTTAGAATATCCATGCGAAGGTGAGCGACGTTGTTTTTTGTTTTTTTTACCTTATCATATTTTATATTTCCTAGAATTATTTTATATTTCCTAGATTTCTAAAATAATAATTGAAATGTTTTTTTATTCTCCAGAGCAAAACTTTGAGGCACAATGCACGTCCACCTCAACACCGTGTAGGAAACGGTTTTCAGACTTATATCACGGATCCGAATCGGCTGTGAACTCTCCAAATGACAATTGTGAGTTGCAAATTTTTACATATTTTCTTCTAACAAATATTTCATATAATAACCTATTCTTATGTTTTCATCTAGCACAATTTTACGATGAGGTATATCACGGAACCGAATCGGCTGTGAACTCTCCAAATGACAATTGTGAGTTGCATTTTTTTTTTTTACATATTTCATCTAACAAATATTTCATATAATAACCTATTATTATGTTTCATCTAGCACAAGAATACGACGAGAGGGGTTTAGAGTTTTTCTTACAATCCCAGGAAGCGGTGTTGGACGCCTTCGATTCTGACCAGGATTCATCAGATGACGGCAGTTCTGAGGACTCTGCAGGATGTTTCAGACCCCCATACAGATGCTGTGATGTCCAGAACCTGAGCCATGACATGCTTCGCAGCACCAACCGGAATTTTTTACGGATTTTAGAAGTTGCTAATCAACCTTTATCGTTTCAACAAACCGAGGCCATTGTGTACGAGTCCCAAAGCGATGTTGTCACACTTCTACACAGAGTGATAGACCAGCAGAATCGCCATACGACTGATTTAAGGAGCGCTGTTGATTTTTTTGGAGTTTGTCATGAGCAAACTTTGAACGAAAACAGGCAATTACGTAGTGAGGTTTTGGCAGTGCGCGGGGAAATTACGCAGGCACGGGAAGACCTGCAGCTACAGACAATTGCATTGTCGCTATTCTCAGAGAGACTAAATATTCTTCAAAGACTATTGTGGGAATTACATGAGGTCTTCATGAGAAGGTGATCATTTCCTTATTTTTATTTCAAACGAGTGATGTTATTTTGTTTAATTTGATAGTTATTATTTGTATCTGTTTTAAAAACTAGTAGTGACTAGTTATTGATGTCATTGTTGTTAATGCGGTATTATTGTTTATGTGGTAGTCCTACACATGATTTTGTTTTACACGATTTAAATAAAACATATCAAAATGCTTTCTAAAAGAGCGCGCACAGACTCAGACTCTGAAGCCGAAGAAGCCGAAAGATCTAGACGTCACACTAACAGTTTACGTCTTTTAATAAATGAGCAGTTACGAATGATAAACACAAATGGTCTAACCACAACCGAGCTATTGCGAAATATAATAGCAGAGCAAGAAAATTTGGGGGAAATACCCGTACATGACGATAATGAAAGCGCACAGACAGGCTCGGGGGTGCCTGATCGAACGAACCCCCAGCCCCCTGAGATGAGTTTGAGCCAGGCAAAAATACGCAGTCTTGCTACCGAGGGTGGTCGTGTGGGTGATTTCACAATTATCCCAAGACCGCGTTTCAACGGGGTAGAAATTAATAGAACGCTTAATCTCAGAGAAATAGACACAAACGATTTAGCCGCTTTTAATATTCATCTGCATAACATTTTAAATGAGATTGTAGATTTTTCTCAACTGATGGCCGGTGAAACGGGATATATCAACATTGCATTGTCTGGAGAAAGTTTACCCACGTCCATAAACACCGTTTTAACACCCGAGAATAATCATGATCCCTCATTATTTATCGAACAGCTTGAACAAGCAACACAGAGCAACAGTGAGATTTGCACTGATACATCACTATCGTTACAGATTTCAGTAGCTATGGACAGGCCTGGAGGGGGTCGCAGAAGAATTAGAAGTCATGCGATCAGCGAGAGTGTAGAGAGGAATAAAATGCATTTGTTCAGCCCTACAAATTTCGAAAATAATATGTGTTTGAGTTTTTGTCTAGCCTATTTCCTTAACCCGTCGCTTACTGATCAGCAGTTACAAAGACCGGCGTACGAAATCCATACAAGTTGCGGTTTTACACCACATGATAAAATAGGGTATCACAATTTGGCTGTTTTCGAAAGAAAATATGATCTAAAAATTGTGGTATTTCATAGAGACTGCTCAGGGAGGCTACAAGTGTACAAAAACATGGATGAAATTCATCCAAAGACTGTGCATTTGTATAATCACGAGGGGCATTATCATCTAATAAAAAATTTGAAAGGTTTTATAGGGAATAGCTATGTCTGCCAATTCTGCAACAGAGGGCACAACGATATACGCACACACAGATGTAAATATGTATGTAAAGTGTGCAATACGGCCGAATACCGATCACATGCTACAAACTCTAGACAATGTCCAGATTGCCTCAGATATTGTAGCAATACCTTCTGCTACAATACGCATAAAAAATCACGAGTACCTAGTGAAAGATCGCAGTGTGATACCCTGCGTTTCTGCTCGAAATGTCACTCTATTTATAGGGTTGTGAGAAACGGCGATAAGTTGAAACCCTACACCTGTTCTCCAAAGTGTTGCGTACATTGCAAAGAGGTCTTGCCAGATGATGGCAACCACGAGTGCTATATTCAACCTCTTAAGCCTGAAACACATGACAAAAAATACATTTATTACGATTTTGAAACTATGTTTGAAAATGGCAGGCATACAGCTAATTATGTATGTGCAATGACACACGACGGCGAGACGTTTGAAGCAGGTGGTACAGAATGTGTAGAGCTTCTGGTTAAACACTTTAGACGTACGAAATACGCAGGCTTTACATTCATAGGACACAATTCGTCGGGCTTTGACAATTTTATACTGGCGGAACACCTTGCAAAGGAGGGGTTAACACCAAAAATTATTATGCAAGGATGTCGTATATTATACATGTACGATACTGTGTTTAGACAACGTTTTGTCGATTCTTTTCAGTTTATCCCAATGTCTCTGGGAAAAATACCCTCGGCGTTAAACCTGGGTGTGTGTGTTAAGGGTTTTTTCCCCCACCACTTCAATAGATTGGAGAATGCAAATTACGTGGGGCCCTATCCGGCAAAAGAGTTTTACGGTTATGACACTCTCAGTCAAACCGAGCGCTCTAGATTTGATCAATGGTACACAGGTGTATCAGGGGTCTTTGACTTCAAAAAGGAGCTCGCTTTTTACTGTCGGAATGACGTGATTATTTTACGCCTAGCGTGTATAAAATATCGTGAAGAATTCATCGAATGTACAAACATTGATCCGTTTAAATCAGTGACACTTGCTGGAACGTGTATGAAGGTGTTCAAAACTAATTTCCTTGCGCGTGACACCCTGGCTCTCACACACAGTCACGCATACATTAATCAGTATAAAGCTTTCTCAAACGCGTCTATACAATGGCTGGAGTATCACGCGAAGGAACAGAACGCGGATGTCCAACACGCATTGAACAGCGGCGAAGCCAGCTTCGGACCCTATCATGTTGACGGGTATTATGTGAGTAAAGAGGGTGTCAAGACAGCTTTAGAGTATTTAGGATGCTTTTTTCACGGGCATTGTTGCAGATTTAAGGATGAAGAAATTAATCCCTTATCAAGAGTGTCTTTCGGGGCACTCAGGAGACAGTCGGATGATAAACTAGAAGCCCTTCGTAAAGTGTATTCCTTGCGCGTTATTTCTATGTGGGGGTGTGAGTGGGAGGCTGCGAAACAAACAGATCCGACAGTGATACAATTTATGAAATCTTACGAAGCGCCCGAGAGAATGACGCCTTTGTGAAGCACTTTATGGAGGACGTACAAATACGTATAAACTATACCACGAAACAGCCGAGGATGAGAGGGTGGATTATTATGATTTCACATCCTTGTATCCGTACGTACAATCATGTAAAACTTATCCTATTGGCCACCCTAAAATAATTGTTAAGGATTTCGAACCTATAGAGAATTATTTTGGGCTTGTCAAAGCCACCGTCCTCCCCCCTCGCAAGCTCTATCACCCTGTTCTGCCTTACAGAAGCGGTGGTAAGCTATTATTTCCTTTGTGTAGGACTTGTGCTGAGAACCGGATTCAGACCCCTCAATGCTGTCACACGGATGAGGACAGGTGCATGAAAGGCTCGTGGGTTTCCATCGAATTACAGCGAGCTATTCAACACGGATATGAGGTGTTGAAAATAGATGAAATCTGGCATTTTGAACAAACATCTGACAGCTTGTTCAGTGATTATGTAAATACATTTCTAAAATTCAAGCAGGAAGCCTCTGGCTTTCCCTCACACGTGGTGACAGACGCGGATAAGCAGTCTTATGTCGACGATTATCTTGAAAACCAAGGGGTTCAACTGGACATTTCTAATATTTCATACAATCCGGCAAAAAGATCCATAACGAAGCTAATCATGAACACTTTGTGGGGTCGCTTCTCTCTTCGCAGCCATCTCCCCACCGCCGAGCTTCTGACAGAACCTGAAGAGTTCACACAGCGTCTTTTTAGCAACGCGTATGTGATAAAACATTTCTCTTTTGTATCTGACTCCGTGGCCTTAATCCAATGGTCTTACGCACAACAAGACCCCTCTCCGACTCGTGATGTTAATGTGTTTATTGGGGCATTCACCACTGCATACGCGCGACTCGAGCTCTATAATCTTTTGGATAAATTAGATAAGAGAGTCCTTTATGCCGATACAGATTCTGTTATCTTTGTATCGAAAAACGGAGATTGGATTCCTGAGACAGGACCTTATCTCGGTCAGCTCACGAGCGAATTAGAACCGTCAGACTATCTGGTTTTATTTTCAGCATCAGGGCCTAAATCTTATGGTTTTGCCACTAAAAATGGGCATACGTGTCTCAAAGCTAAAGGGATAACGCTTCACGCTAAGAACGCACAAATAGTCACGCTGCAGAGTCTGATAGGTCTTGTGCGCTCATATGTTGAGACAGGTGTCAGTACGCACCTGCTCGCTAGCACGGACACCATCACACGCAATAAGTCGCACTTCACGCTGCATAATAAAACAGTTGTGAAGACGTTCAGAATCGTGTATGACAAGCGTGTCCTTCTACCAGACTACACAACATTGCCTTACGGGTTTTAACAATATCTGTGAATATGTGTGAAACAGATGTTTTTGACTATAGGCTCATGCATCCTTTTTCCGGGGTTGTTAGTGGTCCAAGCAATAGCGGGAAGACTTTTTTTGTGAAGACTCTAATGTATAACTCAGACAGAATGTGCTCTGTGAAGTTTGATAATTTTGTTTACATATATACATCCTGGCAACCTTTATACGACGAACTGTTGCATGCTTTTGATATTAAATTCATTGAAAATATCCCCAAGAAACTGGATGATGAATCTTTATTTCCTCGCGATAAAAGATCCCTTTTAATTTTAGATGATGTCATGTCTCAAGCAGCATGCAGTTCTGAAGTCGAGAGGGTTTTTACGCAGTACACCCATCACAATGGGATTAGTTGCTTATTATTGGTGCAGAATCTTTTTTTCCAGGGTAAATCTACCAGAACTATAGGGCTTAACGCAAATTATTTAATAATATTTAAAAACCCCCGAGATAAGCAACAGATAGGTGTTTTGGGTCATCAGATGTTTCCTGGTAATACAAAATTTTTCATCGAAGCGTACCAGGATGCAACCGAGAGGCCTTACAGCTATTTACTGATAGATTATAAACCGCAAACACCTGAAAGATTTCGTCTCAGAACAGATTTACTGTCAGACTATCCGGCGGTCTACGTCCAGAAAGGGCGTTTAACATGAGTTCGAGACTTTCCAGAAATCTGTACCTTTTGAAGTTATTATACAAGAGCTCACCCAGACAACGAAACGCTATTCTCCATTCAGCACCTGACGAGCTTATACTGGCTCTCTGCGAAGTCGCACTCAATATTCTTCACGGTAAGATCCCTCTAACAGCGAAACAACACGGATCTTTAAAAAGGAGAAAGACTGAGATAAAGTACGTCGCTAATAAAAAGATCAACATAACCAGAAAGAGGCGCATGATTAATCAAAAAGGAGGGTTTATCTTGCCTTTATTATCAGTAGCTCTGCCTTTCATATCTAGTCTGATAACTAGAAGCTAAATCTGAAGAGAATGGATCATACTGATAAAATGTATCTAGTGCCAAAGCATCAATTGGACAGACTAAGGTCTGCACAAACACCTCGCGAAAACATCCACACTTTTGTGGAGGACCATCTGGATTCAGCTATTAGAGAGATATTGCAGAAACATGATCTGAACACGTACGAGAAGGCAAAACTTTACACCAATGCTTTACAGCGATATCTTAGTGTGGTGAAACACAATGATATGGAAAGTAGCACACTGACCTTCACACACCCACCCGTTGAGACCGAGACCAGTGAGATCGCTCATGCATCAGATAGATCTGAGGAAGCCCCTGATGATGTAATCGTATCTGAAGTATTAAACAATGTACCACAGAGAAGTTTAAAAAATGTGAAATATATTATGGATAAAATGTCCAAAGCCAAACACTTGTCTTCATGGACAGATAACGGGGAATTTGTTTATAAAGGGGCAATCATCCCCGGATCCCATGTGTTTGATCTGGTGAAAAGTGTGACGTCACCACAGATGATACGTGATAACAGGCGTCCAGTGGGGTGGCATGCGTTTCTGGAGGCTTTTGCCAATCTGCACATACCTTATTCGACTGTAGCCAACCATCATGTTAGGCACATGATCGAATCGCTTAAAAGAAAAACAACAGATGATAGCTTTGGAGATGTACCGTCGAAATCATTGAAAAAACGAGGACATCGTAAAACACCACCGCACGCCCCTGATGCAGCTGTATTTAATTCTTCTAAATTAGACAGTAAACAATGGCTGGATTTTTAACAAATGATTTTATCTATTTTACCCAATGTGTGTGACTTATCCTATTTCATAAGTCTATGAATTTCATATTTTTTATTAAAAAAAATGTATATTGTGTTGTTGCTTTTGTGATGTCAAATAAAAGGGGAGAAACACATCATTCGTTTACGTGTCATTTTATTCGATACATATGCACATACACCATGAGTTAATACGTCTGATATGTTTTACCAGTCTGTACACATTGTATACACTTGAATGATTTCCTATCACAGACACGGGGTTTCAATTTTTTTACAAAAAGAGATACCATAGAGTCATTTTTTAACAGATTATCATTATGGTAAAATTTCATTATATTCTCATACTCAAAACCTCGAGAAATATGATACAGAAAAAAAACACAATGCTGTCCACAGGTAACAGAAGTATAATCTTGCACTTGTCTGGTAGAATAATGAACTTGTGTAGAATTATTTTTTAGAAAATCTTGAATAGACCTAGGAAAACAGTCTGCATTCGGAGGGTTGCCGAAGCTGTCAAAGAAACACGCGACACCATTTCGACCTACGTGCATCGCCACCCAATGTTGCCCCGGATCACCCGATGCGTCTGTATTAGAGATTAACAGGGCCGGTGTATCTACCAATGGTGCTTTGGGGAGGTAATCGCTAGGAAACACACCTAGAAAATTGATGTCACAGAAGTTATCCATAATTTCCGTCAACTGTACAGTATTCATTTCAAGCCCCCCACGTCAGTGGTGTTCAGCGAGCACCTGTCTCCGGTTTGATATTTCGAGAAGAGAATCGTAGGTTGCATAAATTAAAAGATTGACGGTGTGTTCAAGCGGCTCTCTAAAACGCACTTCTAATCTAATATTTCCCGATCTAATTAGTGACATGTGTTGCCCACATTCGTCATCGGGCGTGAGATTGAAAGCGTAGAGTGTGTATCCATTTAGAAAATCCTCCCTGTCTATGGCCAGCGGCTGATTCTTCAAATGTCTACCGGTCGCAGACACCAACTGGTAAAATTCCCTAACGGCGTTACCTAAATTATATTGGGGTTGAAGAGGCCTATTAGGATTCGAGACTCCATCTGCGGTGAGATTGAGATACTCTAAATTAAAGTGCTTAAAAGCAAAAGGGTTTTTGTCATAAGCCCCTGTGAACGCCGAGTTATCAGTCATAGCTAAAATGATAGATTTTGGAAGAGTGCCGAGGAAGAGATTCTCGTGGTTTGAGACGCGCGCCCCTGCTGGTATGGAGAAATTTTTCACACAGACACGGTCTATGGGGTATTTGGCTGTCGCCGAGAGAAGCGCTTGTGCGTGCCCCAAACGCACAGCCGGTGACACGCTCACTCTCTTGACAAAGAGTGAAGCTGAGAGAATTTTTAGCTTGTAATCGATGGCGTCGCCACTCATCAAGCAGAATGCGTCTTTTGCTCTGGTTAGGCGAATACGGATATCAACCCCGTTCAATAATAGTTTCGGTTGAAAGAACATATCACAGTGTATCGGTGCTAATAACTCCACCACATTACTGGCATTGGTGAACGCGGCTCTTTTTGTCAAACCTTCGTTGCCGGCTCCAGGGATAGTCGAATCCATACTCCCGGCCGTATCCTTAAAGAAAAGACCTGCTGAAAAGTTGCTTTCTAACGTGTCTCTCCCATAATTAATGAGCGTTTCGATAATACATCTATAAGGATAAGTGCTGGACGGTTGTGAGACTAGACGATCCCCCAAAGACACATCAACCTGTGAGAAGATAGTCGCCGCCGGGTAATTGAGAACCGTCACTGGAGCGCCCTCAGGGCAATCGGTCCCGTCCGGCATAGTTATTTTGACACGGGTAAATAATAATGTGTTATTCAAATCTGTGTAATCTTCACCCGTCCCCGCTATGAAGAATTCAATCGGAGATAAATCAGAAATAGCCGAAATCGGTGGGTATTCGATGTAGGTGTTCTTCTCAATAGCTGTTTGTGTCAAAGGGACGGTAAACAGATCCAGCTCGGATTTAACACATTCGTCAGACATGCAATGTAGCAGAGACATGTTTTTTATTTTTATTTTTTAGAATATAGTATTGACTCGTCTTTTTAATTTTGTGGTTCTTTTCACACGCTTCACATGAGTTCTTCTTTTGATTTTTGCGACTGAGCGTTTTTTGGTGACGCTCCTGCTTTTTTTTATGCCATGACCACGCCCCTTTCTCATACGGGCCCCAGGTGGCTTTAATCGTCTACGCCCCATCACCATCAGACCATGCCCGCTCTGACCGTCATCGTTGTTATATGACTTTGCTAGGGCTGTGCTAACGACGTCACTCACTATATTTTTTGCTGCGGTTTTCATGTGTGGTTTTGCTATACTGAACCCTCTCCTAATAAGCGGCACAGCCAATCTATACAACCCTCTAAACCATAGGTTCTCAAAGTGCGGCCCGCGGGCCAATGGCGGCCCGCCGAAACATTTCTGGCGGCCCGCGATAACATCTGTAAAACTGTTAAAACTATTGCTTTGAAAAAATGAATATCTCCGTTTAGTGGTGTTTAGCGGCATCCATAGGCATAAGCGGTAATTACATGGTCCGACCGACCGATCGCACTTGACCTCACTCCCAAGGCCACCAGGAACAGTGGTTGTCTACACAGGAATAGGAATCGTGGCCAACCGAAACCAGCACCACAAATCCCATTGCAATTTAAAAGGGTATGTTGACCAAGTAATCAATATTCAATGTGACTTAATAATAATCTTAACAATGTCAAGCTTATTAATAGCCGCGTTTCCATTACCTTTCAAAATGTTCGCGGGCGCGAACACTTGCATTTTCCTATCAACAGTGGAAACAACTTAAACTAGTCTATCATTTCTGGTCATACAGAAAATAATAATGCATTATTCGCAACTACTTTTATTTGTGTAAACTCATAACAAGAAAACGTGCTTTTGTAAAATAAAATAAAACAATCAGTAGCCTAGGCTACTACGCGCTTTCATGATCTCCGTGAACTGGAGCGCGAGAACTGAAACAAAATATAGCCTATGTAGGCTAAAGCTTAAAATGTGCACTTTTAAACAAACAAACTCGAATCGAAAGCAAAGACCTGATTATGTAATCCGTATGAAAGGTGGATTTCTCTCTAAAAGCGCATCTGCTTAACAGCGGAGATGGAGATATGTTTTTAGCCGACACTTAGAAAACAATAGTTTATTAATAAACAATTAAAATGCCTCGCTGTTTTTTCAGACGCATTTATTATCATTAGCCTATAGGCTAACTCACCTATAAATCAGGCTAGATCAGACACGTACAGGCTATGGCTCTTCTCATTCATCACTGCGGGAAAAATATAAATTCCAGGTTCTAATTTGGCCTTAGAAAACCAGTAAAATCGACATGTTTTCCATATTAATTTGTGAATATTTAAAATGTTTAATAAAGGGGCAAAAAGTAATTTAAACAAAAATCTGAAAAAGTCTGTCGATATTTACTTTTTTTGCGCAGCAGTTGGTGAAGCCAGTTCAAATTAAAATTTTGTTCAACTTTGCGTTTTAAAAAGACAACAACCGTTCATTTTTCGTTTTTCAGTTACGGGTTAAAAAAGATAGATAATAATATGCAAATCTGCAATAATGGAAACGCGACTGACAAGCAATGATAGAAATGAATGATGATGATGACTTGTTTGGTAAGCTTCTATTTTAAAAGTTTCTTTCTCTCCCCCCAAAAATTTTCACAAGTTTTGCCAGGTTTAGCCTCAGTTATGAATTAAAATGTGTTTATTGCAGCTAATGTAAACTGTAGAGATGCAACCTGGTCATTAAAATAATTTCAAATGGGATTTTCTTTTCAGTGTTTTTTCTTCGTTTTCTCCCCCGCCACTTTGGCGGCCCTCAGTTCAATGTTGGGTTCCTAAATTGGCCCTCACCTATCAAAACTTTGAGAACCCCTGCTCTAAACAAACCACCGATACCTGATAAAAAACCCCCACCGTACATAACTCCGCCACCTGTGTATCCGGGGATACCATTTCCGGTTTGCGCTTGGTAGTACGAGACGTAACGCTCGGGATCCGGCTGGTATGGTGCTAGATAAGCCATTTTTTAAAACAGGTGTTGCTTCACGGGTCTAAAGTGTAGTTTAGATACAACCTTCCCGTAGGTGAATGGGACGTCTCTGTTTAAGTCGTCTTTAATCTCTATAGTAATCTCGTTAATACTGTTTTTATTAAGACGCACGTAGTGTGACTTGTCGTACCTGACACTGACAACTTTGTTAGTTTCACCTTCGATGTGTACTGTACCTAGTAAAGGTACATGGACATCTCCAACTGTCTGGCACTCGATTATATCAGTGTATACATACAATGTGTAAAAACCCCCACTTATATCAGCCTGGAACGGAGCATATGCGATGTGTGTGTCTCGATGTCCATCCGAACTGTTTACAGTTTCTATAGAAACCCCTGGTTTTAAACCCAGGATGATAGCCAGCTTGCCATAAAATGTCAGCGACGTCCCGTGAGGTGCTTTCAGAAATACCTTATTCTTTATACGGTCGTAGACGAGACGTACCGCCGGGGGGAGAGAGATGTTTATATCCCTGAGTAAGATGGGTACATCCTCAAAATACCCACATTTCAACGTATACCGACTCGTTGATAATTTTAGAGGTTTCTGAAACGCATCACCCCTAACAGGGAGCTCGTGGTTATCCTGCAGCAGACATTGATCACAAACAATAACAAAAAATGCGTCATCCTCATTAAATGCATACCACGTCAACGGGTATTCAAATTCGACCAATGCCACCTCCCACAGGCCTTTTAAAATTATACTTCTGGCCAGTCTAGTTCTGTAATTGGATATACAATTCTCAGGATAGATACCACTCGAGGCATTGCACGGGAGCGTGACATAGAACCCCTCCTCAGACATAATTCACATAAATGACACCTGTCACGAATTCACTACGGCTTTAAGGCGGTTTGTAGATCCATCACCTGCTTTTCGGGGACCCAGCTGTTGAATTTTGTAGGCCAGCCAAGCCACTTGACGAGAACGTACATGACTTTTCCACGACGTTGCTTGTCCAGTATTTTTTCAACTTTGAAAGCCGAATTATTACTAACTATAATCCTCTGTAATTCTTGTTCATAAAAACAACCTTCAATCAAGTCCCCATCATAGTCCTGTATCCGATACACGACCGGATTTCGGGGTATACACGCCGTTATGGTGAAGTATTCTTCAGTATAATTCTGTTCGTACCCCTTTGCGAAAATATTACGGGTTTTAGATACTCGTACAACGTCTCCAATCGAGAATTTAAACTTGGGTGTCTCTTTACGTTTTTCCCCATATAAATTATTAAACACCACATTTTCATTTTCCTTATCCACATCCACTGGTCTCATTTTAATTGATTTGTGGTAGCTTGAATTATAGCCATCTGTCAGGTCTTGCAATATGTCACAGTAGCGTTTGGAATTTATAGCTGTCAAATAACGCCACATTCGTCCTTTTAAAGTTCTATTAAATCTTTCGACCACACTCGCTTTTAAATCGCTGGCTGTTGCAAAATGATGTATGTTATATTTTTTCATCAATTGCTGAAAATGTTTATTGAAAAATTCTGTACCCTTATCTGTCTGTAACTTGACAGGTATCTGCCCCTCTCTCAAAATAGACGTAAAAGCTTTAACCACTTCCGGTCCGGTCTTATTTTTCAAAGGTCTGGTCCAAGCGTATTTACTGAAAACATCTATAACCGTAATTATATATTTAATACCCTGATTGTGTTTAGAAAAAGAAGACATATCGACTAAATCCATCTGAAACTGTTGGCTTTTCCCATACACCACTACACGGTTCCGTTTATATTTTATTGGTGCAGTTCGATGGAGCGTGTATGTGTCCTGACTTGAAAGCCATTCGGTCACCTCTTTATCAGATAATTTTACACCGTATTCCTGTAAAACAGCCTGTTTTAATCTGTTTTTACCCCCCAATGCACCGGAATTTGCAGGGTCATAGTAAATCTTTTTCATAAGGTCCTGATTAGCCATGTCGTCACTGTGAGTTTTCAGAGAATAATGAGTCAGATGGCCAAAGTTGTCAAGATTTTATTTTTATTTTTTGCAATCACACGTATATATATATATATATATATCATCAAACAACAAAGGCTTTTTTTATTTTTTCCATGTACATTTTTTTATTTCAGGAATATCAATTAATTCTTACAAAAACACACATTTTTTCAGGATTTACAAGCATACATAATGAACTAAATGTCGATCATCCAAACAGTAAAATAAACCTCACACACATTTCAAAATTTCTCTCCAGAATGTGTTCAAGTAACAGGTCAATAATTTGAGGGGCATCCGCCCCCCTCTTTCTTAACAATCTGCAGACATCAGTTACATACGTACAAAGACATACAAAGTTTCCTATTCTAAGAGAGTTCTTACATTCAGGCATTAGTTCGAGGATGTTTTGTGTACGTGTACGGATCGGAGTTATGGCTGACGGATATGTTCACCATGTTATTCCAGTCGCTCGATGACTTGCGTGCAGTGTTCATATGACTCATTAACTTTGCTAGACCTGTATCATCCATAGTCGCGTGGGTATTTGTTGCATGATTATCATCGATAATCTTGTAGAGCAGACTTGATACCCCGTGTTTAACATGCGATTTAAAGAAATACTTGGTGATCCAGAATGTGCAGAGATTCCACATTTTCACACAGCGGTAGACTCAGGTTTTTCGACTGCGACGAGTTTCCACTTATCGACAGCAGAGTAGATAATCTCCTCGCAACTTTCATCCACAAGTTTCTGTCTGATAGATCCTAGGTGTTCCACGATGTACATCTCATCCCGGAGTTCGAACAAAATCGTCTCGATAGACCCCTGGATTCTTTGCAGGTGCGGAGTAGTTCCATACAGAGTCAGAGCATGCGCCAGGATATTTTTTAACCCTGAGGACCTCCTGTCTGATCTCGTCAAAACATCCATAGAAGTAATAGGGACACGGCTCAAATAAACAGGAATGTCTTGTCTGGGACGGATGATCCACAGTGCAACCGCCGCATGTTTGCTTCATCCGCTTGTCTATTAAAAATTCCAATATGATGGCTACAACCGCCTTAATAATCCTATGACCGGCATCCCCTATACACGCATCCGGTTCGTCACCGGTCGTGACGCCAGGGCTCTCGTAGACTGCTGGGGGTGGAGACGCAGGGGATGCACCAGAACCATGACTTGTGAGGAATGCAAGGTTGTGGTATCCAAAATCTGTACAAAATTTATTCAGCCAGTCGATGTTTCTCTGTGTACATCCATTCGATGCATCTGACACCCCCAAAACCGGTGATAATCCTATTGGTGGGTATCCATCAATAGTTCCAAGAGGTGAGTATGATGAGGTGACATCTTCCTGAGACATGTTGTGAGTGTGAGCCAGGCTGTCGGAATGGGGAGGTATTTAATGCTTGTAGAGTGTGGGAGGAGCTATATGAACACCCCTCCTGCTGGGCCTGCACCATTCAGGGTGAAACAGTTTGACTTTGATGTTTTTGTACCTCTCATAAGCGTCGGACCATTGAAAAAGCTTATGTATTTTAGAAAAAATGTCTTCCAGCACGGGTAAATCCTTCCATTGAAACATAAATTTTAAATCGTAGTATTCTAAATGCTCACTCTCGGTAATGGGCCATGAACACACGGATGCATCCTTTCCGAAATCACTGCAGAGTATGTATATGTAATCCTCTGCATATTTGTGGACATGATCAGCGAGTAGTCTGTATCGTGTCCCCATTGTTAACCCGCTCCACTCAGCAATGAAAAGAGGCTCGTCTCCTCCGTCTTTCAAGTCTCTCCAGACTTTTGTATAAAATAAAATCCAATCTCGCTCCGTGAACATCAAATCGGGGTCTTCCGTCATATTCGTTGTAAATTTCTCATCACCGTCCACGTTGCTCAATCTGACTTCTCGATTGTTTTTATCAAAATTGTACATGCACGCACGGCCACCTGACAGGAGGAATACATATTCCACACGCTCCGCTGGCTCGTGGAGAAACCTCGTTAATGAAGGACCATGTTTTTTCCGCGGTGCCAAAGTCAGATCCTCCATAACCTCATCAATGCTTCTTTCAGGAGTCTTGGGCGCTGCTGTGGCCATAGTTTTCTACTTGAATAAAAAATCACAAGTATTACGCTCTGAGCTCGCGCTCGTTTTTAAATCTCATGTGACATCACACCATGAGGGTGTGGTTTGTGTATGACGCTTGGGTCCTCCCTGTGCGGTGTTTTCCCACACACGTCACGTGTGGGTGTGCCGTGGGAGGAGTCAGGGTGTGGGGTGGTGTACAGACCTTGCTGTCATCATTGCTGTCAGACCTCCTGTACGATCAGATGTGTTTTTTATCGTGCATCCCGGAGATTACACTCTGTGCTCTTTCACACATGTTTAAACACAAAACTGGTTAAACTTATCTTCCTCTTTCAACGTTTTGCACAAACGATTATTTGTCTGATGACATTTTAACACTAACACTTATAAGAAATACAATTTATACTTTTAACATTTATACACTGTTTTAAAACTGGTTTTGAATGTACAACAGACTTTGACAAAACACTGAACTTACCTCGTCAACCTTACGGTCAACCTTCTTAAAAAATAAATAATAAAAATAAAATAAAAAAAGATTTGAAAACACATTGTTTTAATGTTTTTTCAACATTTTTTTAACGTTTTACATTTTTAAAATCATAAAACTCTCTCTGACACACTTCAAATCCTCACAACCCTAAGGGGAGGGGTGGCCGGAGGGGGTGAGGGAGGTGGAAAAGAGGAGGGGGGGCCGTGGGAAAATTCCCACGGTCCAGGTGTTCAGACCAGAAGTGGGTGGGAGGGATAAAAAGGGGCGGGGCTAAGCGTGGGGGCCATTTTATTGGGCAATAAATCACTCAAAGTGATGGCTTGTGCCCTTTTACCTCTCTCTGACAGTGAATTCTAAACTGTTGGCGATTTTATTCCCACCAGCAGTTTTCTGTAGCAAATCACATTGACATGTGTTATTAAGGTGAAAAACATCCTGACTCAAAACAGTAAATAAAAAAAAAAAAAAAAAAAAAAAAGCAGGCAAACTAATTTTAAAATGACTAGGGTATACTAAAAATGTGAAATACATAGAGTAATAATACCTGAACCAACTTGCTCAATAATATCTATTAGGCTATTGTTACTTTGTAATCATCTCATAAAAGCTTTTATTGTAAGAAAAAGCATGTAGTAATTTGTGCATTATTGCTAGTTAACGAAAAATGCTGTCACAGAGTAATAAAACTAGTGCAGTTACTGCAATATTACTGTATGCCCAATGTAAACATGCATGAAATATTACACCATAGGCAATTATACATTTTTCATTGTTGTGCCAAAATAAGACAAGTGTTAAATACTTTCAACGTGCAGAACTGACTGAAGGTTGGCAAGATCGAGCAACATGAGCAAATCTAAATGTATTGGCGCGCCCGTTCAATCGATGTTACTTGTTCATTTCGCATTCGACAACCAAATAGATCTAGCTTAGAGTTAAAACAGCCAAAATAATGTTACTTCGAAATGAGATGTTATTCCATTAACTCACACAACATGGATATAACGAAGCAATCGCTAAGAAAATATAAATGTATCGATATCTTACCTTGATTGTTTGCAGTATTCGTCTTCCCTCCAACTGACAATCCTCTGACCTTTTCGCGCTTTACGGCTACGTTTAAATTTAAAGGGCTGAATCGTCAGTTTGATTTTTTTTTTTCAAAGACAACTTCAAATGCAGTAAATATTTTGTTATAAACAAAATAGAGATATTATCTCTAATAAAGAAGTAAGCTGAAGCAAAAAAATAAAAAGTTAATTATCAAAATATTAATATTTTCTCACAAGAGCTTCTGCTAATTTGTCGTTCATTTAATCGTATTTCATCAATTATAATGTCAATTATTTTTTATCTTTAAGAAAGATCATTTATAGCCTAAAAATGACAGTTGTATAAATGTAAATTATATTGAGCCAGAAATGTAATAAAATTAAATCTTTATTTATTTATTTAAAATATGTTTATTTCATTTTAAAATATTAAAATATTTTTTTAAATATTTTCAATATTTAAAATATTTGAATTTTTTCATTTGATTATATTTTAAATACTTTAATATTTTAAGGGGGTTTCAAATATTTCCCTTTTTGGGGTCACAGGAACAGTGAATCACAACCTTTTTGATCTAGTCCTATTCTCCACAACAAATCCAGTACATTTGTGATAAAAATAGCCAAATAATAAGAAATATCTTGATTGACAAATTTGTCATAAATTTAACTCATCTTGAGGCCACATATGAAGTTTGTCCGGGTCTGCTCTAAAAGTTAGGCCTAGATGACACTGCTAGCAAGATGGTTTCACCAAACATGTTCCTGGCTCAACATCTTTATTGATCCTGGAACAGCATTCACATTGACAAATTAGAATTGAAGTTTGAAGTTATGCCAAGTTTAGGCTTTCAACCATGCTTCTAGATCAGTGTTATTATAATGTCCCTCTGATTGTAGGGTTAGGGTTAGGACTATTTTTATGGACAGGAATGATGTTCCAAGATCAACAAAAATATGTTGATACAGGGACATGTACTTGGCAAAATCATTGTGCCCCAAGCTTTGTACAAATAGCAACTAAGTATCTTCTTGTACATCCCAAAACCATAACAAAACTCTTCATAAGTTTGAACTTAAACACTTGAACTTTTCTAGACACTCTACCTACAAAACATATGTGAGCAATAGCATATTATGTCAGATGTAAGTACATGTAGCCTCACATCCAGCCTAAGGCCATGTGTCCACCAAAGCGTTTTTAGCCTGCTGAAAATGCTATGGCAATCTGAAAAGGCCTAGCTGTGAGCGATTGAAAGTGTTTTGGCAGTGCAGCGTTTTTGTTGTTGTTTTTTTGTTGAGACACTTTGAGAATATCCGTGGCACAGTTTAACTGATTTCGCTGATAATTTGTATAATACTAATAATGTTTGTATAGACACGTATGTTCGGAGACCAGAAATATTATTTTTCCATCTACTCTGCTATTTGATGTTGTACAGAAAGAATGTTGTGACAGTTGGTCGGTGTGGTATTTTTCCCGCCCCTCCTCCATTGTGATTGGACGGTCTGGTAGAAAGTGACAGTGATGAGCATTTTAACCAAAGTTGAACATTCTTTAACTCAAAAGATCTGTAAAAAACGCTGAGTGTTCAGCGCTTTATAGCCAGATCAAAAAAAATTTTTTTTAAACGCTCAGCACCTCGTTACACTCATGGCGTTTTAAAAACGCGGCCCTCCCATTGAAAACAATTGAAGAAACACACCAGTCGCTTGAAAAAACAACAACGTATTGGTGTACAGGAGACACAGCCTAAGTGTCTGCTGCATCTATACCAAAAAATATTGTTAAATGTTGTTAAAAAAAAATTCAAGGCAGTTTCAAAGTCTGTCCTTTTTAAGCTAAATTAGCCATTGTCAGAAGTGTTGCATCTAAGCCAGAAATGGACTTGTCACGTAGGTTTAAATTTTTTGGGGGCATATTTCG
Organism: Rhinichthys klamathensis goyatoka; assembly: GCF_029890125.1. Lineage (NCBI taxonomy): Eukaryota > Metazoa > Chordata > Actinopteri > Cypriniformes > Leuciscidae > Rhinichthys > Rhinichthys klamathensis. The sequence continues at coordinate 726,467 of NW_026606690.1, forward strand.
AATGTGGCCAAGTTAGACTTACACCCTGATTAGCCAATGCTGACTGTGCCATATATTTTCTAAATGTGGTCCAAATTGTTATGAATTATATGGGCCATATTTGCCATGTCATATGGGTGGCATTTTCGGCTCACACCCAGATGAGACAGTGCCACTGTGCCATATATTTGCCAAAACTGGCGCAGATATGTTTTAAGATAACTGGGCCACATATGCAACATTATATGTGGGCCACTTTTGGCTCACATCCAGATGAGCCAGTGGTCACTGAGCCATATATTTGCCAAACCTGGCCAAGATGTGTTATAAGATAACTGGGCCACATTTGCAACATTATATGTGGGCCACTTTTGGCTCACATACAGATGAGCCAGTGGTCACTCACCCATATCTTTGCCAAACCTGGCCCAGATGTGTTATAAGATAACTGGGCCACATATACAACATTATATGTGGGCCACTTTTGGCTCACATTCAGATGAGCCAGTGCTCGATGAACCATATCTTTACCAAACCTGGCCCAGATGTGTTATAAGATAATTGGGCCACATTTGCCACATTTTATGTGGGCCACTTTTGGCTTACATCCAGATGAGCCAGTGGTCACTGAGCCATATATTTGCCAAACCTGGCCAATATGTGTTATAAGATAACTGGGCCACATTTGCAACATTATATGTGGGCCACTTTTGGCTCACATCCAGATGAGCCAGTGGTCACATCAGCCATATCTTTACCAAACCTGGCCCAGATGTGTTATAAGATAATTGGGCCACATTTGCCACATTATATGTGGGCCACTTTTGGCTCACATCCAGATGAGCCAGTGGTCACTCAGCCATATCTTTACCAAACGTGGCCCAGATGTGTAATAAGATAATTGGGCCACATTTGCCACATTATATGTGGGCCACTTTTGGCTCACATCCAGATGAGCCAGTGGTCACTCAGCCATATCTTTACCAAACCTGGCCCAGATGTGTTATAAGATAATTGGGCCACATTTGCCACATTATATGTGGGCCACTTTTGGCTCACTTCCAGATTAGCCAGTGGTCACTGAGCCATATATTTGCCAAACCTGGCCCAGATTTGTTTTAAGATAACTTGTAGCCTTAGTGAGTTAAAATATTATACTATGAAATTTGTACGATGTTCAGGGGCGGACTGGCCATCTGTGTGATCTGGAGAATCACAGAACGGCCGGTACTCCAGGACGGCCGGCGGGCCGGCCCACCAGCCGCCACACACATCCCAAGTCTCCCGCATATTGATAGCGGCTCCCTGATGTCCGCAAATTAGTTAAAATCTCCCGGAATCTAGAGCGAGCAAGAGCGCGCATGCGTAGCGCGTGCACGGCAGAGAGAGAGGGAGCGAGAGATTGCGTGTGTGTGCTAGTGTGCGCGTGTGTGCTAGTGTGCGCGTGTCCCTCACGAAGCGCATGAAGGACCCAACCAATCAATTGTCAGTGCGGGCGGGCTTTTATCTCTACTACTCCCGAACTGAATTAATCAGAAATTACTTTGCAAGTTACTTGCTAGGGATGATGTTAGGAAGTGATATTCAGCTTGCTACATTTTTAATGATTACAGTAGTTAAAACAGCTAAACTTCAACATTTTAGCTGTAAAATGCCACATGCAGTTGCTAATATTAAGAAATATGTTGTGTTTTTACTTTTAAAAATGTTGGTAATGTTACAGTTAATGCTTACAAACTTTGAAGATTTTGAATACAGAAGTTACATTTGTAATGGTGTATTTTCATTTAGATGTGGTATTATTATTTGTGCAGTAGCTAAGATTAATTACTGCATAAACTAATTAAGATTATTATTAAGTAATAAATTCATTTTAAGACAGCATGGAATATATTGTATAATATGCTGTTAGCTATAATTTGGATGGTATAGTATCATGAGCCACAGTTAAAGTGACACTCATGGCAGGCGTTATTGTTGTTGTTGTCGAGTTTCCGCGCACCGATTGCTTTGGGCCGGGCCTAGTCAAAGTCCAGGGCCGTTTTTTAGTCCCAGTCCGTACCTGACGATGTTTGTTTTTATTGTGTTTTTATTTGTGTTTTTGTGAAGCACCTTGGTCAGCAGAAATGCCGTTTTAAGGTGCTATATAAATAAAAGTGACTTTGACCTTGACCTTGACCATATATTTGCCAAACCTGGCCCAGATGTGTTATAAGATAACTGGGCCACATTTGCAACATTATATGTGGGCCACTTTTGGCTCACATCCAGATGAGCCAGTGGTTACTCACCCATATCTTTGCCAAACCTGGCCCAGATTTGTTTTAAGATAATTGGGCCACATTTGCAACATTATATGTGGGCCACTTTTGGCTCACATCCAGATGAGCCAGTGGTCACTCACCCATATCTTTGCCAAACCTGGCCCAGATATGTTTTGAGATAACTGGGCCACATTTGCAACATTATTTGTGGGCCACTATTGGCTCACATCGAGGTGAGCCAATGGTCACTGAGCCATATTTTTGCCAAACCTGGCCCAGATGTGTTATAAGATAACCGGGCCACATTTTCAGGTTTATATGTGGGCCACTTTTGGCTCACATCCAGATGAGCCAGTGCTCGATGAGCCATATCTTTACCAAACGTGGCCCAGATGTGTTATAAGATAACTGGGCCACATTTTCAACATTATATATGGGCCACTTTTGGCTCACATCCAGATGAGCCAGTGGTCACTCACCCATATCTTTGCCAAACCTGGCCCAGATGTGTTATAAGATAACTGGGCCACATATGCAACATTATATGTGGGCCACTTTTGGCTTACATCCAGATGAGCCAGTGCTCGATGAGCCATATCTTTGCCAAACCTGGCCCAGATGTGTTATAAGATAATTGGGCCACATTTGCCACATTTTATGTGGGCCACTTTTGGCTTACATCCAGATGAGCCAGTGGTCACTGAGCCATATATTTGCCAAACCTGGCCCAGATGTGTTATAAGATAACTGGGCCACATTTTCAACATTATATGTGGGCCACTTTTGGCTCACATCCAGATGAGCCAGTGCTCGATGAGCCATATCTTTACCAAACGTGGCCCAGACGTGTTATAAGATAACTGGGCCACATTTTCAACATTATATGTGGGCCAATTTTGGCTCACATCCAGATGAGCCAGTGCTCGATGAGCCATATCTTTACCAAACGTGGCCCAGATGTGTTATAAGATAACTGGGCCACATTTTCAACATTATATGTGGGCCAATTTTGGCTCACATCCAGATGAGCCAGTGCTCGATGAGCCATATCTTTACCAAACGTGGCCCAAATGTGTTATAAGATAACTGGGCTACATTTGCAACATAATATGTGGGCCACTTTTGGCTCACTTCCAGATTAGCCAGTGGTCACTGAGCCATATATTTGCCAAACCTGGCCCAGATGTGTTTTAAGATAACTGGGCCACATTTTCAGGATTATTTGTGGGCCACTTTTGGCTTACATCCAGATGAGCCAGTGGTCACTCACCCATATATTTGCCAAACCTGGCCCAGATGTGTTATAAGATAATTGGGCCACATTTGCAACATTATATGTGGGCCACTTTTGGCTTACATCCAGATGAGCCAGTGGTCACTGAGCCATATATTTGCCAAACCTGGCCCAGATGTGTTTTAAGATAACTGGGCCACATTAGCAACATAATATGTGGGCCACTTTTGGCTCACTTCCAGATTAGCCAGTGGTCACTGAGCCATATATTTGCCAAACCTGGCCCAGATTTGTTTTAAGATAACTTGTAGCCTTAGTGAGTTAAAATGTTATACTATGAAATTTAGGGGTGGAACGGTACACAGAAGTCACGGTTCGGTTCATACCTCGGTTCAGACATCACGGTTCGGTACGATTTCGGTACAAGGGAGTGAAAAGCAAAGCAAAAATGCAGAAGGCATTTTTATAAAACAGATCACTCAGATCATTAGGATCACATCAGCTAGAAATACCAAGGGTTCGCTCTAAGCATGGTGAGTCTGCTTTTAGCTACTATGCCAGCCGCAGCTGGAACCAGCTTCCAGAGGAGATCAGATGTGCTCCTACAGTAGTCACATTCAAATCCAGACTCAAGACACTTCTGTTTAGCTATGCATTTACTGAATGAGCACTGTGCCACTGTGTCCGACTGTTTGTACTGTATTTTATTTAATTTTTATTCTAAACTGCTTTAATTATTCTTATTTCTTTTGATTATTTTAATCTCTTTATTCTTAACTGTTTTAATTATTCCTATTTCTTTTGATTTTTTTATGTAAAGCACTTTGAATTGCCATTGTGTATGAAATGTGCTATATAAATAAACTTGCCTTGCCTTGCCTAAGCCTTGTATTTTTTTAAATAAGTTTTATTAATAAAGGCATAGAACCAGTTTATTTGTAGTGCACTGACAGTAGTTTTATATAATTCGTTTATTAATTAAATTATTAAAAAGAAGAAAAGACCTTGAGATATGTTTGGTAATTGTACCTGAATGAATTTAAAATTAATTTGCTATTTCAGATCAAGATATTTGTTTTCCTTCATTTTAATTAACTAACTTTATTCTCATCTGAATTATAAATAATTGATTTCCGTATAAAATAATACTACCATAAAAACTTTTGTTAACAGGTGTAGTTTACAGTTTGACAAGAGTTTAGAGTGTGACAAAAGCACAATGTTGTGTTTTATTGCGAGTGTACACAAATATAAGTAAACAATTTGCAGTTTTAATGATGTCCTGTATGAAAAAAATGACGGAGTATGTTTTTACGTTTCCACTGTTCGATCGCCCGTGCCTCTCTCACACACACTCACACACACACACACACACACACTGTTCATCGCGCGATTCGCGCCCGCGCCTCTCTCTCTCTCTCGCACGCGCGCGCACACACACACTGTTCATCGCGCGATACGCGCCCGCGCCTCTCTCTCTCGCGCGCGCGAACACACACACACACACCGCGCCTCTCTCTCGCACGCGCGCGCACACACACACACACACTGTTCGATCGCGCCTCTCTCTCTCTCTCTCGCACACACACACACACTGTTCATCGCGCCTCTCTCTCTCTCTCTCTCTCTCTCTCTCTCTCTCTCTCTCTCTCGCGCACACAGACACACACACACACACTCCTGCATTGCAATCTTGATCGCAGCCTGTTCATTGCTGCGTTCACAGTCACACCAAAAGCGAATAGAGCGAAATTCATCGCTATTTAAGAGTTTTTTTTTATTTGTACCGTGTATTCTGCGTGCAAATTCGTGCACCGAACCGTGACGCCCGTACCGTTTCGGTTCAATACGAATACATGTACCGTTCCACCCCTAATGAAATTTGTACGATGTTTGTTTTTATTGTGTTTTTATTTGTGTTTTTGTGAAGCACCTTGGTCAGCAGAAATGCTGTTTTAAGGTGCTATATAAATAAAAGTGACCTTGACCTTGACCATATATTTGCCAAACCTGGCCCAGAAATGTTTTGAGATAACTGGGCCACATTTGCAACATTATTTGTGGGCCACTTTTGGCTCACATCGAGGTGAGCCAATGGTCACTGAGCCATATATTTGCCAAACCTGGCCCAGATTTGTTTTAAGATAATTGGGCCACATTTGCTGAAACATATGTGGGCCATATTTGGTTTACATCCAGATTAGTCATTGTCAATTGTGCCACGTTTTTGCCATAGGTGGCCCACATTTGGTTTTGTCATATTTGAGCCATATTTATTATCTATCAAATGGGCTACTTTAGGCTAAGATTCAGATTACACATGGCCATGAGTGCCGCATCTTTGCCTAAAATGGCCCACATGTGATTTACATTTTTTGGGCCATATTTGCCATTTTACACGTGGGCCACTTCAGGTTCAGACACATTTGGTCCGGGCCATAAGAAGGCCACCAGTGCCGCATCATTGCCTGAAGTGGCCCACATCCGTCTGCTATCTGGGTAGAGGATTATTTTTTTGCACTACATCAACCGGAGTAGTTACTTTCAACGTTTTAATGTCCTTTTTCCGCATAGTGACAACTCTTTTATATTTCTTTATTGTAAATTATTTTTATTATTACTTATTTGTTTATTTTTCTTTTAATTCTACCTAATTGTTCATAGGTGGCAATCTTACCACGTCCGCTAATGAAAAATCAAGGGAATTTGTCAACTCCAGAGCAATCACAAAAATCTTGTTATCTTGCAATCACACAGCGCCAACTACTGCCTAATAAGCACCCACTCACCTTAGTTTTATCCCAAAATCTCAATACCAGAATTCCCAACACAACTTGAATTCAAACGACCCCTGCACAAAAAACTCCAATATGTAATATTCAAATACAGGAACTGATCAGTCCGTTGCCAAGTCTCCCCTTAGATAGTCATAACATGAAATATGTCAGGCATACACAAATAGATTCTCTTTGTTACAAATGTGTCTATAATATCCTGAAAGGAAACAAACTAAATGTGTATCAGCCGTAATAATTATAAATGAGTATAGACACATATGCACAGGTGCACAGTTCCCACAGACTAGATCCGGGGCTGCTTTGCTTTGCTTTTCTCTCTCTCTCTCTCTCTCTCTCTCTCTCTCTCTCTCTCTCTCTCTCTCTCTCTCTCTCTCTCTCTCTCTCTCTCTCTCTCTCTCTCTCTCTCTCTCTCTCTCTCCAGGAGAACAAAACAAAAAAGCAAACAAAAATTTAGTCCTTTTATGTACTCGCAAGGTTATTTCCCCCAAAAAATAAGAGTGTTAACTCTTTGAGTAATCATCATCTAATTTCCCTAACTTTCAACATATCTACGTTCACATGCAAGCTAATGAATATCGGTGTCATTTACACTGGGGATGCTGGGGACACAACTCTTCACTCCTATTTAAAGCTTACTCTGTTAAAAAACGTTCTCAAATATAGCTTGTGGTTCAATACCAATGAAAATGCCTTTAGAAAAGAGTATTTGCACATAAAAAAAACCAAATGAAATGCAAGTAAAATATAGAAAAAACAAATGTGCACTTCCCAAAAAAGTTACTTAGGCTAAGAAAAACCCAACTGCTGATTATGAAATGACCCAAACCATACGGCAGTATTAATCAATAACTTTAACAACAAATTTCATAACACAGTTTTCCCCTTGACCAAATTTCCCTTCTCTATTTCTTTATTCATATATATATTTTCTTCCTTCTTTATTTATTTATTCTATTATTCATTTGTATTATTCATTTGTATTCATTTATTCATTATTATTCATTTGTTTTCTTCCTTAATCCTCGCCTTAGCGATTAAGGAGGCTATGCATCCTCTGCATAGCCTCTCATACACACAGCCGAGACACAGCAGGGCAGCTCTCCACACACACACACACACACACACACACACACACACACACGGTAGCTATCCAGTCAACAACAATGCATTCCTTCACACTGTTTATAAAGCATGCTTCCGCCGGACCTTTTTCCTTTATTATTTTCCTTCCTAAATTTGTGCTACCTCGATGTGGTGAGGGGGGCGTGGTTCTCGCGGCGTCTGTAGTGAGAGACGAGTCAATGAGCTGTGCGGTGAGTAAGTAGGTCAAGTGCAGATGATGAACACCGGTGTCTCATTGCAGTGATTGGCGTGGGGAGACCGATAAAAGCCACACAGCGGGAGAAGGCGGGAGAAAGAGAAGGGACTGGAACTCGTGCGAGAGCTGTGCAACGGAGAAGCTGAGCTGATCGATATCAACGTGAAGAGAGTTTGTGTGAATTGTATTGTGCTGTAGTCACGCTACGGTGAATGCGCTGTGTGCGCGCCTTTTTGTTTTGTATGATTCTGAGTAATAAAAACCGTACGAGTTCCAGTTTCGCCGACCCCGTCTTCTTCTTCCCACCACACTACTTTGAACCTTATTACACTGGTGCCGAAACCCGGGAAGAAGGAGACTGCCGCCGCCATGCAGAACCCGTCAGGATCGCCATTTGCGGAGATCATCCAATCACTCGCGGCTCTTCAAAGGGAACAACATCAAGCCCTGCTGAGCGTAAAGGAGGAGCATGAGCAGGGCTTTCAGATGCTGCTCTAAGGCCAGCAGGAAGACCGTGAGTTGTTCCGGAGCTGTTTAGACCGGGAGATTCCAGCCACCTCCTCTCCAGAGTCGGCCTCGGCCCCGCCGCTCACACTGGGGAAGATGGGTCCACAAGACGAACCGGAGGCGTTTCTGGACCTGTTTGAAAGGTCGGCCGAGGCCCGGGGGTGGCCCCAAGGGGACTGGGCGCTGCGTCTCATCCCGCTGCTATCCGGTGAGTCGCAGATTGCAGCCCACCAACTGCCAGTCTCGAATCTCCTGGTCTATCAAGATCTACGGCGCGCCATTCTTCAGCGGGTCGGCCGGACCCCTGAACAGCACCGGCAACGGTTCAGGTCCTTGACCCTAGAAGAGTCCGGTCGGCCCTTCGTGATGGCGCAACAGCTCCGGGACTCCTGCCGCAGATGGCTGATGGCCATGGGAAGCGACGTCGAGAAGGTTATCGACCAGGTGGTGCTGGAGCAGTTTATTGGAAAGCTGCCCAAGAAGACTGCACAATGGGTCCAGTGCCACCGCCCGACGTCGCTGGACTCTCTCTCCCGCCTTCTCCCGCTGTGTGGCTTTTATCGGTCTCCCCACGCCAATCACTGCAATCAGACACCGGTGTTCATCATCTGCACTTGACCTACTTACTCACCGCACAGCTCATTGACTCGTCTCTCACTACAGACGCCGCGAGAACCACGCCCCCCTCACCACACTCGAGTTTGCAGATATTTAATGAGAGGCCACTTCGGACATAGTTCGTCAACACATGTATCGAGAGGTAACTTACAATTAAATTTTTCTTCTACAAGCTCCCAGTTCCTTTGAACGGACCCGAAAATTCACCTAGTTCCTTTCCAGGATTTGCGGCCCATCCAAGATCGCCTTTCAAGGGCTTTTGTCCAGATCTGCGGCGTCACTAATCCTCTATCCAGCTAATCCTCTATCCAGCTAATCCTCTATCCAGCTAATCCTCTATCCAGCTAATCCTCTATCCAGCTAATCCTCTATCCAGCTGCTACAGTGTTATTTTAAACTGTTATGGTCAAATGCACATATGTTATACACCACACCGGCAACTGGACAGCTGGGCTGAGGACCACGGACTGGACAACGGGGAGCAGGAGTCGGTCGGACCACCGATGGAGATCTCGGAGCCGGTGTCAGTTCGACCACTGACAAGGGACCAGAAACAGGTGTCGGTCGGACCACCGACTGGACGGCAGGACTGGACGCCACGGTCAGGACACGTGGAGTCAGCGTGGGCCGGACTCAAAGAGGAGGAATCGGTATGACTGCCGACAAAGACCTCGGAACTGGTGTCGGACCTTCGACAAGGGACCAGCAGCAGGTGTCGGTGGACCACCGAGTGAGACCTGGGAGCAGGAGTAGGCCAGGGATCGGGCGAGTGGCTATCAGCGCTAGCAGGCCGGTAATCAGGCTGGTCTGGCGTGGAGCTAGCAGCGCTAGCAGGCCGGGAATCAGGCAGGGCAGGCAGGGGGCTAGCTGTCTGACAGCTAGCTGGATTGCTGCTAACATGTCGGCTAGCAGGCCGGGAACAGAGCAGGTGGCTAGCCGCGCTAGCGGGCGTGGAAACTGGCTGGTTGCTGACGGGTCACTGATGGTGACCTGGTCGCCTCTGATGACCACCACGGTAACTCGAAAAGATGGCTAGGCGACTCCCTTCAAAGGAGGACTCCGGGGGAAGCCTAGCCTCCAGGCTATCAGGCCATAGGCTAGCTGCCCGTGCTTCCTCTGACTCCCTGGCCTTCATGGTCAGGTAGGCCAGGAGAATCATCGTCTCTGAGTCCTTGGTAGGTGGGGGCAGGCAGGCAGACGGACAGGCTAGGCGGAAGACTAGCCGCACTGTTCGAGCAGGATACTGGCAGGACAGGCGGAGGACTAGCTGCGCTAGCCGGGCAGGACAGGAGGATGCTTCCCAACCTGTAACTAGCAGGCCGAGAACAAGTCCTTTGAGGGCTAGCAGGCCAGGGACACGGCCGGAGGCTAGCCGTCCGGGCGTTAGCTGTTTCCAGGCTAACGGACTGAGGAACTGATGATGACTTGGCTGGGAGATCGGCTGATATGTGGAGGAAGTCAAACACCCATCCTGGGAAATAGTCTGCTGCTCCTGACTTTGCAGCCAGGCTCTTCCAGGCGAGGGACACAATAGCTGCCTTATGGCTAACGTGACTAGCCCCAAACCACATATTTCTCAGCGCCAACATCTCCCTTAGCACGTCAGATTGTTCCTCTGTTAAAGTGTCTGAAGCCAAGATAAAACAGAACTCAGAGCAGACATGGGCAACACAACACAGAAGAACACAGACCAGGAGTAAACACTAAAGACATGAACTAAGGTACAGAACCAAGACACCAAACTAGGAACTAGGATACGAGACAAGGCAGATACGAAGTAACTTAAGGATGAATAATGTGGTTGAATAAAATAATAAATCAGATAAATTAGTGAAACTGGCAGAGAACATAAATGACACCTAACAAACAGGCGGAAGCCAAGCATGATGGTTGGAAACTAGACATGAGGGACAGGAACAGAACTAAAGTACTAAGGCAGACACCGAGATAACAGGACAGTTCAGAACCACCACACAGAACAAGCAGAAGACCACAGACAGACTGAAACCCAGACACAGAGAACCCAAAATCAAAACACAGAGAAGGCATGGCCAAAGTAATATAACCCAGACAAGCTCAGGACAGGATCGTGACATTTCCACCAGAAATTGGTGCAGAAAATGTCTCCAGAATTCAGGAAATTATGTTTTTAATGCTCACAATCTTCTGGGGGAGGACCCACAGACCCCCTTATTGAATATTTTTTGAATAAATAATTCTTAATTGAATTCACATTATTAAGCTAATTTATCATTGAGGTGAAAAGATGCCATATGCACATTTTAAAAGATTTTAGGCTTCTTCAGGCATGTCTGCGTGTGTAGAGTAGGGGTTGAACCGACTAGTCGATTAGTCGACTAGTCGACCTTAATGAAAAACCGCGACGCTTTAAGCTTGACGTCGACTAGTCGCGTTGATCATGTGGCACTATGATTGCGCTAATTTTGATACTAAAATGTTGCAGACGACAACAGATGAAGAGCCCAGAGGGTCATTGCAGCAAGAAAGCAGCATTGGTACATCAAGTCAAGTCAAGTCAAGTCACCTTTATTTATATAGCGCTTTTTACAATACAGATTGTATCAAAGCGCTTCACAGTGATAACATGAAAACAATATAACAAAAACAATATAACAATATAACAAAGTTTGTTTCTAAAAGAAATTGCGTCAACGTCCACCTTAAGTAAGGCAGATCAATAATATTATTGAATATTAAATGTTAAATGTCCCCAACTAAGCAAGCCAAAAGCCAAGGCAACAGAGGAACCAAAACTCCATCAGGTGACAGAATGGAGAAAAAAACCTTGGGAGAAACCAGACTCAGTCGGGGGGCCAGTTCTCCTCTGGCCAACGAAGGAACAGTGCATGATTCGGGCAGCATTACAAGTCAGATTGGATCGGAACATTTAGAGTATTTTTTGGAAGTCCAAGTATGCACGCCGGTCTTAAAGACGAGTTGTTGAGGATCAGTGCCGTCCACCATAGAGAGTCCATATCGCCCGTGTTGAGTCGTCACTTCACAGGCTTTGTGATTGGAGCATCTGAAGTCTCCGTGAGAGGCTGGATACAAACTGGAGCTGACGAACGCCATTTTCTCGGGACTCGCGTCCCGAGATAACAGCAGAAAAGCAAAGGGAAAATAATTAGCGTAGCTGCTGTTCATAATGATGATTTCCATAACACAGGCGTAAAAGACAAAACATGAAGACAGTGACTCTTGCGTCCCAGTGTCACCCCCCTCCGTCCCCCACTCAACTCAGCCCAGCTTACTGACCTCTACGTCCCTCCTGCTGCCGAGACCTAACCACAATCTCACAATCTCTCCGCAACCCAACCATACGCGCCAACCCGTTGACTAAGGCTGTCGAGCCCCACTGGTGCGTGAATAGGCAGTTTCAGTGGACAACGGTTCCGTATGGCATACTACCTACCGCAACACAATATCTGCCCAACCACCCGTCATTCACGCAATATACACAGGAACGTAATGACTGCAAATACTATGCAACCTATACAGATAACCTACAGTCTCTTCAAGTTTTATAGTATTAAATGCATTTGATCTGATTCAGCAGTATTATAAAAGGTAAGCATTATGTAAATGCTTGGCTAAAAAGATGCGTCTTTAATCTAGTTTTAAACTGGGACAGCGAGTCAGAGCCTCGAACAATATCAGGAAGGCTATTCCAGAGTTTAGGAGCTAAATGTGAGAACGCCCTCCCTCCTTTAGTGGACTTAGATATCCTAGGAATGACTAGAAGCCTCGAATTTAGTGATCTTAAAGAACGCGATGGATTGTAGGGCGATAGAAGGTCCATTAAATACACAGGAGCTAAACCATTTAGGGCTTTATAGGTCAGTAATAGTACTTTGTAATTGATACGGAACTTGATAGGTAACCAGTGTAGAGATGATAGAATCGGTGTTATATGATCATATTTTCTTGACCTAGTAAGAACTCTAGCGGCTGCATTTTGCACTAACTGTAGCTTGTTTATTGAGGATGCAGGACAACCAGCTAATAAAGCATTACAGTAATCTAGTCTCGAGGTCATGAATGCATGAACTAACTTTTCTGCATCGGAAACAGATAGCATGTTACGTAATTTAGCAATGTTTCTAAGATGGAAAAAGGCCGTTCTTGTAACATATGAAATATGATTTTCGAAAGACAAGTTGTGGTCTAGTATAACTCCCAGGTCTTTTACCGTAGAGGATAAAGTAACAGGACATCCTTCTATATTAAAGTTGTATTGTAAGTGGTTTTGCGGATAGTTTTTTGGACCAACAAGTAATACCTCCGTTTTATCTGGATTTAGTAGCAGGAAATTATGCGTCATCCAGCATTTTATATCTTTAAGACACTCTGTCAATTTTGATGAGTTAGTGTTTTCATCTGGCCGTGATGAAATATATAATTGAGTGTCATCAGCATAACAGTGGAAATTAATTCCATGTTTTCTTATAATATTACCAAGTGGCAGCATATATATTGAGAATAGCAGAGGGCCTAACACCGATCCTTGCGGCACTCCATAGTCTACTGACGTTATCTTCGATTTTTCCCCATTTAAACAAACAAAATGGTAACGGTCTGATAAATACGATCTGAACCAGCTTAATGCCTGTCCCTGAACACCAGTGTAGTTTTGTAGTCGATCCAAGAGTATTTTATGATCGATAGTGTCAAACGCAGCACTAAGATCGAGTAGAACTAGTATTGAGATACAGCCTTGGTCAGAAGCTAAAAGTAAATCATTTGTAATTTTAACTAGCGCAGTTTCTGTGCTATGATGCGGTCTGAATCCTGACTGAAATTTTTCATATATCTCATTTTCTTGCATGAAAGAGCACAATTGAGCGGACACAGTCTTTTCTAGTATTTTAGACATAAATGGAAGATTTGAAATCGGTCTGTAATTTGCTAAGTTATTTGGATCTAATTGCGGTTTCTTAATGAGAGGTTTTATTACTGCCAGCTTGAATATTTTTGGAACATGACCTAAAGATAAAGACGAGTTAATAATATTAAGAAGAGGCTCTTCCACTACAGGTAACACTTCTTTCAGAAATTTAGTTGGTATTGGATCTAATAAACATGTTGTTGGTTTAGATGCAATGATAAGTTTATTTAGCTCTTCCTGTCCTATAGTTGTAAAGCGGTGTAGTTGTTCTTGAGGGGCCATAATCGAGGCTGAATCATAAGACACCATAGAGGATTGTACATTTACAATTGTGTTTCGGATGCTTTCTATTTTCTCATTGAAGTAGTTCATAAAATCATTACTGCTATACTGTAACGGAATAATTTGCTCGGGTGATGTCTGTTTATTTGTTAGTCTAGCCACGGTGTTAAATAAAAACCTTGGATTATTTTGGTGATTTTCTATTAGTTTGCGGAGATGCTCAGCCCTGGCTGCTTTTAGAGCTTTTTTATAACGTGACATACTGTCTTTCCACGCGATTCTAAAGACCTCTAAATTAGTTTGTTTCCATTTACGCTCTAGGTTACGAGTTTCTCTCTTGATAGCATGCGTAGCACTGTTGTACCATGATGCTTTAGTTTTCTCTCTAACCTTTTTTGATCTAATTGGTGCAACAATATCTAATGTACTAGAGAAAATGGTGCTCAAACTGCTAGTCATTTCCTCTAGTTCATCTGTTTGTTTGGGTTCACTGAGCAGCTGAGATAGATCAGGTAAGCTATTTGAGAATCTATCTATAGTGATTGGAAGGATTGTTCTGCCTGGTCTATAACGTGGCGCAACATGACAAATTTCAGCAGTGCGTATTATACAAGTTACCATGTGATGATCGGTGAGATCGTCACTTTGCGGTATAATATCTATATCGGTTGGATTGGTTCCGTATGATATAATTAAATCTAGTGTATGATTTAGACGATGAGTGGGACCACTGACATTCTGCTTGACCCCAAAGGAGTTTAATAAATCTGTAAACGCAGTCCCTAACGCATCGTTTGTGTTATCTACGTGTATGTTAAAATCTCCAACAATTATTGCTTTATCGGCATTGACCAATAGATCTGAGAGAAAGTCTGCAAACTCTTTTAGGAAATCAGCATATGGTCCTGGAGGTCTATATACAGTAGCCAAGGCTAGAGATAATAGGGATTTATTTCTTACATCTAAGAGCGCAACGTTTAGCACCAGTACTTCAAACGAATTAAACCTGTGACCTGTTTTCTGAGTTACATTAAGAATATCTCTATAGATTGTTGCAACACCGCCGCCACGACCGATCAGACGGGGCTCATGCTTATAACAGTATCCTGGTGGAGTGGACTCATTTAGACCGAAATACTCGTTTGGTTTAAGCCAGGTTTCAGTAAGGCAAAGTACATCGAAGCTATTATCTGTGACCATTTCATTTACAATAACCGCCTTAGGTGTGAGCGATCTAATGTTTAGAAGACCTAGTTTTAGAAATTGTTTTTGTTCACTGATATTTAGATTTTCAGGTTTAATTACAATAAGATTTTTCCTAGATCCTACAGTGGATTTATTATTTGGCCTCACTAAACGAGGAATAGACACAGTTTCTATATAATGTTCTACACTACTTATATCAATTAAATTGGCACAGCAAAGACTGTGATTTGGAATTTGATTTTCTAGTCATACGGTGTGTAACGTCTTGGAGATGTTGTCCGACAGAACAGCCGCTCCGATTCTGCTGGGGTGCAGGCCATCAGCACGGTAGAGCCTAGGTCGCTCCCAGAACAGATTCCAATTATTTACAAAGAGCAGTTTTTGTTCATTACACAATGACATTAACCATTCATTTAGTGCAAATAATCTACTGAACCTTTCCTGTCCTTGTCGGTACGTGGGAAGCGGTCCGGACACGATGATCGTTGCCTCAGGCGCTGTGCTGCATACCGCCTCGATCAGGCTCCTGTAGTCCTTCTTCAGAACCTCCGTCTGCCGCAGCCTGATATCGTTTGTTCCAGCGTGAAGCACCACAGCTCCGACGCGCTCTTCACCGTTCAGGATCTGGGGAACCTGTGCGGCGACATCAAGAACACGAGCACCAGGAAGGCAGTGAGTGCGCACCTTACCCTTACCTGAGGTAGCGCGGACATGACGGACCATGGAAGTGCCGATGATCACGCCGTCGTCGCGTTCCGACTCGTGAAGAGGGGAGAAGCGGTTCCGGGTGGAGATCTCGAAGACCGGGAGGGGCGGAGAGGTTCTTGCTCTGGTCCTGGCTCGTGTCTTCCGCTGTGGGATCACCCAGGGTCCATGGTGTTGGGTTGGTGCCGGAGTGAATGATGCCAGAGATGATCGCGTCCTCCTGGGCAGAGAAACGCACGGAGTGGACGAAGTCGGAGTCAAAAAGTTACTAACCACTGACTTGTGTGCATCGGCGCGTGACGTTTCAAGCGCTGATCGCCGATCCCGCAGCTCGGCTTGCCTCTCCAGCAGACCACGGATCTGTTTCTCCACCGATTCAAGCTCCAATCGTACCGAAATAAGTTCGAATGTGTCCTCACCTGCACTCAGAGGTAACGTTAGACACACATCCGATATGTTCGCCATAACAGATGAACAGTAGATTAGTAGTGATACTACCAATATCACTAGTAATTTAGGACTGAAATCCTGGATATAACCTGTATCCTTTCAGTGAAACGGGTGTAAAATCAGACGGTCAATAGGCGCGAGGCCACGCGTGAAATGCTAGCGGACTAAAGGCTAGTAGCCGAGATTCGCAAAGTTGGGTCTAAGTAGCGATATCAAAGCAATCCGATTGTTTTTTATAAGGAATAGTATCGAGGATAAGTTCCCATGATATAAAAATAGAAAGTGCTTGTTTATAAATGAGTGGTAAAAAAGAAAATCAAGGATTAATGAATTGATTCGACGGAGCTTTCAAACACAAACACCGACTGCTCGTGCATGCGCATGTCACAAAACTAAGACACAAAACGAGCAATATCTAGTGTAAATACTTAACACTAGATATTGTTGAAAACGAAAGTAACGCTCACTGTTTTGACCGGAAATGAGAGTTCAGTATCTTTATTAAAATCATTAAAACATTTTTTTTTCATTTATTTATTTAAACATATTAATGATGTAGCTAATTTACCCGCAATTAATTGGAATATTATTTTGTATTACTTAGATCTGCGCATCACTAAGGCGCAGATGTGAATTTATAGCTTTTTTTTCCTTTTCTTTTCATCCTAAATGATGATGTAACTGCGGGCTGTTTACACCAGGCCACTTCATGTGTTTCTGTGATCTGATAGCTATCCGATCGTGAAAAGACCAGGTGTAAATGCCCTCCGAAACGCACTCGAGACGGATTTAATTCCGATCGCTCAAACCGCTTCAGGAGGAGGTCTGGGCCGCTTAACAGACAAAACTGGACAAGTGTAAATGCACCTGGTTGTTGAATTGGACAAAAAAAATTCCGCTTCTCGCAACAATGCTCAAAATAAACGTGTGAGAGCGTATTATAGCGATGAAGCTATGGCAACACGCATCGCCGCATATGAGCAGCTGGATTCATCAAGCCAACGTGCAAACTATCGCAAATCAAAGTGAAAGTAAGTCGCAGACGCTTAACACACAATCATCTTCATTAAAAGTAAAGAAACAGAAATGATCTTACCAGTGCTGTCTCTCTTATTGCGGTCTTTGATTTTGAAATTAGCTGATGATCAATAAAATGCAGCTCATTATTGTTGCTTTCGGTGACGTGAACTCCGTTAAATCTGCATAGCGCGTTGTTTGAAGATCGGATATATATCTGTTTTGCGAAAACATATTTATGTGACCAGACCAGGTGTAGGCTAAATGGAATCGTTTTGATAAATCAGATCAGTAAAAACGCATGAAGTGACCAGGTGTAAACGGCCCCATTATGAGCTGTCTGTCAGCATCTGTATAATTTTCTGTTAATTACTTGCAAATTGTGGCATGTTGCAAAGCAGTCCCGTCTCTTGTGTTTTTATGAATGACGTCATCGACTAGTCGACGTCGACTCGACTTTGATGTCAAAACAGTCGACTTCAAAAAATCTGAAGTCGTTCAACCCCTAGTGTAGAGTCAGCTGGGATTAAACCAAATGAGAAAAGTTTATCTAACTTGCCAGGGGGGGTGAAATGTAAAATTTTGTTTTTATGTACCTGACAAATAAAAGGAATATGAATCGAACTGATCCTTTTAGGAGTTTTGCGTAGAGTGCTGCCATTTTGGTGCACAGTTCAGCAAATAAACAAATGTGTAACCAAAGTCCAGACACCAGACAGATTTCTAAAGTCTGTTTATTCAGTTCCTACTGATCCTGAATTATATATTGTGCTAAGACAGGGTCATATGTTCCACACTAACAGTTGGAGATTAAATGTGTCTCTAAAGTTTGTGGGTATTTCTTTATGGGGCTGCATTCAATAAGGCCAAAGGATGTTTATGCGTGTGTTTATTTGGACCTCATTACATTTTTTAAGGATTACTTATGTATCAACGCTGAGGCTTGATACCAAAATCAAACAGTTTAGGGTTCCTCAGTGTCATTTTTACAGTGTTAGTCCTTGTCTGGGAGAAACAATAACGATAAGATACCAAAAAAACAACAGAAGATAATAATCAGCAAATAAAACCCTAACCCTAACCCTAACCCTATCAAAAAGTGGAGCCAGCTGTTCTGACATTTACATACTTCTACACTTCATCACACTTTCACTTTCTAAATGTTGTCTAAGCTGCTGCGCACGTTCACTTTTTAGATGCCCTCTGAACGGCAAAGGAGTTGGATGCAATTAGGGTAAGTGTGTGTGTTTATGCAGTAAGCTGTGTGTTATTCAAACTGTAACATCTTCAATAGAACAAGCAGCTAAACAATATGTTTAGATATTCCTGAAATACTTTTTATTCTGTGCTTCCTTTATTCCTGTTATTTTTCCTGCGTCCCCTTGGTATTCAGCCTTTACGTTGATGTAGTTAGTGTTTTTCCTGTAAAAATGTTAAATGCAGGACTTTAACCAGTAATGGAGTATTATTACATTGTGGTATGGATACTTTTACTCAAGAAAACATCTGTGTGTTGCATAATTTTAAGCAGAACTGTTTAAATCATGTGATGACCAATCAGCTGTTTGAATCTGACTTCACCGTCAGCGTCAGCGTTTCGAAGCAGAAGTTTGGGTAACACTTTATTTTAAGGTGCTTGTAATAAGCAGTAATTAACAGTTAATAAGACACTTATAAGACCTTATAAGACACTTATAAGACCTTATAAGATGCATATAAGATGCATATAAGCATTAACTACTTCATATAAGGGTTAATTAAAGGTCCAGGCCCTGAAGAGATCAGGGAAACTACTCCCTCTTGGGAAGGTCAATTTTTAAGGGCCTGGGAGTTTGTGTTACCATTTATGTTTGTTCGGCTGTTCTAAAAGTGCAATGTATTGATACTTGAGAAATTTATTATTTAATTTAATTTATTTATTATCATTAGTTAATGCTTATATGCATCTTATATGCATCTTATAAGGTCTTATAAGTGTCTTATTAACTGTTAATTACTGCTTATTACAAGCACCTTAAAATAAAGTGTTACCGAAGTTTGTACTGTGTTGAGAAAAAATAGATAAGCAGAGGGGGCTGTTGCCTCACATTTCTTTCTAAGAGGAAGAGCTCCTACACTGCCAAGAGTTCATGCTTCCACTCCCTTTGCACCCCTCCTTGCTGCATTACCAAAAAAGCTGTACTAAGCTGTGTTATGCAGCTTTAACCGGTGCGCCTGTGCCAGATGTTACTGAGCTGGACAGATGCAAACATTTAGAAAACATTTTAAGTTTAAAGTTTGGTTGTTCTACTAATTAACTCCGATCCAGTGAGTGCATGAACGCAGCCTGCATCTCACAAACTGCAGAATTATCTTACTTTCCATTAATGGTGTATTACAAGTGTGGTGGTGTCTCATTTAGGGGCTCCCCCGAAGTTGGATCGCTTTCCACATTATTTCAGCAACTAACACAACCCATATAACTATGCCGTGTACCACTGGCATTATGTCAGTGTTAATTTTAGCCTGCAAGAAAGGATGTAACGGTACAAAGCGATTCGTTTCCTAGCCTAACTTATAGTGAAACAGGGCAGAGGCAGCCAGCTGTCATTAGCACGGATCCAAAGCTGTTTGCTTTGAAACATTTGATTTAGATTTATTGTGTGTATAGCTCAGGGGTAGGCAAGTTCGGTCCTAGAGAGCCGCTATCCTGCAGAGTTTGGCTCCAACACTGAAAAAAACCTCTCCTGCCTATAGCCTTGGTAATCCTGAAGACATTGATTAGTTTGTTCAGGTGTGTTTGATTAGGGTTGGAACTAAATTCTGCAGGACAGCGGCTCTCTAGGACCGAACTTGCCTACCCCTGGTATAGCTTCTAACTAACGCGACCTGTCTGACACCACGGCAGAGGGGGACATATGAGTGTATATACAGCAGGCGATCATCTCTTGTAACATAGTGTAAGGTGGAACAGGTATATATTATTCATTGAGGGACTCCATGCATTTTAACACCAGCTTGTACGGCCCCAAAACTGTCTGGGCCCCAGTGCGTCAGCACTGTCTACACCTCCTCCCCTGTCCTGAAATACTTTTAATGACTTACTTCCTTCATTCCTGTTATTTTTCCTGCTGACTTCCCCTGCATCTCCGTGGTATTCAGCCTTTATGTTGATTCCACCATGTTGATAACTAAAGCATATCACCACAGAACTTCCCCAGTTAATGACTACATCAAGAGGATTTTCCTCTGAAATGTACTGTGTAAATATGCAGATTAGCTCGTTTTGGTTAATATAGAAGAAATCTACAGATGCAAACAGACAGAGGTTAGCAGGCTTAAAACCATCTCCATCTAAAGGTGTATTCTTGAAGTTTTATTTCCGTTAGAGTAAAAGAAGACCTGGAAGCAAAATAGACCAAAGTTTCAAAACTGACCACTCCATGAAAAAAGTTCCTTAAAGAGTAACTTCATAGTTTTGATCTAATAATTATCCATTCTATGAGTTTGTTTGCTGATAGATCTTGATACAGACAGCACCCCCTCTCGAATATGAAATTAAATTTATGTCACCATCAGTCAGACATCGATAGAGAGAGAGAGTGTGTGTGTGTGGTAAGTGTAATATAATAGCAACAATAATAAAGTATTTGATCAATACATTAAAGCTGCAGTAGGGAGTTTTGAGAAAACGTTGACTTAGCCTGAAAATTTGAACAAGCACAACTTCCAGGTCCCTGCACCCCCTTGCTCTCTGCTGCGCTACAGCCCTCCCTCCACAGCTCGTCCTCCACAGCTCCTCCCTCCACAGCTCCTCCTCCACAGCTCGTCCTCCACAGCTCCTCCCTCCACAGCTCCTCCTCCACAGCTCGTCCTCCACAGCTCCTCCTCCACAGCTCGTCCTCCACAGCTCCTCCCTCCACAGCTCCTCCTCCACAGCTCGTCCTCCACAGCACCTCCCTCCACAGCTCGTCCTCCACAGCTCGTCCTCCACAGCTCGTCCTCCACAGCTCGTCCTCCACAGCTCGTCCTCCACAGCTCGTCCTCCACAGCTCGTCCTCCACAGCTCGTCCTCCACAGCTCCTCCTCCACAGCTCGTCCTCCACAGCTCCTCCCTCCACAGCTCCTCCTCCACAGCTCGTCCTCCACAGCTCCTCCCTCCACAGCTCCTCCTCCACAGCTCGTCCTCCACAGCTCCTCCCTCCACAGCTCCTCCTCCACAGCTCGTCCTCCACAGCTCCTCCCTCCACAGCTCCTCCTCCACAGCTCGTCCTCCACAGCTCCTCCTCCACAGCTCGTCCTCCACAGCTCGTCCTCCACAGCTCGTCCTCCACAGCTCGTCCTCCACAGCTCCTCCTCCACAGCTCGTCCTCCACAGCTCCTCCTCCACAGCTCCTCCTCCACAGCTCGTCCTCCACAGCTCCTCCTCCACAGCTCGTCCTCCACAGCTCCTCCTCCACAGCTCGTCCTCCACAGCTCCTCCTCCACAGCTCGTCCTCCACAGCTCCTCCTCCACAGCTCGTCCTCCACAGCTCGTCCTCCACAGCTCGTCCTCCACAGCTCCTCCTCCACAGCTCGTCCCCCACA
Source organism: Rhinichthys klamathensis goyatoka (assembly GCF_029890125.1). Taxonomy (NCBI): domain Eukaryota; kingdom Metazoa; phylum Chordata; class Actinopteri; order Cypriniformes; family Leuciscidae; genus Rhinichthys; species Rhinichthys klamathensis. Next base: position 748,317 of record NW_026606690.1, read on the forward strand.
GCTCGTCCTCCACAGCTCGTCCTCCACAGCTCGTCCTCCACAGCTCCTCCTCCACAGCTCCTCCTCCACAGCTCGTCCTCCACAGCTCCTCCTCCACAGCTCCTCCTCCACAGCTCGTCCTCCACAGCTCCTCCTCCACAGCTCGTCCTCCACAGCTCGTCCTCCACAGCTCCTCCTCCACAGCTCGTCCTCCACAGCTCGTCCTCCACAGCTCGTCCTCCACAGCTCCTCCTCCACAGCTCGTCCTCCACAGCTCGTCCTCCACAGCTCCTCCTCCACAGCTCCTCCCCCCACAGCTCGTCCTCCACAGCTCGTCCTCCACAGCTCCTCCTCCACAGCTCGTCCTCCACAGCTCCTCCTCCACAGCTCGTCCTCCACAGCTCGTCCTCCACAGCTCGTCCTCCACAGCTCGTCCTCCACAGCTCGTCCCCCACAGCTCGTCCTCCACAGCTCGTCCTCCACAGCTCGTCCTCCACAGCTCCTCCTCCACAGCTCCTCCTCCACAGCTCGTCCTCCACAGCTCCTCCTCCACAGCTCCTCCTCCACAGCTCGTCCTCCACAGCTCCTCCTCCACAGCTCGTCCTCCACAGCTCCTCCTCCACAGCTCCTCCTCCACAGCTCGTCCTCCACAGCTCCTCCTCCACAGCTCCTCCTCCACAGCTCCTCCTCCACAGCTCCTCCTCCACAGCTCCTCCCTCCACAGCTCCTCCTCCACAGCTCGTCCTCCACAGCTCCTCCCTCCACAGCTCCTCCTCCACAGCTCGTCCTCCACAGCTCCTCCCTCCACAGCTCGTCCTCCACAGCTCCTCCCTCCACAGCTCCTCCTCCACAGCTCGTCCTCCACAGCTCCTCCTCCACAGCTCGTCCTCCACAGCTCCTCCTCCACAGCTCCTCCTCCACAGCTCGTCCTCCACAGCTCCTCCTCCACAGCTCCTCCTCCACAGCTCCTCCTCCACAGCTCGTCCTCCACAGCTCCTCCTCCACAGCTCCTCCTCCACAGCTCGTCCTCCACAGCTCGTCCTCCACAGCTCGTCCTCCACAGCTCCTCCTCCACAGCTCGTCCTCCACAGCTCCTCCTCCACAGCTCCTCCTCCACAGCTCCTCCCTCCACAGCTCCTCCTCCACAGCTCGTCCTCCACAGCTCCTCCTCCACAGCTCCTCCTCCACAGCTCGTCCTCCACAGCTCCTCCTCCACAGCTCGTCCTCCACAGCTCGTCCTCCACAGCTCGTCCCCCACAGCTCGTCCTCCACAGCTCGTCCTCCACAGCTCGTCCTCCACAGCTCGTCCTCCACAGCTCCTCCTCCACAGCTCGTCCTCCACAGCTCCTCCTCCACAGCTCGTCCTCCACAGCTCGTCCTCCACAGCTCGTCCTCCACAGCTCCTCCTCCACAGCTCCTCCTCCACAGCTCGTCCTCCACAGCTCGTCCTCCACAGCTCCTCCTCCACAGCTCCTCCCTCCACAGCTCCTCCTCCACAGCTCCTCCTCCACAGCTCGTCCTCCACAGCTCGTCCTCCACAGCTCGTCCTCCACAGCTCCTCCTCCACAGCTCGTCCTCCACAGCTCGTCCTCCACAGCTCCTCCTCCACAGCTCCTCCCCCCACAGCTCGTCCTCCACAGCTCGTCCTCCACAGCTCGTCCTCCACAGCTCCTCCTCCACAGCTCCTCCTCCACAGCTCGTCCTCCACAGCTCGTCCTCCACAGCTCGTCCTCCACAGCTCGTCCTCCACAGCTCGTCCCCCACAGCTCGTCCTCCACAGCGGAGCCCGTCGTGAACGCGCAGGCTAGTAAACAGGCCCACCGATGACGGTGGATAAAAAGTTATATGGCACATTCACTAATAGGGACTAAACGTCAACAATATGCTTTACATTGACTATGGCCTGCCCATACTTTGACTACAAACTTGGTCCTCAAATCATTATGTATTTTGCAATAGCCTACATGTAACTTTATAACGTTGCACTCTTTCTATAAGTTATAAATAGCTAGTAAGATAACGTTAATATAACGGTAACTAACGTTACAGTATGTAAGTATTTATTCTAGCGATATAAAATGCTAGATAAGGTGTGCTAGTACATTATTTCAGCAACATGACAAGCCAGTGGATTAGCAGGTTTCAATTGTTGCTTAGCAGAGTGCGTGACATTTTATCTACATGTTATGCAGCTAGAGTTTTGACACCGAGTCAATGGGCTCTGTGTAATTCTTTCTTTTTCGCTTGTTTATCGTCATCAGTCTTTTTCCTTTTACCTCTTTGTTTTATGAGCAGGTGTCACTCGAGAATTGGCAGTTTAGGTTGTTTCTCCGTCATAAGCACAGCTGCAGCTCGCCGGCAATCTTGAGTTTGAATGACGGCTCGCGCTCCGGCGCTCGCGCTGTGCAAGAGAGGGGTGTGGTCAGCGCGTACACGAGCGTGATTGACAGTGCTAAGACACTCCTCCTGGCTCTGATTGGTTGTTTCTGACCGGGAGCGTGTATTTCTGCAAATGGCAATAGGACCACTGGGAGGAGCCAGAGGAGCTTGACTTTTACACAGATTATCTGTCTCATATTCTACTGTCAGGACATAATGACAGTTTTAGCAAATACATGTTTTCAAAAGTTACCTACAGGAGCTTTAATGTATTCAGTATTCTGTTGCTTTGCTGTGTGAAGCTGAAGGTTATCTTTACTCATTTGACATCTTGCTTGTGAAACAAAACATATTTAAATAACATTTATTTTAATCATGGCTGCAGTCCAAAGCCACAGTTTAGTGTGAAGGTTTTTCTTTATAATATAGTGTCATGTTAGCCTGACTACGTCAGACTTCCTACTTCCGCTAATTTCATTTCGCTCCTGTAGTCAGTCTGAGATAGCAGCCTATCTTTCTGTTTTCCACCGGCCTGAAAACAGCCTGGCCAATCAACGAACAGAGGGCGGGCTGAAAGCCGTGACGTAGTCGGTAAGCGCCGTGTTTAAGATTAGGTCAGGGAAATCGAAAACGACCGCTGATATGGAGACGCGGATGCAATTCGCTCTGTTGTGGAGAATATTCCCGGCATTAGCAAACTGAAGCCCGAACACGAAGAGTGTGTATTAAACATTTTGAATGGAGGTGATGTTGTGGCCCTACTCCCTTTGGGAAAAGTTTAATTTATCAACTATTACCGATCGTCAGCGAGAAACTGGGGAGCCTTTTGACAGGTCAGTGTCTCTTTTCTTTTCCAGGTCTTAAATACCGTAAAACTTCAAATAATAGCCCAGGCTTTTATTTGCCCAAATCGTCGAACTGCACCGGCTTGTACTTGAGATAGGCGTCTAACTTATATGAGACAGGCCTTTATAGTTTAGATGTTGTTCATTGAGATGTTGTTCCTAGAGTCTATAATCTCTAAAAATCTCCAAATGCTCCACGTGAAACCGCGGTCTTCCGACCTCTTACTATCTTGTCGATTGATTTTTATGAATATGCGCGAGGGAGAGAGAGCAAGACAGCGCTCGTGTTGTTTGTAGACGTGGGAGTGCGCGCGCGCGGCCGGGGCTCTCTCTCTCTCTCTCTCTCTCTCTCTCTCTCTCTCTCTCTCTCTCTCTCTCTCTCTCTCTCTCTCTCTCTCTCTCTCTCTCTCTGCTCGTTTGTGCCCTGTCAAGCGCAGCAGTCATTCTATTACATCACTCACAGATCAAAAAAGTCGTTTACAGCCATGTTCACTCGGGTATTTCGCTCGCATCATCAAGTGTTTACAGTGGAAGTTCGATCATAGATTTGAGTTCGATGCATGATGTCTGTGGTTCGATGCAGCTGTGTCGGCGCATAACATACGTCATAAACAAACTTATCTGATTGGCTTACGGGTAACCAATGATTTTAAACTTCAGTACGCGCCCCCTAGCGAGAGAGAAAACACTTCTCTATTATGCTATCCCAGACTCTGTGTACGAAGCAAAGTGAAGTAGCAGAGTCTGGTATTACCAGGCTAGTGTTATGTAGGCTTTTCCACCAAAAGAATTCAAAAGGATTTATTGCCTTTTGAACAATAAACACATGATTTATGCAACTATGTCCCTCAACTTGGTGCAGTCATTTATTGTAAATATACACTTGTAGCATAGAAAACATGCACATTGTGGCATACTGTCCTTTGTTGTTGCAGCTCCTGTGATGATAAACCTAGTGAATATTAAAGCGGGATTTTTACTTCTGCGTCGGGTCTACGTGCGAGTAGTTGCATTTATACTTGTGCGTCGGTGTCTGCGTCGTTCTGCAATTACACCGGCAAAAGCTAGTTGTCAGCAGCGCTACAGCATCCACTGAGTTGACTTTTGCTGGCCGAGCAGGTCAACTTCCGATTTAGCACTCTGCTAACTTGAATGAGGGTAAAATTGTGCACGTGCAGCTATTATAGACCGAGTGGATCACATTCTGATAGTGAACGTGTCATTTCGCTTGGGTTGTGATGCTCAAATATATTGATCCACCGTGTTCCAGCCGCTGGTTCGGCAACTAGTAAAATTTACTTTAAAGCGCGGAGCACTTCCTGTGTGATGCTCTGCGGCTGGAGTGCCCGCTTGAGCCTCTGGGGGGCACTCCTTCCTAGTTTATTATTTCCATTATGTTTTACCCTGTACTGATTATCGTTGATTTTATGCACCTGTGTTTTATTATCTTGTTTAGCGCACCTGTCTTAAGCCTGAGTTATCCCTGTGTGGATTGCGAAGTCTTGTGTTTTGCCCTGCAGACATTTCCAAGTATCCTTGGTTTTCCTGGTTCCCTGTTTTCTCTCTGTGTGCTTTTCTGTTTAATAAAGTTACTGCGAATGGATCCGCACGACTCTGCCTCTTCGTTACAGAAGACTTCGCCACAACAGGATCCAGCAGCCTTGTGTGCCTCCCAGTCAGCCAATGCAGATCTGAGCGCTGTACAGCAGGTTCAACTGAATCAACTCACCTCGTCGTTGGAGAGGTTGGCTAAGATGGTTCGCGGTCTTCATTTCTCCACACCAGGACCATCGCACACTCAACCCGTCTCCACTGTTGTCAGCCCTGAACCGATCCGGGTTCCACGTCAAGCTCGCCCAGTGAAGTACGACACGGATACTGGAGCTGAGATCATGTGTTTACGTCAAGAGGGTCGTTCGATTGAGTGGTATGTCGAGGAGTTTGTTGAACTCGCACGTTTCACGAGAATGACCACCGTATGTTTAAAGATCTTTTTCCGTGGAGGGTTCCGAACCGCTTCGCTCAAGGATGCCCTACCCTGAACCTGACTGCACTTTGACCCAATATATTGATCTGGCCCTTTCCATGTGCGGTTCGCCTTTTACTGTGGATTTTTTGGAACTTTTGCTTCACAAGGGACCCGACGATTCGCCACTTTACAAGGTACCCACGGAATCCACGCATCAATTGTCTCCCGGTGAACCAGCGCATCACACGTGCTCCGCCGAGTTTGCGCTACATGAAAGCCCAATTGAACCAGTGCTTCGTAAAGGGTCCGCCGTATCCACGCAACATGTGAATCCCGACGTTCTAACACTTCACGTAAGCTCCGTTATATTCCTGCCTCAAGAGTTTTCTACTGAGTCTGAGCGCGTGCCAGCCGAGTCAAGTGAGTCAAGTGCCGCCGAGTCGAGTGAGTCAAGTGAGTCAAGTCCCGAGTCAAGTGAGTCAAGTCCCGAGTCAAGTGAGTCAAGTGAACCGAATCCCGAGTCAAGTGAACCGAATCCCGAGTCAGGTGAACCGAATCCCGAGTCAAGTGAACCGAATCCCGAGTCAAGTGAACCGAATCCCTAAGTCAAGTTAATCGAATCCCGAGTCGAGCGTGCCAAGCGCCGAGTCAAGTGCATCTTCCAGTGAATCAAGTATCTTCCAGTGAATCAAGTGCATCTTCCAGTGAATCAAGTGCATCCTCCAGTGAATCAAGTGCATCCTCCAGTGAATCAAGTGCAGCGTCCAGTGCATCGAGTGCCGAATCAAGTGCATCGAGTGAATCAAGCCCTGTGACGCGCCGCCGCAGGAGGAGGAGGAGGACTCGTTCGGCTCGCCAGGCTCCGGTGAGCGTACCAAGACTCCTCGCCCTGCCGGCCCTGCCTCTGCACCTCGCCCTGCCGGCCCCGCCTCTGCGCCTCGCCCTGCCGGCCCCGCCTCTCAAGCTCCATGAGACTGTCCCAGAGCTTCACGTCAGCCACGACAAGCCAGAGTTCCACGACAGCCCTGACGATCTTGTTCTTCACGAACATACAGTCCCAGAGCCCTTGTCAGTCCCAGTCCCCGAGCCCTTGTCAGTCCCAGAGCCCTTGTCAGTCCCAGTCCCAGAGCCCTTGTCAGTCCCAGAGCCCTTGTCAGTCCCAGAGAGTCCCAGAGCCCTTGTCAGTCCCAGAGCCCTTGTCAGTCCCAGAGCCCTTGTCAGTCCCAGAGCCGGTTCTTGTTCCAGCCCATGTCCCCGTAGGTTCCTCCAAGTATTTTTTTTGGGGGGGGGGGGTGCTGCTATGGTCTCCCGAGGGGTCTTCTTTGCCATGGCGGCCCGAGAGGTCTTCACACCCAGGGAAGCCTGAGGGGGCTCCGCCCTGGTCTTCGTCTCATCCTGCTCCGCCCTGGTCACCGGCCGAGTCTGGTCCGCCCAAGCTCTGCGGCCCAGTCCCGCATGGGCTACTTCCTTGTCCCGTTCCCCTGCACGGGCCTGGCCCTCCATCCCAGCCCCCGTTGACCTCCCCCCGGAGCTCTTACGAGCATCTGGAAGCCGCTCCTTTGAGGGGGGGCTATGTGATGATCTGCGGCTGGAGTGCCCGCTTGAGCCTCTGGGGGGCACTCCTTCCTAGTTTATTATTTCCATTATGTTTTACCCTGTACTGATTATGGTTGATTTTATGCACCTGTGTTTTATTATCTTGTTTAGCGCACCTGTCTTAAGCCTGAGGTATCCCTGTTTGGATTGCGAAGTCTTGTGTTTTGCCCTGCAGACATTTCCAAGTATCCCTGGTTTTCCTGGTTCCCTGTTTTCTCTCTGTGTGCTTTTCTGTTTAATAAAGTTACTGCGAATGGATCCGCACGACTCTGCCTCTTCGTTACATCCTGACAGCTCTGAGGCACTGCGGGGCTACCCAGCCGACCGATCACAGTTCTTACAGTCAGCGTCGCCTCAAGGTGTAGTTCCATCTTTGCGGCGCACGTCGGGCTACAGCGTAGGCTACCCCATCGGTTCAATGCAGAAGTGTAAATTACACTAAAAGAAGACCGTGGTCTCAATGTAAACTGATTATTTTATAGAAAAGTACAAATGTTGAGTATTAAATAATTGCGTGATTAATATATTTAATGTTTTGTTTAAAAGAAATTATGAGAAATGCCCTTTTTTTTTTACTTGAGCCCCTGCCCACCAAAACGTCTGTGCATGCCCCTGATAAAAACACAAAGATACTTGTACTTTGAGTATTGAGTTTATTGACCTAGTTGTTCTGGGCTTGTTCTGGGCCAGTGCTTGAAGTGGGGGGAAAAGGTGCCAGTACTCTCTTGCATTGGCAAATCATGACATTTGAAATTTCTACATTGAAAAACAAAACTTGGAAATATTGCTGGTACAACAATTTATTGTTATTTATTAACAACATAAATGTATCAAGGAGTGCATTCAAGTCGTGTGTGTGCGCGCATTTCTTTACAAAGAAACATTCTCTTTTTAGAAGTTGGTCATTAATAAACTTTTTTCTTGAAGTTTGTTAAGATAAAACTTAGATTTTGTTTGGTAAACAACAAAAACAACCAAGAAAACAGCTCTGATATTGTCTTTTCAGTCATACGATACGTTTACAAGACAGCAAACATTAAAATAGCCTACACTCGGTTTGATTTGGGCATGTACCTGTCTGTGTAGGCTATTACATAAACTAAAAGAAAGCTTATATTCTGACTAGTTTGCTCGTTTTATTTATTAATAAAACATATAGTTTTACCCAAACTGAATAATTAAGACAAGTTTAAATGGCTAAATCTAGTATAAATACTTCATTTTCTTTTCTGACGTAGCCTACTCCAGTTCTTGTTAAAACACACTAGACATGCAAATTCTGTGCATTTTGGGCACTTTTTGTGTGAAATCATATTTATTTTCTCCATCAAAAGTGTGCTTTCACTTTAAATGAGCGTGAGTAGCACAACTCGGCGCCGAACCCCCGCTTCACTGCTCACGCGACGCTCCTCCTCGCGGTGTGAATGCACTCCTTGATTAACATGCAAGCCGAAAAAAACACGCGCTGCTCACGCTTGCGGTGGCCGCGATCAGCTCCGGTAGCCGTGTCGCAGCCGTAACGCGCCGCAGATGTGTGCAGTGTAAATAAGGGGTTAAACGGCCGTGACACTTTTTCTGTCAGTAGAGTACCGGCTACATGCGAGAAGTAGCGGTACGCAAGAAAAAGTGCAGGTACGCTTAAGAGTAAAATGTAGAAGTGCCGGTACTGCGTACCGGTGAGTACCGCCCCACTTCGAGCACTGTTCTGGGCTAGTTCTGGGCTAGTTCTGGGCTTGTTCTGGGCTAGTTCTGGGCTTGTTCTGGGCTTGTTCTGGGCTAGTTCTGGGCTTGTTCTGGGCTAGTTCTGGGCCCAGATAAACGTTTACAGGCTGTAACTGCCCTCGGTGGATTAAGCAAGGTGCAGAGAGTCTCCACTGATGTCTTTACGGTTTCTTTATGTCTTTCTCCGTAACCGTAGTGCACCGTGAAAACTATAAAAATATGCAAATAGATATAAACATAAGTACTTTTATGCACATTACCTTAGCTAAATTCAAACATACTGAAACAATAAACCTAATTAAATACACAAATTAAACAACAGTCATTTTGTACCAATACCTATACACTACACAATAACCTCTAACTCACACACTGGATGGTAACACTTTAGAATACGGTTCCTTCGTTAATGAATAACTACACAGGAACAAATGAGTAACACAATATTAACAATCTAGTAACTACTATTAACTAACAAGAATTTCTGATTAACAAATTAGTAAGTAACAGCGCACAGATGAAAGTGGTAGTTCACTATTAACTAATCAATAACTACTTTTTTTAATGCTTCCCAGAGAACTACTGTAATAATCACGGTAACTAACTAGTAATGACTCAAGTGGTACTACATACTTCTAAAGGAATTACTAATTCTTTTAAGCTTTTAAGGTTTTTGGTGAAGTTTTAGATAGAAATTCCCATAGAAGTATGTAGTAACACTTGAGTCATTACTTAGTTATCATGATTCTTACATGAAAAGCCAATCCTAAAGTGTAGAATCTTCTAATCCTTCACAAGATATTTGCACACACGTATGAGGTAGGAGACATTAATAAAATCTTTTTTTTTTTTTTTTTGAGGTATAGGTTAAATAATAAAATCACTGTATATGGTATTTGGATGTCTGATAACTCACTATGTTCCAGCCGTCACCGTGACTCTGGCCAATTTTCTGGCATTCCTCTGGACTGGCATTGAATCACTACAGGACAAGTAAGGTCCTGACAACTGCATTTAAAAAGCCATTTCTTTAAAATTATTCAGTTGATAAATAGTTCTCTAGGAGAGAGCATAGGCTAATTATTTCCCAAATCATAAGTCTGCTATGCTATTACATATTGATAAACCTTGTGTATTTGTTTACAGCAGTTATTAATGTTAATGTAGTGCTAGTCATTCGTCCTGCATTAGTTATTGATTAGTTTTGCATGAACTATTAATCTTCTTCAGTAGTTCTCTGGGAAGCATTAAAAAAAAGTAGTTATCAATTAGTTAATAGTGAACTACCACTTTCATCTGTGCGCTGTTACTTACTAATTCGTTAATCAGAATTTCTTGTTAGTTAATAGTAGTTACTAGATTGTTAATATTGTGTTACTCATTTGTTCCTGTGTAGTTATTCATTAACGAAGGAACCGTATTCTAAAGTGTTACCCACTGGATTAATATATCAAAGCTAAATGGCTCTTTGTCAATGCGTAGCTAAACTTCTTACAACAATAAACGTGAACATTTCACTCCCGCAACACCCAACACACACACCTCGTTCTGCTTCCCAATGGCGTTAAACCAAAACCTCTCAATTTCCTTTGTTACTTGTCTATAAGTTTGGCGTCTATACCGTGCTTCTCATCTGCTTGCTCTTTTGTTTGTGGGTTCGCGACCGCCGTAAACTGGTCAGCACGGGTTTTATCTACGCATTTCAGGAGTTAATTTAGCCTAGTGGCAGAAACTATACCGCCCACCGGTGGACGCCACTGGTACCTGCGTGGAGTGATGTGTTCATGTCTACACCATAATCCCAATAAAACGTCTTTTAAAAATACAAAATACATTCACAATCGTTGAAATCCAGGCCTTTTAAATGACTCCAAGCGGACAGTTACACAGGCTTTATTACACAACCAAAACGTGCAAAGATGATGAAAGCTGCTGAGGTTCGGTTTAAGCCAGGGCCAGGCTGGTTGGAGCTGAAGAGATTCCAAAGTAGCTTCCTACGATCCAGGCAAAGTGAAAACTCCGGCGTGACGTGAGAATCTTGAAGAATCATGAGAATCTTGAAGACGAGCAAACGACAAAACTAGAAAGACTGGACAAGAGGGGAGGGAAAACAACAATGAATCTGCAGAGCCACAGCTCAGGCTGTGACACAAGTACTTTTACACTTTTACTTTTCAGCACTCTACCCACCACTGCCTGCCACTCTGTCAGACGTTCTGCTTTCACACTTTTCATTTGGGCTGATAGCAGGGCCGGATTCAGCCAGCCCCACTAGGGGGTGCAGGTAGAATATCAGGGGGGGGCAAGTCATTTAACGGAACATTTAAATTTGACAAATATAGTGATTTGATTTATATTGTGATATATAGGATATATCAATCGATATATAATCAATCTTTTTTTTTTTTCATTTCTTTAGCTGTACACAGCATGGCTTACATCAGTCATTATAGCATCAGTCGTCTGCTTTTCCAATGCAGTTTTCCCATTAGTAAATCCTTGTTTTGTGAAAACCAAATCCAGGGGCGGAGTGGGACCAAAAAATCTACCGGGAAATTTCGTAGACTACCGGCCCTCGTCGCCGGCAGGGTTAAGATGCCCCTGGGCACAATGTCTTGTAGGTCCCCTCTTAGGCAGGCCAAATGTATATTATGTCCAGGGACATTTTAATATGGCATTTACAGTTTTACTGATTTAAAAGTAACTTTGTTGTACTATGCTAGAGTAAAGTTCATAAATGATCGTTCTTTCCCATAGGAATTTGTAAAACTATGTTGGGTGGACCTCTGTGCCTCTAGGGGGGTTCGGGGGCATGCTCCCCCGCAATAATTTTTTTTACATTTTAAGGTTAAATGCATCAATCTGGTGCTCTTTGAGAGATCAAAATTAAGAGCTTCAACCCATGAACTGCTCGTTGAACAAAGAAAAAGCATTGATTTGTACCTGGACAATAAAGAGGGCTCAAACATCTTTTTAGTTATGAGAGTCTCAGTCTACATTACATTATCAATGGTGTTTTAGGATGCCAAACAATTATTATAATAATGTAATAATGATTTATATAATTATTCCTATGACGTAAAATCCATTTAGCCTATAAATGTACTATATAAATGAAAATGAATATTTTCAAAAGTATATTTTAGCCTACATTACACTATAATATAGGACAATTAAAATATTTTTGCCTAATTTCTTCACTTACAAGAAATAAACCCTTGAGCTTTTATTTAGGAGAAAACACCAGATAACCATGCTGATCGCGTGAGCAGTAATCACCCAGCACAGACAGGGTGCCTATTCTTAAAGTCTTGTGCTGTTTTATAAAGACACAAAGCCATATCATGGTTTCAATTTTAGTTCGTTGGCAAAATATAACGCTAGAGACCTTAATGTTAGGTTATACATGTTACATCTTTACATATGTGTTGGGAAAAGGGAGAAGAGAGAGTTCGGCAAAAGGCGGATTCGAACTCGGGTCGAGCGCATCAAAAGCTGCTTTCAAGCACTTCACGCCCTACTCGTCACTCAGTGCAAATTACAAGAGAAAGCGATAGAGAGATATGGAGGGAATGAGAACACGCTTACAGAAAGAGTAACCAAATAATTTCAGTGACTGACTGACGGCGAAGGAAACTCAAAACAGGGGCTGGGCTCAGCTGACGACAGTGTGTCTGCGTGCTCCGCTCTGCAGTGACTGACTGAGACGTGAAGCTCAGCAGGTTCACCACAAGCCGGTGAAGCGGCCACGCCCTCCCTATGCATCTACCAATCAGTAGCTACTTTGAATGAGGGATAGAGAGCAGAGAGCGCTCACTCTGACCATTTTTCTTGAAATATTTTTTAAATTTGGGATCTTTGCATGCCATCACGTTTGGGGGGGCATTGCCCCTCCTTGCCCATGCCTATATCCGGCCCCGGCTGATAGAACTCTGGTTCGGTTCACTCACAAACCAACCACAGGATTTAGTGATCAGTGATTTTATCATCATTTCATTCCATCTGCTGATCGTGAAATCTGTTGAGGAACAGATTTTATCATTGATCTGTATAAGCCATGTTTTTTGCAATTTTGACTTCTGCATGTTATTCTCTAAACCATTTGACCAAATCATTAGACCTCTCTGAAATTTCTAACCACAGCAGAAGAAATAACGTCGTTTTCATTCCCAGAGGAGGCATGCCACACCTTTTAGTGTTCTAAGAAAATATTCTGCCAGAATTTGATAATCTAGGACAGGTCACTTTGTAATCTGGGACACTTGTATTAGCCTTTTAAAAAAGCCTACGTCTTGCAAACCAGATCTTTTCTAGCAGAACCTGACGCTTAGTCCGAGGTTCTGAAGACTTACTGCGGTCAGTGCAGGTCAGCCGTTCCCTCAGTGGGTCAGTCTGTCACTGTCTGACATGAAACAGGCAGACAGGAGTGGTTAGATAAGTGAAACATGTTATTAGAGGTTTTATTCGTGAGAGAATAACAAGGTGTCTTTTTAATCCTGTGTTTGTAATATTTTGCAGTATGATGGCAGGTCGGATGAAGACCTGGAAAACTCGGAGTCTCCTGATCCTCTTCAGCCTCCTCAGCCTCACTGAACATTTTGGTAAGAAATAATATAAACTTGAACAAGTCCAGGCTCTCTTCTACGTCTTCAAAGTTTTAACGCCTAACATTCAGTCCTGTTTGATTTGGCGACAACACTTGTTTCCAAGGTAACGTTACACCTCTGAACAGGTGAATACTACGGTGGCCGAGAGAGCTCAACGCGCTGCAACTGAAGAAAACACATGCAAATAAAATAAAAAAACACCCGCAAATTAAGAAAACATCTTCATCAGTTTCACAACACACGTGTGCTCCAAATACTCACAACACCTCTGTAAACATTTCCGTTGTGCTCTGTGTTATTTGCAGCGCGTTTGTATTTGGTGGTGTTGTGAGTATTTGGAGCACACGTGTGTTGTGAAACTGATGAAGATGTTTTCCTAATTTGCACGCGTTTTTTTCTATTTGCATGTGTTTTCTTCAGTTGCAGCGCGTTGAGCTCTCTCGGCCACCGTAGGAATACACAGTGTGTGTGAAATCAATACAGCAACTGTTTCATTCTCAAGTCTCTGTAGTAATAACCAGGTCCGTCGTCAGGGGGGGTCAAAGGGTACAGATGACCCAAGGCCTAGGGGGGCCAAGCAAAGGTCTATGGTTGACCCTTGAATGGGCTCAAGTTAGAAACTTTACTTACTGTCTTTTATAAATAACAGAACTTTTTAGATGTATTTACATGATAAAAAATGTATTATTATCATTAAAACATTTCAAACTTGTCATCTGATAAACCCGCTCCCCGCTATTATTGGTGGTTATTAGCCTGGCTAACGCCAGACCCAATCTCGTTGAGAATTGGGTCTGGGAACCACATGTTCATTTTCTCGTATTTGAGGCGTGGTTTACGAATGCCCAGAGCCGTTTATTGGGTGCTAAGAATGTCTATCAAATGCGCCTGTACGTAGCTCATAGCCAATCGTTTCAATTATACCAGATGACGTATGTAGAGCGACAGAAATTAGGTGAGGGAGCATAGCGAGGAAGACGACGATGGCCGATGGGTCAGAGATTTATGTGTAGCCTACACGATGGCGTGTATCTAACGGCCGTTTCACACCGCATGCGTGAGCGGCGCGTATTTTTTCGGCGTGCATGTTAAGCAATTAATGCATTCACACCGGGAGCAGCGCGTGAGCGTCGAGCAGGAGCGGCGCGTGAGCAGCAGTGAAGCGGGGGTTTCGAATCTGTTTTTTGCTGCATTGCTCACGCTAAATTAAAGTGAAAGCACATTTTTTTATGGACAAAAATAAATGTGATTTCACACAAAAATTGCCCAAAATGCACAGAATTAGCATGTCTAGTGAGTTTTAACAAGAACTTGAGTAGGCAAATAAAAGAAAATAAAGACTCTAAAATATTTATAGAAGATTTACCCGGTAAAAACTTGTTTTTAATTATTCAGTTTGGGTGAAAGTTGTGTATTATATAAATAAAAAAAAACTAAAGTAAACTAGCCAGAAAATATTATATATAAACGTTCTTTTAGTTCATGTAACGTTAACACACAGACAGCTACAGGCTAGCACAACCCAAATCAAACCCGAGTGTGTGGTTTATTTGTGTTTTGTTTTTTATCCGTGGAGTTGCGGTCTTGTAAACATCGAAAGTATGACTGAAACTAATAGATTGGAGCCATTTTCTGGGTTGTTTTGTTGTATTACATTTAACTTATATGCGAATGTTGTACACCTCCCCATTACAAACTTTCAAGACTATCAATGTTATAAAATGACCAACTTCTAAAAACAAATGTATAGTAAAGAATTGCTCGCTTATATATAATGCCGAAGTCATATTTCAATGTCTTTGGAAAACAAGAAAAAACACAAAATGACTTAAGCAATTATGCTATGAGGCTAACGATATGTAGCTTTGGAGCCGCTGCTGTGACACTGTCTACAAACGCTTCCAGTGTGAATACTCTCGCGCGTCTGCAGTGACGATGTAGTTACGCTGACGCGCTGCTCAAATGCCGCTCATGCTTGCGGTGTGAAACCTACGTGTGAAACGGCCGTAAGGCTGCATCGAAAGGTAACTTCGCGTCTACTGCCATGTTTGATCCATAGGTATAAACAAACTGCTTCGGTGTGTCGCATAGACGCGTCATCGTCTTGCTGCTCCCTCCCCGTTCTGTGTTTGGTTCCCTAAATGAGGCGAAAAATCTGGCCATGGTATCCATACTGCCTTTCAGCGTGAATTGAATCGCGCTGCGGTTAGGCAGTATGGGGAAACCCAGGCTAGGTGGTTATTGTTATTACTTCTTCTTCTATCCCCTACAATGATCTTGTATTGAATGCACTTTTTGCTAACTCTTACTTCCTTCCCTAGGGATCTACCCCACTGATGTGATATGGTAGACTGGGTACAGTTGAGACACTTTTTGCGTTTTGATTTTTCACACAAAAATAGATACTGAAAAGAAGTGAATTTCTACATGACATGCCACATGACATTTCATTAGATTGTAGACTAAGATATTATCAATCAATAGTACCCATAAGTAGTTTATATTTTCCACAATTAGCTCATAAAAATAAGGTGCTTTTTGTCTTAACTTTGTCTCAACTGTACCCATGTGTGGTACAGTTGAGACAGCCATTTTTAATGATGTAAAGGTAACTAAATGTTCATTGCAAATATAATAAATAAAGACAAATAAAGAAAAAAAACAATTGGGCAATATGTTTATTTATTCATCCATTTAAATTCATTCATTTTATTTAAATTAGCACTGGTTAAAATATATAAAACAGGAACAATATATTTAATATATTTATTAATAATACACAGTTTAAATATCACAAATATCAAATTTTATTTTCATTTGCGTCCTATGCTGGCTAATTACGACGTTAAACCTGTTATCATAACACTGAACAACTAAACAGTGTGTTTCTAATAGAAATCTATCAGGGGTACAGTTGATACACTGTGTCTCAACCATACCCCGCTGGCCACCTCGCACATTTCTCTAGATTTTGCAATGATCTTGCATGACACAATACCATGAAATATGCCAGTTTTTAGAGCACAAAATAACGTTTGTGATGACACCAATTACGTTTAACAGTTACATAAGGATAATAAGCTATTCATTGTGGAGTGTGCATGGTGAAGTGAACGTCTATACCTTAGAAAAAAAACTTTGCCGATATCTTCGGAGCGGGGATGCGTCCATTGATCAAATTTCCCACGATCAAAGATGACACTAATACGCATGTGCACAGCAAAAATCACAACTTGTGCTTGCTGCGCACGCAAGTTATTTAAGGTGTCTCAACTGTACCCAGTCTACCCTACTGTGAGCTCTCACTAGTATTTATTGTCAGTTGTAGATCTGTAGTTGATGCTTGTAGGCTATGTTGTCCTCAAATGTAAGTCGCTTTGGATAAAAGCGTCTGCCAAATGAGTAAATGTAAATGTAATTGTGAAAATACAGTCAGAACATTTGGCCATTCACACGTGCAGGAGTCGCTGCAGGCTGCCAGGGGCCCTGAGACAAGCAGCCAAAACAAACAGAGAAGAATAAAATCATAGGGAATCAATGTGTTCAGAAGCACTGTGTGTGTCTGACAGGTGAAGGTGAGCAGCTAACAGGCAGTCTAGCAAAACTTTAGCTTGCTTTACCTTGAAATAATGTAACACCAGAGTGTGGCCCTCAAGCAGTTTCACACTTTCTAACGCTGCACGCCGATTTTCTCAGGCAGTGAAAAGCAAATGCATAACTGATAATGTAAAAAGGCATGATAATAGTAAGCATTTGGATGATAATATAGACACGCCATTTAATGCCACTGTTGACCACTAGGTGGTGCACTTTGATTATGTTTTCTGATGTGAATGTGTTCTCTGTCTGTAGAAGTGGTCATACCTTATGGACTGCTTATGGATGACTAGTGTTCTTAAATATTATTGGTGTTTGTTTACTATGGTGGCACTTGTAATAACCTTTGAGTAGTTAATAACTAAAGTACTTACTTTGTTCTGTTACGAATATTTTAACCTGAGAAAAACCCAAATACAGAATGGGGAATATTCTGTTATGCATGTTTTAAACCTTATTTGTTGTATTTCTGCAGAACCACGTACACAAACACAAGTTCACCAACCTCTGTTACAGTCTGTGTAAATGTCCTGGGCTCTGATGAGCCTCCAATGCATCCTGTCACCTGCATTCTAACCAATGTACCGAATGGTCAACATTAGAGTCCTCCATTTTAGATTATAACAAGTCGGGGCGAGTGAACTCCACCAGCTGATGCGATGGGATCTCACTCCGAGTCGCGGTAAATAACTGACAGAGTTTTGCAAAATAACGTCTAAAATCTGAGGCGCAGACCTGCTCTGTGTGGGACTGTGAGCTGCACTTTATCTGAGGTGCTGAAATGAACATTTGTGTGGATTTGTGGTGAGATTTCTGTCTGATCAAAAGTGTAGTTTAGGTTCAAGGTTCAATTTATTTATAGAGCACATAATAATACAACAAAAGTTGACCACAGTGCTGTACATAGGATAAAATAACAATCAGAAAATCACAGTTAAATTCTACGCATTGCCATGGACACCTCAACATCTAAGCAGCGTCAATAAAAACCTATTAGCCTACACCAGCACATACTCATGGACAATCAAATGCCAAAGTGAAAAAGTAAGTTTTTAAATGACCCTTAAACTCAGTAATAGAGGAACATTCCCTAATAACGGGGTAGACAATTCCACAGCCTGGGGGCAGCCGCTGTAAAGGCGAGGAGATTTGTTGATTCCGAGCGCAATGCTCTTTTTGGTTTATGTACCCGGATAAGATCAGCTATATAAGTAGGGGCAGTACCATGTAATGCTTTAAAAACAAATAAGAGTATCTTAAAATTAATCCTGTATGAAACTGGCAACCAATGTAGTTTGTGTAATATTGGAGTGATGTGCTCGAATTTTCGAGTGCCTGTCAGGAGTCTAGCGGCCGCATTTTGTACTAGTTGTAATCTATGTAGACTTAATCTATGTAGTTTAGTAAGTTTTGTTTATCCACCTCCTCCTCTCATCCAGTAGTTCAGTCCCAAACGGTTCTGTGGTCCTGTGTCAAATCAGCAGACATCGCAGGCGTATGCACAGCAGAGTATAGGGCAGGTAGACTGTTTAAAAATGCTATGAATTCTCATAAATGATGACGTTATTCTCGTAATATTACGACTATTTTTTTTCTAGACCTGTCATAGTAAAGCCTATGTGGGAGAGATTCTGAACGTGCAGAAAGTTTTGAACATCAAAAGAAACACACGAGTTAAAGTGCAGGAGTTTACTGAATTAGACATATTTAATATCACTGAGGTGAGTAAAGGTGCCACAGTCATATTTAACTTTTCATTATACAGCAACATGGTGTTGTATGATGACAAAAACAACCTTGTAAAAGTTAAACTAGAGGAGAAAAGTGCCTGAAAGCTTTACTGCATTATATACCTGGATTTTGTGTTTCCCTTTGTATGAATAAAGATTAGTAACACCCAAGTTCCCTTGTAACAGCCTCAAGAAAACGGACCTACAGTAAACACTAGTCAGCAGCACATCACAGGTCAGAGGATACAGCTGCAAATATGGTTACCGTATAATAAGCTATAGATGTGGTAAACCTCTGTTTATATTATTATGATCATTAGTTCAGCTGACACAGCCATATACTCATACAGTATTTCTGTTTAGTCCATAATTTGACCAATACTTTGATTAATGTAGTCCTCAAGATTGAATTTGATAGATGAAGTACGTGTATTTGTTCACTAATAATTCAATTGTATGATTTATTGCTTTGCAGTAATATCTTTAATGTTTGATTTTACTTTTCTCTAATCAGCTATTTATTAATGGCATTTTTTTCTCTCCTTGTATTAAGTGAAAACGAGGAACATTACTGTCACAGTCTAATTTGAAAGATTAAAAAAAAAAACTGTAATGACCTTTTGTGCTTTATAATCAAACTGAGTACTGAGAACTAAGGCCACGCCTCAAACTCATCCAATTCCTGCACACAAGTGCTTAAGCACACCTTTTTCGTTCACCTCCTGTTCTGTCCTCTTCACACGCCTTGCATGAATTGACAGGCAGATGAACTCCATCCCCAATTACTACACTGACAAAGATGTTCCAACTTGACTTTCTTTTAATGTAGCAACTGGCAGTAGGGTAAAACTGACAAAAAGAAAAACAAAACATATATCAGAGGTCTCTGAATTGCCACTGTAGAGAGCACAGGAAATAAACTCAAATTGTACACAGTATTTACAGATACTAAATCAAAAGGATAAGCTAATGGTAAGCATAATGCAGCTAAATGCAATTTATATACACTTTTCTCACTGGTAGTTAGCTAGCACATGTGGCCGACATAGACAGACTATCTGTATGTACGTACCCACTGTTCTGTGAAAATATACATACAAACATATCAACAAATGATCTCTTAAGTTTATTTTACATACCAACGATGCTTTCAAAGACCCAAATGTCAGGATGATGACCGATGAAAGACTGAGCTTTTCCTAGGCTCTTACATGGAGCACTTCCCTGATGCTTACTGATGATGTCATCAAGTAGAGACACCGATCACCTAACCTAAATGGCTGCTATACAAAACCCACCAGCAGGGGGAGTTCTAAGTAACTTAAAATGTCTATCATAATAAAACAGCACACCTCCCCTTGACTCAGCTTTCTCATAAGCGTGACAAACTTACCTCCAACGACGGACTCAGAACTCGTTCTCGTAATCGAGTATCAATTCGAATATTGTCGGGCCTTCGCCTGCTAGCAGCTCCAGGGGAAGCTCCCGGCTTCGGCGCTCCGAGCACACAGCCGGGCTGCTCAAGGTCCAGGTGCTCGAGTGACAATCGAAGCTATCGCTACCAGCAACCTCCGAGCCAGCAATCCGACCGTCCATCCACTCCAGACATTTCTGAATGGACAGCCATCCAGCTCCATCAAGAACTCGACCGGAGAAACATCTCCTTCCAGCACCCTGACAATAAATCGAAACTATTTCAACCGTACAAGGATTCACACACAACTCTCCAATGCCGAGCTTCCCCAGCACTTCCGGGTCACCAGCGCTACTTCCAGGGCACCGCCAACGACTCCGCGGCACATCCCACTGCAACAGAAGCGCAATACAACCCCACATCAGCCCTCACACAGAACCAGGTCGTATCAAATCCAGTTGCACCCCAACCTCTTTCTCATCCCTTCGTCATCAACCCGAGCACATGTCCATCCTTTCTTCTTCCCTTGTTCCTGCTTTCCCTATCCCATCTCCTCTGGCGCCATTGGTCCTTCCTACCCCGATACCAGCATCCCCAGCCGCCAAGACCACACCTACACATGAGACCCATGAAAACGCCATAGACCAGACTGTCCATAAGACAGATTCTCGCCGGTAACCACATCAAACTCGCTTCACCGATTTAATCCATCGTCACAAAACCCACTTATTCCAAGGGAACTGCAAACCGTTCTCAGCCCTCAAGCAACCACTTCCCACCAGATCCACAGAACTAACACCAGCAGATTTTTGCAGTCTCTCTGCCTCCCGCCCCAATTCCACACTTCCAAACCCAACCATTCAGACAATCACTCATAGCTCCCACACCATCAATCACTCCTCAACCAGTAGGGATGGGTTTTGCTACTCTGTACTTTTACGGTATCAACCGAAACAGTTTGCAGCCAAACGCACAAGCAACACACCGAAAGAAAGAGAAGAGCACGCCCTTTTCTCCTCATGTGCCTGCATCATAAACTGTATAATAAAGCCGCACACCTTCGGATGCGGTCTCAGGCATGTTCGTCTCTGTTTGCAATTTTTCACCACAAGCTCGGGTTTCCGTTGGTGTCATCTTCTGGTACCGTCTAACACTTCGCCGTACATTTTTATTCTATTTATTTCTATTCCCAAACGTCCGCCGGCTCAGTCAATGCAATACCATCGATCACGGCATCGCCCTCATCCGTACCGCAGGGCAAGGAACCTGGCCATCCAAGGCAGATATCACCAGCGCTCCAAAGTTTCCCATTCACCCCAACTACTGGCACCTTTTCGCCTTTCTCTAGAAGGGCGCTACTACTTTGCAGTTTGTATAACCTTCAGGCGCAAGAGCAGCCCAAAAAATAAATAAATAAATAATACTATAACAATTAAATTGCAAAAATTATTATATATTGAATAAAATATATTTAACATATATTAACATCATAGATGACTTCCTCACCTTTTGACACCCTCTACGCCACCATCTTACGGCCTCAACATCTCAACTTCTGCACTCCACAAACTCCAATCAAAAGGCCCTCTCTCCCCAGAGAAAACAGAAGGCCCCAACACATCACTGGAGTTCTTGGGCATCACCCTCGACACAGGGTGACTCCAGGCATCCTTGCCCCCGAGAAAATCCACCGCATTTTCTTGCTAATTTCCAATTTCCTTCTGGCCACCGTAGCACCATACGCCGTCTTCTCTCACTACTAGGCCACTTAACTACGCCACCCCGATTATCCCACAAGGTCGGTCCTTCCCGTCACATCTCCTTTCCATAGCCGCTTCCATCCCATCTCTCCATGACCACATCAAACTGGACACCGCATGCAATGGAGCTTGAACACAGTTACATTTCCTTTCATCCTGGAACGGCATCTCCATCCACGACGACCACGTCACCAAGCCAGAAGTCATCCAGCTCTTCACAGATGCTGCCCCTTCGGTTGTCTTCGGCTACTATGGCAGTTGGTAGTTGGTTTGCAGCAGACTGGCCACTTGAATTTTCAGCCCTCCCTCCTTCCCCTACCATCTACGTCACATACCCAGTCTTATCGCAGCCATTCTTTGGGGCTCTAAACGGACATAGTGCAGTGGTAGACATAATTAACAGAGGACGGTCCCGTTGCCCAGACATAATACAATTCATGCAGAGGCCGACTCCATACGCGGACAGAGTCCTAGAATCCATGTTCCTACTGGCATTTTTCGCTTCTCGCGCTGCTCAGAGTTCATCACCTCCAGCCTCCGCTATCATCCGAGTCTACACGCCACCATGGCCCGACATTTCCATACAATCCGCAGACATACTCATTTATCACCTCAAACGCAGCCAAACCAACCAATCCGGTCTACCGCAACCCATCTACCTCTTCCTACTCAATTCTTACCTCAGTCCGTACAAACCAATAGGACTCTATGTAGACTCGAGAATAGCCAGCCACGCTTTCCCCCAAGATCCTCTGTTCGTCTCCAGGCACGGAATCCCAGACAACATAATCAAATCCTTGGCCATTGGTCGTCACCAGCATACCTCACTTATATCCGCTATGACCTAAAGGATATCAGAAACGCTGATGCACACCTTTCCATCTGAAGTTCTTTTGGGGGCCTGTTAATAACTAATGCACAGGCCAAGTGGTCCCCCCTACAGGCTGTTTACCTAAAGTGATTGTTAATGATTAACACATTTTTCCCTATTTGTTTTGACCAAAACTGTCAGGAAACCTTAGAACCTTATGTAAAGTCGGCACGAAATCGATCCAATGGCGGAGTTCGATTCGTGGTGAAGGTTTCACGCGTGTTCCGTCTTTCCCATGGCAAAGTGATTTTTAATTAAATGCAACACATTTAATCTTATGTATTAACTCGTTTCATCTGACTCCATAAAATGAAAAAGGTTTATCAATGATATCTGTGCATCATTTAATACGTTAATGCTTGACTATTCATTTTAACTCTAATGAAAATAAAGTCAAAGTCTGTTAGAATAATCAAGTATAACAATTTATTATGTCAGGTAAATGTATTATTACAATTCCATAAGATAATCAATGGCATGCAAACCATCAAATGTTTCTAGAACAAAGAAGGATCATTTTACCTGAAGAGACTACGTGAGGCTGGGAGTAAAAAAAAAACCCAGCCTCACGGACTGATCTGAAAACAGACAACAGCCCCGAACTACCCGTTACACCTACTTTTATAATCAGACCTTACATGATATGTAAAACACCAGGTTACAATGGAAAGTTACTGAATCCCCCCACCATGTCTATTGGGGGCAGACCATTTGCTTAGTTGTATATTGCATTCAGACAAAAGGCAAAAGGTGTTAACTCAAGGACACACCCTTTTGTGTGCAAGATATTTCTATATTCTTAAAAACCTTATTACCTTTTCTTTTACTTCTTTTGGAATGAGACATTATTACCAGTCACCCTGAGACCTTCAGAATGAGATCAAACACACCTGATCACATTCACATTAAAAACATATATTCTTGTGTGTGTTTTCAGTGTTACTGACAGAGAGAGAGAGAGAGAGAGAGAGAGAGAGAGAGAGAGAGAGAGAGAGAGAGAGAGAGAGAGAGAGAGAGAGAGCTCAGAGGAAGGGGGTAGGGTGTCAAATGTTAATATGCAAGCAATGCCATTTGTCTTCAGAGGGCACTGGTGAGAGTAAGTTCCAGTTTTCCAGTCTTACACTTATGTCTTGTTTTTAATATTAGCCACTACAGTAACAGTAAGTGTGGTTTATTAATATAGGGACTACTTACAGAAATGTAACCAACATTTTAATAAAGAAAGATAAAGAAGTCAGCCAACCAGGAACACCTACAACTGTTCCAGCTGATCATGAAGTATAACATTTTGGTTTCAGAGGTGAGAGATGATGAGTGGGAGGAGCTCAGCCCCGACATCGCTGCACTGCACCGCCTCAGAGGACTGTCTGAACACATGTCTCATGAAAGATTCAAGAACGCTTCAAACCAAAGGTATCTGGAAAAATGTTTCCTTTTCAACTGGGAAGATATTGGCAGAGATGGGGACTCAAGTTTGAGACTCGGAAACTTACAGAGTACGTCGCCACGTTGCATTGTCATGTTTCTACAGTAGCTGAAAATGGACAAACAGCGCTACAGAGCGCATTTCATTACTACACTCATCACTGTGTTGAATACGTACGGTAGAAGAAGAACAAGTAGTAATAACTTACAGCATGGTCGGCAAATAAGTATTACATCGGAGCAATATTTTCAACCATTAGATGGTGAGTGAGAATATAAGCCATAATAATGACCCAAATTTACATGTTCTTTGGTTAGTTAGTTTTGTTGGGAAGGTGCAGGACTTGCAACCCAGGGGTTGAGTGCAGTTTTTTTTTCTCTCTTCAACAAATGGATTCTGCAGTGAATGTTTCTCGACAGTTTGGGCTAAAGTTAAGGTCAGTAAGTTTACAGGAGTCAGTTTCAAGTCTCTCCACCTGAGAAGTTCACGTTCAAAGTTGAAGACTGAATTAAGTGGATAAACCCCTTGAAAAGATTTTGCCTCACATCTGGAAAAGAGACACAAGTGGATGAAAATCAAGTGAATACGGTGATTTACACCATAGGTGAGGAGGAGGATGATATACTGGTTTTCCTCAATTCAAAAACAAAACAAAAAAGGGACATTATGCCAGAGTGTGCAAAACCAAAACAATGTGTGAAATGCATATAGCTACAGTGATTGAAGACATTGATGAGGAAGTTGCATTTCTGGGCTCACTGTCAGCTTATGCAAATGGCAGTCCATGGATGAAAGACATAATGTAGGTGGACAATCACAACGCACTGTACAACCAGGACCAGTTCAACAAGCTGAAAAGACCAACAAAGGTTCTGATTCCATCTATTTTCTTTTCATGATGTTTTATTAACAAAGTTCGGGAGGAGCACGTTCAAATAACTGATCCAATTATCACATCATTCCAACCCGCTGTCGACAATCAGTAATCAACATGTCTATCCAATCAGCTTGAGTTGGAGACCTATATATACACACATTTGACTCACCAATGTTCTTCGACAGTTTTTCAGCATCCCTCCACCACGCCGTCTCCTCACACTCGCCTGGTTACTTCTTAAACCAGCAATACGGGGGGAGTACTCTGGGTTCGGGCCAAATATCCGAGCCCGGAGCCCTCTCCCCGGACAGTACGCCAAATATGCTCTAACTTATTTGTAAGTGTGAACTAGTGAACTTCTAAACGCCCAGGCGCATCCAACTCCCACTCCTGCCAAAGTTTAAAGAGGAGCTGGACTGTATGGAGCAGAAGGGAGTTCTCAAAGGTGGAGGAGACCACCTAGTGGTGTGCACCTGTGACGCTAGTGCCCATGGGTTTTAGCCTCCTCGTCAGCGTGTCCACCTCCCGTACCCAAGGTCGCTGGTTCAAAGGACCGTGCAGTACGTTCTCAGGGGCAGCCGGTTACACACCTATGGTGCTGGTGCTTAAATACACAGGCAGGGGCAGGGTGAGAATTTGCACTGAGCTGAATAAATCACTGAAGAGAGAGAAGCATCCCCTCCCCTCAGTTGAACACACCTTAGCACAGCTTGCTGGGGCCAAAGTTTTCAAAGCTAGATGCCAACGCAAGATTTTAGCAGATTCCACTGTCTAAGCAGTCATCTCTGTCAACCACTTTCATATCGCCTGTGCTTTTGAATCTCGTCTGCACCAGAACACCTCCAGAAACGATGGATGAAGTGCTCATTTGGAAAGCCACACAGACAGAGCACGATGAGAGACTGCGGAGAGTGCTGTCACGACTGCAGTTGGCAGGAGACAAGTGTGAATACTCCAAGAGCAGGACAAAGTTCCTGGGGCAGGCCATTGATGAATCTGTCTTCAACAACTGTGAGAGGTGTGCAGAGTTCCTCACTGAGACCGACCACAAGCCCATGATTCCCCTGCTAGGATCAAAGAGCTTAGATGAACTTCCACCACGCATACAGCGTCTATGCATACGTCTTAAAAGGTTTGCCTAGACCAGTGGTTCTCAAAGTGTGGTACGCAGGCTCCGTCTAGTGGTACGCACAGGAATCACTGAATTTCGCACGTAACGTAAGATCAAACCGGTGTGATCGTTTACTGTCTATTGTGTGATCAGTCTTGGCTGGTCCCTGGAGCGTACGATACGATTACACCGGTGTGAGTAGAACTGCCAGTGATCACGAGATCAACTGCTAAATTCAAACGTGCTTTCGGAGTTGGCTGGCGCTGAGCCAGAGACGGACGCACGCCACTCAGGCGCTGTCAAATATCACAATTATTCAGTGTTTTTAACCACATGTTTATTTTAGGTTTCAGATATTTAAATTCACATAAGTACTAAAAAAACAATACATTTAGAATTTGTAAAATACACACTGATGTCTATGGAAGCGGAACTAATAATAATTTCCATTATAATTAGACGACACGTTTTATTCATATCAGATAATGTTACACATTGCGTAAGTAACTTTTAAAGTTAACTCTATTCTTCTCCCAGTTCACCGGCCACTTACTTTCATGTATTTCGGGAGAAGTGGACGAATTCACGTGCTGTAAATCCAACAGATCCGATTCTCTGAACAGTGGCACAAACTAACATGGAGGTGCATACAGCTCAACTAACGCGATCGTTATAAAGATGTTTAAACAACATAACATTTCCACTTGCATATATTTGACAATCGGATTATCAAATATTTCATGCCATAGCTAACAAATTTGTGAATATTTTGAATAAAAAAAAATGAAATAAAAGCGGCTGCGGTGTGTCACGTGACAAACAATGACGTGTCACCATGGAAACAACAAAGTGATAAGTTCTAAATAATGATCGCCTTGAAAAATATTTTACATGTACGTTTAAAAAGATTAAATCTGAATACACAGCCTGTGCTTT
Source organism: Rhinichthys klamathensis goyatoka (assembly GCF_029890125.1). Taxonomy (NCBI): domain Eukaryota; kingdom Metazoa; phylum Chordata; class Actinopteri; order Cypriniformes; family Leuciscidae; genus Rhinichthys; species Rhinichthys klamathensis. The sequence goes on from NW_026606690.1 coordinate 775,136, forward strand.
TTTTTTTATTAAGTAGGCTACAGTTTTTATTTAACTTTTAGGTGCAATACATTTGAATTTAATCATTATTTAAGTTTTTTAGTTACCTGTATGTAAGCAGAACAGTGCAGTGTCAATGTTCAAACTGTGTTTTTACAATGTTTAAAGTGGCTGACAATAATAAATATTCTTATTAGAAATTAAACTGCCTCATTTTTGAGCTGTGCATAACTGTAGCTGAATAGTTAGGCCTACGCTACTGTATTTTTATATTGGTCAATGGTCATCATGGTTAGAGGTTAAATTTGGGCGGAGCGCACACTTTTGTTGAGTGTATATAATGAAAGTTATTAAATAACTGGTTATATTAACTCTAATTTGGTGCTGCAATGATCGCCCATCGCAACGATAACTGACCTTCTCGTCTGATCTGCTTCAGCACTCACCCGCCCGCAGAGCCGGATTAACGCAAAGGCAAACTAGGCACGTGCCTAGGGCCCGACTGGCTGGATGGGGCCCAGACAGAGGGATACATTTTTTTTTTTTTTTACAAATGTCCTATCTACAATTTATTTCAATATTTATTAATTAACTAAAAATAGTGACGATGTTTATCTTAACCATAGACTATTACATTACGTCACATTAACGCCAGCCCATCAGGTGCTGCGAAGCAAAAGCCTAAATAGGCACGCAAAGAAGCACAGCTCTAATGCAGGTGTGTGCGTTGTCGTCATCTATTTTGGAGTGATTGCAATGTATTCTAAATATAAACTTGTACTTTAGATCAGCGTCATTTCTGGAAAAACCATTCACCGCTTTATTACGAGTTTAAAAGAGCGCGAGCGTCATTAACGTGCCCAGACGCGACGCTTTGAATTTGCGCGTACAATGAATAACATCGCGTCGGGAACTGACTAAAAACGCTACAAAAAGTAAAAGACAAGACGTTTGGATTCAAAGTTAAAAAGCCAACACACTACAACATTTTTAAATGTTTCAAATAAAGGATCTCGGGTCTATCTTCTAAATTCTGCTGATGATTAGATTATACCCTGTCTGACATCAGCCTACTTACGCCAATAATATCAGTTTAGAATTTTTTTTCTAATCAGTAGCGATCGTGTCTTTCTCTTCCACTTCATTTGTGTATAGCATATTTAAGCTAGCAATGCAATGCATAATATCATATTAGGCCTACTTATATTAATAATATGACAATATCTGCATTCTGCAGTCGAATATTTATTAAATGGGAGGGGAAAATCCTGCCCATACCAGCTATGAAAAAAATGATAAAAGCATATATCACTGAAGTGGTATTCTGGAACTGTGAATAAATTGAATAAAACAGCAAAATAACAATAACAATAACATCTTCATTAAACAAAAAAGAGATTACCTTAGATGAAGTTTGATTAATATGTACATGCAGTAGCCTACTGGTAAAAAGTCTGGACCAATTACTATTTTTAATGTTTTTGAAAGAAGTTTTTTTATTATGCTCTACAAGCCTGCATTTATTTGATCAAAAATACAAAAAAGAAAAAGAAAAACAGGAATATTCAGCAAGGATGTGTTAAATATATAAAAAGGGATAGTGAAGACTTTTTTAAACAACTTTTTAATAATAATAAAAAAAAAAATCCTGAAAAAAAGTATCACAGGTTATAAAATAAATATTAAGCACCATTTCTAACATTTGATAATAAATCAGAATATTATAACGTTTTCTGAAGGATCACATGACACTAAATTCAGCTTTGCATCACATAAATATATTTTAAAGTAGTAAAATAGGAAAACTATTATTTTTAATTTTAATAATATTTCACTATTATTTATCTGTATTTTTGATCAAATAAATCCAGGCTTGATTAGCATAAGAGACTTCTTTCAAAAACATTAAAAATAGCAATGTGTCCAAACTTATGTACTGTGTAAGTAAAAACATTTAAAATTAAATGTTGTATAAATTAAAAGGTTAGGAATCATATTTGTTTCAAGAGTTTTTTATTGGGGGTGGGGGGCCTCCAACATGAATATTGCCTAGGGCCTCCAAATGTCTAGAACCGGCCCTGCCCGCCCGTCAATGTCAAAATGTTTGAGTCCAATCAAAGCAAGTGGGGATTTATGTTCACAGAAGCGCAAGCAGAGCGCGAATCCCAATGCGACGCTTCACGCTTCAGTTAACGGGCATACAGTGCGAGATAAGATGCAAGTAGCTAATCTAAACAGCTGTTTGTCGATAGAAGTTTTAAATGATCGACAGAAATAATCAGTTTGATCAAAGACAGTGGATACTATAAGCTGAATTTAACAGCACCCTATTAAATATATTGCCATTATTATTGTAATATATTTGTATAACGTTACCTCGAATGTGTTCGACTTTTCACTGTTTGTATCACTCCGCTTGTTCGTGTTTGCGCAACTTGCATCATTAAGCCAGAAGGCGGCGACAAGTGACTGTCTTTATGAGTGATTAATTAACCATTGATTAAATGAACAGATTAGCTAGTCCAAAAATATTGATTAAAAAAGTAGCTGAAACATCTTTCATGCTCATATAATTGCTCATATGCCTCTGGGCACAGAATGTTTGAAAAGTAACATCTACAAAATAATACTTGAATCATTTCTTATTTAAGGACATTCCCGTTTCGAATGTGTGATTGTGTATTGTCAACAATATGCATAAACATTCTGCATTTCCATTTTATAGTGTGGATCACTCATTGCGACATTTAAACTGATTCTCATGTTAAAGTCCCCATGAATTCAAAATTGACCTTACTTTGTTTGCCTAAATTGATCGTTTTGTGGTGAACAATTCATCCATGCAAGTCAATCCGCACAAAAAAATTTTTTGGCTTCGTAATGACGTAGGTTTGACGGTTTGGGTGTCTGCTTAACATCCGTAACCACGCCCCTCCAACTGACAGTAGACAGGCTGAATGAAAACACCTACTTTTCTAGATCCAATCAGGTGCTAGTTGAAAAAAAAGCCACGCCCACTATGTTGCCTCATTTAGTATTCCGTTTCTCTCGGAAATACGTCACAACACTGCAGAAAAGTCGTTTGCAACTTCCTGTTCACGGTGACTTTAAAGAATCTGTTATCTGATAAAATAGGCCTACTTCATGCTACTGACCACTGACATGCTTTTAAAGCTACTGTTGTCCATTTTTTTGGCCTTCAAAACACCTTAAAATGGACATGTCGAGATCAGGAAAATCACAATTTTCTTGGGGGACCATGCCCCCAAACCCCCCTAGCAAGATAATTTTTGGGAACTTTTATTTATAAAAATCCCTGCACGGCACATTAAAAACACATTAAGTAATTTTACGGCGCAATTTTGAATGATGACCATTCACCGTAAATAAGGGCTCCCCTCCCTATAAAAGCCAATTTAACCACTGATTATGGTGGTACTTGGAGAGCCAGATATATTCTGAGGTGGTACTTGGTGTAAAAAGTTTGAGAACCACTGGCCTAGACCATATCACATGTGCCTGGCAAAGACATTGAAACTGTGGATTTGCAAAACACTAGCTTAGGACACACCCAGTATGATCCCCAGCTAGTCATACACATGCTCTTTTCTAACACACGTTTGGAAAAGTGCAGTCCTGATGCCAAAAATTGGATGTTGGTATCACAGGGACAATACAAAGACCTGTGACTTATCATGTCACCTCTTGATAAAATGCGACCTCGCCCTCTCTCCCTCTGCCTCACTTGTGTTCTGGTGACTGGCCTGACCCGGCGGCCGCAGTAGCTTTCCAGCATGGCCTGCTTGGACCTGACATGCATGCAAACTCTGATCTTACAGACAGAAAGTCCTGCTTAGGATCCTGCAGCCTCTCATCTGTATCACAACACAGCAAAAGACTGCAACTGAACAATTCTTCCCCACGTAGCTACACCACAACGGACCTGCCACCTAACAAACTAGCACTCCAAACTTGGCACAGTTACATTGATCACATAAACATGAATATTCTTCTTATTCTGCTTTTAAACATTCACACATATGCAGGAGGAAACTTACCGTTTCTGCTGCACATGCTTTCCTTGTCTGGTCTGACCACGTGTGCTTGTGCACGCCAGACACACAAATGGCAGAACACACACACACACACACACTGTCCATAGACGAACAAGATGGTGCAGCAGACGGCCGCCTCTGGATTACGCTCCGTAGTGCTTTTTGTGTTTTTGTTTATTAACGCTGTTTTCTGCAATCCCTCTCTGGTAACTTTTACCAGAGAAGAGCTCTTAAACATTGGACTTTCAACTGCTCGCATTATTCCACCGCTCTTTATCAAACCCGGTACTTTCTCTAAATTATTAGTTGGAGGAGCAGCATCTCTGTTTGGGTTCTACCGGAGGCGTCGCAGGGGAATCTTTTTTTTATAAGATTTACCTAAGATTTATTTATATGTAGCCTACATATATTTTTGCTATTTTAATAAAAAGGTTACAATTACAACAACAATTAAAATGTTAACTATATTTCAAATGTAATCTTTCTTGTATACATTTTATCATACATATTTCACAGTTGTGGATTAATTAGTTTGAATATAGCCTACAATCGAATAAACACTATAATAATAATAATAAAGATAATAATAATAACATCTTAGCAAACAAGCTTATTTGATGTGGCAGTATTTTACAGTAAAAACGACATCTTGTCTTTCATATGTAACATATCGTTTTTATGATTAGGACATATAAATGTTAATTTGCAGTTTAATACGTTGCTTATACAAAAATATTTTATTTCAACATATTTCAGTCGATTTTTACTCATCTCAGTATTGGAATATAGTTAAATAAAAGCTGTTCATTCATTCACACACAAAAATGCGATTCATATTCAAACAGTCTTTTTGTTTACAGACACTATTTCATATCGCGATTATAAAGCACTTGAAAATAAAGAATGTACCTATTCCTCAGCTGGATCCGTTGCTCCTCGAAATGAAACTACCAGCACTTCTGAGGTAATTTTTTCCAAGATTATTATTAAGATAGTATTATTCCTCTTTATTTTTCTTTATTAGGCGAAAAGCACAACACTTTGTTTTTATTGTGAGGTTCCACAAAACAAATACAAACTTAACAGGATCGAATGATGTACAACACTTATATGTAAGATCAAAATCAACAGAGTAATTTGAGTCTCTTTTGCACTGATAAGGAAAAAAGTGAGCTGGTATCGCTGGCGAGACCGCCGACCCCAGAGGGTTAAGGGTCCCACCAGGGACACTAACACACTGGACCACTGCTACACAACATTAAAGGACAGCTATCGCTCTGTTCCCCGTGCTTCCCCGTCTGGTTCATCTTATCCCGACATACAGGCAAAAACTGAAATCTGCTGAACCTGTTGTAAAGACTGTGAAAAGATGGACCAACGAGTCAAAGCTGGAGTTACAGGCCTGCTTTGACTGCACTGACTGGAGTGTTTTTGAGGCTGCAGCCACTGACCTGGACGAACTAACTGACACTGTGAAATCTTACATCAGTTTTTGTGAGGACATGTGTGTGCCAACTAAAACCTTCCGCACATACAACAACCAAAAACCCTGGTTCACAGCAAAACTCAGGCAGCTTTGTCAGACCAAGGAGGCCTTTAGAAGTGGGGACAGAGTCTTGTACAACCAGAACAGGAACACGCTGACTAAAGAGGTCAGAGCTGCAAAGAGGAGCTACGCTGAAAAGCTAAATAACAGCTTTGCAGCCAACGACCCTGCCTCAGTGTGGAGAAGCCTACGGACACTCACAAACTACAAGAGACCCTCCCCCAACACTGCTGGCACTCAACGACTGGGAGACGAGCTGAATGGTTTCTACTGTAGGTCTGAAAAGCCCAGAGTCACACCTCTCCACCACTCCAACGCCATCTTCAAACAATCACCTTCACCCACTGCCACGCTCTCACTGATGCTGTCACTTAGAGGCATTATGGTTTTATGTAAAACCAAATGTTTTTTTGAATATTATTGTTACTTGTTCATTAATAAACAACAGCCACATCAAGAGTGCTACATGATGTCTCATACCAAAGAAAATTATCACATCTAGTGCATCAAGTCTGACCACTGACAGATAACAGGAAAATGTAAGCCTCACTGTTTCTGCACCACAGTCCATTAAAAAGCACATAACACATGAAGTTTACATTGTCAGGTGAGGATCAAGGCTCCTCTCACTTTTCTTAATTAGATAAGCAATCTAAATCTTACCAAAATCCATCCATCCATCGTCAACCTCTTATCCTGCGTACAGGTCGCGGGGGGCTGGAGCCAATCCCAGCTGACATCGGGTGAAAGGCGGGGTACACCCTGGACAGGTCACCAGTCCATCGCAGGGCCACACATAGACGAACAACCACGCACGCTCACACCTAAGGACAATCTAGGGTCACCAATTAACCTAGTCCGCATGTCTTCGGATGGTGGTAGGAAGCCGAAGCACCGGGAGAGAACCCACGCAGACACAGGGAGAACATGCAACTCCACACAGAAAGGCCGGGGCAACCGGGTTTGAACCCACGACCTTCCTGCTGTGAGGTGACAGTGCTAACCACTGCACCACCGTGCCGCCTCTTACCAAAATGTCTTTTTAAATACAACAGAAACACAAAGTAGTACTGACAGCCATAATTTCAGCTTGTGGTAAAACGGTGCAATGTTTTTAATGGGCATTTAGCATGTGAAAGTACAAATGACACATCTGTGTGCACAGTGAGAGGCCATATCCAATAACGCTTTTTAATGCAAATTCGGGAAGTATTCATTGTTGGTCACTTGATAGGCACACGGTCTTGTTATATATCACCATTAGCAGCCCACCTGGGGCTGTAAAATGTGAAGTTTAGCTGCTGATCTGAGCTTCCCTGCTGTTACCGTTTCATTACCAATAATATTCATCAGCTGTAGCTGTGCTGGTGAAGAACTACATGAAGTTACAATCCAACTAAATATTTTTTTAAAGTTTAGCTGACTGATCTGAGCTTCGTTGCTGGAAGCTGCTGTTCTATTGCTAATTAATGATCAGCTGATTGTCTCACAAAGGTAACAGACAAAGCCAAAACACAGCGCTGGAGTATAAAGAAATGCAATTAATCTTACATGACTTTTCTACCAGGTCAGTAAAAGTTTAGCTGGCCGATGTGTCCATGCTCTAAGCTAACGTTACGTTTTATTGCCAATTAACGTTACTGATCAGATGATTGTCTCACTAACGTAAGCAACAAAGCCAAACCACAGCTGTCTGTATCTGTCCCGACTTGTCTGGCTGCATGGTATAAATCCATAGGCTGTCGGCTCTCGTACTAAATAGCACATGTGCTCCTTCAGCTGTCCAAATGTCACTTCTCTTCTAGTCTCGCGTAGCCAGACCTTCAGACTGACGGCTGAAGGTCTGGAATTCATAGCAGCTTTCTTTGGCCAAGGCCCGCCCATAAGGCCGTTTGACCGACATGTCAAACAATCAATTACAGTTCGTTTCGTTCAGCGTCACGTTTCGGGGCGTGGAAATGTCCCCACAACAACAGACCGGCGTGCAACAAGTCAGTCAGCATGTTTGTTTCATGTTTGCCCGCAAACGCGTATGATATCCCCTTCGCAGTTAGGTACTTCACTTGATCTTCCATAATAGATAGGAGGGGACACACAACTAATTTGGATCTGCTGGGAATCATTCTAAATGCTGACAAAGGGTCGGCCAGGCTTGGAAAATAATACTCTTCCCAAATCCCGTCCGCAAACAGGCTAAAATATCTCTTTTTGTCTCCACTAAGTGCCTCAAACAAAACTCCTGGACATCTCTTAAAGAGTCTATGCCGTGAACCTCGCATACTTTTGAGAATCCTACGTTTAGCTGATCTTGATAAATGCTCATTGTCACTCATGTAAACACAACAGTTTTTCTTCCACAATCACACGTCTGCGCTTTGTTTCCCGGCGGGCCGAAAATACACGCGACACTCGCGCCCCCCCGGAAATCCGATAAAATTCAACCAATCAGATGACGACTTCGACATTCCTGAAGTGTTTCCACTTAAGTGTACCATATGCATCAGACGTTTAGCCAACGCTCCGTGGGCGTGACGTCTGAGGCTGAGACTACTTCTCTTCTTACTTCTAATAAACCAGAAGACTACCTAGAGAGTGTATATTACTATTATTATTATTATTATTCCCTCTTCTTCTTTGTACGTATTCAATGTAGTGACGGGCGTCTACACTACCAGAATTACACAAGCAGAAGAAGAACGCCGTGATGACAAAACGCACTCTGTAGCGCTGTTTGTTCGTTTTCGGCTACAGTAGAAACATGACGACAAAATACAGCGACCTCCACAGCAGGGGGTGCCCGTGGTTATGTAGATATAAATGGCTCATTCTAAGGTAATAAAAACATAACGGTTCATTATGAAAGGTCTTTACACACCACTGAAAACATAGTTATGGATCTTAGATTGAATTTCTGTCAATAGAGCTTCAACATGTTTAATCAGTTATTAAATACATCCTGGATATAAAAAAACTATATTAAAATGTAATCACAGTTAAAATGATGAGAAATAAAAACAAATAATTTGCTTTTAAAACAAAACAGACTCAAACATGACGTGCTCTGCTGCTGACAGCCATTTAATAAAAAAAAATGTACACAGAGCAGCGGACACGAGTTGCCTCTATCCTGATTGACAGGTCACCATGGTAGAGACCTGTCAATCACAAGGTAGTCCCGCCCAAAAGCATAAGCTGCACACACAACCTAAACCAGCAATCCCCCGCCACCCGGCACCCCACCGCCGCACAGCGAACAACCAAAACGGCCAAATGCCACGCAATTATCAACACCAATGCACAAGTGACGAGCCCAATGCGCACACTGCGCGAGCAAGGCGACACCCAATGCCCGGCAGCCCCCGCGAATCCCGCGTGCGAAGTCGGGCAAACGAGAGAGCGGCACAACACGACAGCGACACCACTAACCCACCCACCCGTCAAGGGCTGAGAACAGAATAAACCGGAGCATAGCCCCGCTCTGCACCCACACTGCACATCCCGAAAACTAACTTTAAACTTCAGTATCCAGAGGGGTCCAACAACCGGCCGACAGAGAAATGGGGAAGTGTGGATCCGAGGCCAACGAAGCAAACCAGGGACGCAAACTGGTCCCTCCAAGCCAACGAGGAAATGCCCCCCCTGGACTCCAATGCACAAACTAAACACACAGCAGCCATTCATCAATCCGTGCAGCACCCAGAGACCCCCACCCCTAGTAGCCCGGGCACCCCGTGACCCCCAAAGCGCAAAGGACCCCAGACCGCATGTCCCGGGGGAAGCTGCGCCCCGCCCAGAGGAAGAACAGCAGAAAGCCGTGCCGGGAAGCTCCCCGCTGCGATGGAGCGATAGCGCGGGAGAACCAGGCCAACAGTCCCCCAGCCCAACCAGTGGCATCCCTCCCCAGAGTGCAGGCAGAGCCAGCAGCCCCCGAGTCCCGTAAACCCGAGGCCGGTCTCATCCCCAACCCCCCAAGGAGGAGCACCAAACCCACCCCGACCACACTGGCCATGTGCCCCAGAGGGGTTTAGCTCTCTCGTCAGCGTGTCCGCCTCCCATACCCGAGGTCGCCGGCTTCAGTCAGGCCCGTGCAGTACGTTCTCGGGAGCAGTCGCATGCGCTGTTTTTAATCTTCTTTCCAACTTTGTTTGTTGAATTCATCTTATCAGGGCTACTGCGGGGGCAGCAGTATATTTTTTAACCGCCCTCCCGCAGCACAGGTAAAACCGCCTGCTCCCGCGCGATTTGCGTTCCCGTGACATCCCAATCCCAATGCAGCTCTCCACTCCAAATACTATATCCAACTTTAGCTTTGCAAAGGTGTCTGTGCAATGACAATAAAGGCTATCTTAACGAGGGGTGCCAACCTGCCGGGCTGGGACTTGCTGCTGGTGTTTTTCTCCGCTGACTTTTGCCGTCGCGTTCTGCCGCTGTTCGGCTAGTTGTCTCTTTGTTTTTTGTTTGTTTGTGTGTTTTGTTTGTTGTTTGTTTTTTTCTGCCCCAAGACCCCATCCCACTTCTCTTGCAGGTGTTGTCCTTTCTCTTGTGCCCCCGCCCCATCCCCATGTCTGCCACCCTGTCCAGCCAAGTGACAAATCAACTTAAATAATTAATAAACAGACAAAGGAGTACAGGTCCTTCTCAAAAAATTAGCATATTGTGATAAAATTCATTATTTTCCATAATATAATGAAAAAATTAAACTTTCATATATTTTAGATTCATTGCACACCAACTGAAATATTTCAGGTCTTTTATTGTTTAAATACTGATGATTTTGGCATACAGCTCATGAAAACCCAAAATTCCTGTCTCAACAAATTAGCATATTTCATCCTACCAATAAAATAAGTGTTTTTAATACAACAAAAAAGTCAACCTTCAAATAATTATGTTCAGTTATGCACTCAATACTTGGTCGGGAATCCTTTTGCAGAAATGACTGCTTCAATGCGGCGTGGCATGGAGGCAATCAGCCTGTGGCACTGCTGAGGTGTTATGGAGGCCCAGGATGCTTCGATAGCGGCCTTAAGCTCATCCAGAGTGTTGGGTCTTGCGTCTCTCAACTTTCTCTTCACAATATCCCACAGATTCTCTATGGGGTTCAGGTCAGGAGAGCTGGCAGGCCAATTGAGCACAGTAATACCATGGTCAGTAAACCATTTACCAGTGGTTTTGGCACTGTGAGCAGGTGCCAGGTCGTGCTGAAAAATGAAATATTCATCTCCATAAAGCTTTTCAGCAGATGGAAGCATGAAGTGCTCCAAAATCTCCTGATAGCTAGCTGCATTGACCCTGCCCTTGATAAAACACAGTGCACCAACACCAGCAGTGCACCAGTGCACCAACACCAGCAACACCATGGCACCCCAGACCATCACTGACTGTGGGTATTTGACACTGGACTTCAGGCATTTTGGCATTTCCTTCTCCCCAGTCTTCCTCCAGACTCTGGCACCTTGATTTCCGAATGACATGCAAAACTGAGCAACAGTCCAGTGCTGCTTCTCTGTAGCCCAGGTCAGGCGCTTCTGCCGCTGTTTCTGGTTCAAAAGTGGCTTGACCTGGGGAATGCGGCACCTGTAGCCCATGTCCTGCACACGCCTGTGCACGGTGGCTCTGGATGTTTCTACTCCAGACTCAGTCCACTGCTTCCGCAGGTCCCCCAAGGTCTGGAATCGGTCCTTCTCCACAATCTTCCTCAGGGTCCGGTCACCTCTTCTCGTTGTGCAGCGTTTTTTGCCACACTTTTTCCTTCCCACACTTTTTCCTTCCCATAGGCTTCCCACTGAGGTGCCTTGATACAGCACTCTGGGAACAGCCTATTTGTTCAGAAATGTCTTTCTGTGTCTTACCCTCTTGCTTGAGGGTGTCAATGATGGCCTTCTGGACAGCAGTCAGGTCGGCAGTCTTACCCATGATTGCGGTTTTGAGTAATGAAACAGGCTGGGAGTTTTTAAAAGCCTCAGGAATCTTTTGCAGATGTTTAGAGTTAATTAGTTGATTCAGATGATTAGGTTAATAGCTCGTTTAGAGACCCTTTTCATGATATGCTAATTTTTTGAGACAGGAATTTTGGGTTTTCATGAGCTGTATGCCAAAATCATCAGTATTAAAACAATAAAAGACCTGAAATATTTCAGTTGGTGAGCAATGAATCTAAAATATATGAAAGTTTAATTTTTATCATTACATTATGAAAAATAATGAACTTTATCACAATATGCTAATTTTTTTAGAAGGACCTGTATATTAATACTCTCTTGTTAAAGTAAAATCTATCTGGCACACTATGATATCCAGCTGATCATACTCTTTACCAGGCTGCTGGGCAGGACAGGTTAAAAAACAACAACAAAAAGGCTCTCTTAAAGGGTTAGTTCACCCAAAAATGAAAATTCTGTCAGTAATTACTCACCCTCATGTTGTTCCAACCCCGTAAGACTTTCGTTCATCTTCGGAACACAAATTAAGATATTTTTGATGAAATCTGAGAGCTGGATCACTCCTCCATAGGCTTCTTAAGGGATCGAAACTGGCCGGCCCAAAAGTTATGAAAGACATCGTTAAAATAGTCCGAGTGACTACAGTGGCTCAACCTTAAGTTTATCAAGCGATGAGAATACTTTTTGTGCGCAAAAACAAACAAAAATAACGACTTTATTCGACAACTTTATACAACTACTCTGTAAGGCCGTGATATTTCACGTAGTGAAACTACGCAAAGCTTCTAGGTTGTACGTCACGCATCACACACATGACCAGCGTCGGCCAATAGTGAGCCTACGTGTGACGTGCAACCTAGAAGCTTTGCGTAGTTTCACTACGTGAAATATCACGGCCTTACAGAGTAGTTGAAATAAAGTCGTTATTTTTGTTTGTTTTTGCGCATAAAAAGTATTCTCATCGCTTGATAAACTTAAGGTTGAGCCACTGTAGTCACTCGGACTATTTTAACGATGTCTTTCATAACTTTTGGGCCGGCCAGTTTCGATCCCTTAAGAAGCCTATGGAGGAGTGATCCAGCTCTCAGATTTAATCAACAATATCTTAATTTGTGTTCCGAAGATGAACGAAAGTCTTACGGGGTTGGAACAACATGAGGGTGAGTAATTACTGACAGAATTTTCATTTTTGGGTGAACTAACCCTTTAACTTTAAGCTATTGTTTTATAAATTATTTAAATAATAATAACCATCATATTTATATTATTTAATATACATATGGGTGCCATTTCAGCCCTAGTATCCAACAGATAAAATAAAGTGATTCTGCAAAAACTTTTCAGGCCATCAATCTGTCCTGATGAACAGAGTGTGAGACTGTGACACTAATCTGGGTTGTCCACCTTGAAACTGTGGTGATCATTTAGATTTTCTATGCTGCCGGGTTGAAGATGTGTGTGAATCCACGTTTTAGAATTTCTTTGCAGCAGGCAGACATCACGTCGGGCTCTGAGATACTATGGAGAGTATTTCCCCTTTAACATTTTATAGCTCATTTAAACAGCAACCAAAAACAGTTTGGATCACAAACATGTGGGTCAAGCACGACCATGCATTAAGCGCAGTTTCTTACATACTGTATAGTCTGTGATCAAATAATGTTTGCCCTGGGTGAATGTCGTCCAGGCTGATTTATCGGTCAGGCTCTAGTGTCAGTACAGATCTTGGTAGTGTTGTAGTACTAGAGACCGGTCTTGGTCTTGAGACTGGTCGACCGCATTTGTACTCGGTCTTGTCTTAGTCTCGCCCTCCCTCAGTCTTGGTCTCGACTTGGTCTCTGCCCCTAAAAGTCTTGTTCTTGTCTCAGTCTCGATAAACCCTGGTCTTAGTCCTGACTTGGTCTCGGTTTGGGCGGTCTTGACTACAACACTAGATGCCGTTTTAGTCTGTTTTTTAATCAAGGGAAAATAAATGTGCATTGAAAAAGTAACAAGCACAGTATTTCATCTTAGGGACACATCCATCCATGGGGCCCGAGTTAAGAGATCCAGCAGCAGGTAAGGACGCATTTACTCTTTGTTCACAACTAAGAGTGAGAACTGTCAGATTATTGTAGCTGCTTCTAACTGTAAAAAAAAACAGCTCATCTCCAAGGTAAACAAACACTGAATGTTTAAACCTTCTTCAGAGCTATGATTGATCCCCAGGACAATCAGTTAATTCATCAGTAAATATATTGAAAGAAATATCTTTTTTATCGATTAATTGTGTAAGTCATTTTCTAAGAACAAATGTCAAACATTTGATGGTTCTAGCTCCTCAAAAATTATGATTAGCTGATTTCGCTTGTCTAAATGTTTTATCATGTCATAAATATGGCATGATAAAAATAAAAAATAAATCAATAATCATTAGAAAAACAATATTATATTTTACCTGGAATGATCACACAGTTTCATATCTTGTTTGTGGCTTGACATTTTTATACAAATTAAAGTGAAATATTTTCTGTGAGACTGAAATTTATGGGATGATTATAGTATAAAATGATTAACACGTGCAAGCACACTTATCAATGAACTTGATACATGTTGCAGAAATGTTTTATCCATGCCTTTCAACTTGCGTGTGCAAAATTCAAAATTGAGTGAATGTGAAGCAATTTGTACAAATAGAGACATTTTTGTGAATACAAATGTTTTCCTTTGTATTAGTGTATCATAATTTGCACATGCAACACAGAAGATGTGCATGTGTGGATCAGGTGACGCGCGTCACATTGACTCGTTTCTGAGTCGATCTCATTTGATTCATTTGGATTTTGAGACTTTCTTTTCGCGGTTTTTAAGCAAACAACTACAAATGAATAGGCCTGGTGCTAGTTATTAATGTGTGCACAACTAACCATCTATTTGACAAATTCACAAATGTGCGTCGCTACATTTAAACTAATACAATACAAATAACAAAAACTTATAACCTTATCACTGGACTCTCGGATCATAACATGACCTTAATTGTTAGGAAACTGGGTAAAAAACGATTGACTTACTACAACCAAGAAACAAAAATACAGAAAATAGGAATTCCAAAAGCAAAACAAAATAACTTTGAAGAAGAACTGAATCAAATAAATTGGGATAATGTTATGAATGAGTCCAATGTGAATCAAAGTGCTAATATCTTTGTCACTACAATAAGTAACACGATAAAAAAGTGTACTAAAACATGGACGAGCAAATCAAAGAAATACTCTCTTCCATGGTTTAATGGTGATATTTGGCACATTATGAAAAAACGTGATACCGCACGTAAAACATCTTTGAAAACTAGAAATTGTACGGATCATCTAATTTATACTACACTTAGAAATCAAGTTTTAAGCAATCTGCGTAAAGCTAAAATTGATTATTTTACTAAAAAGATAGAAGAGGCTAATGGTAGTAGTCGTAAACTATGGCAACACATAAACTACTTAACCAACCCTGCAAAGAAAAAACACGTTAGAATAGATTCTATCAAAGTTGATGGTGTAAGACCGTCTAATTTGATCCAATGCCGGCATTCAAATTAGCGGTGAAGGTCTCAACGCGCGTTCCGTCTCTTCCAATGGCAAAGGGATTTTTAATTAAATGCAATACATTATCTTATGTATTAACTCGTTTCATCTGACTCCATAAAATGATAGTGTTTTTGAATTATATCTGTGCATCATTAAGTATACGTTAATGTTTGACTATTCGTTTTAACTCCAATGAAAATAAAGTCAAAGTCTGTTAGAATAATCAAATATAACAATTTATTATGTCAGGTAAATGTATTATAATAATTCCATAATCAATTGAAAGATAATCAATGCAAATCATCAAATGTTCTAGAACAAAGAGGAAAATCTTTTACCCGACATGAAATACATGAATGCTGAGTCTCGGCGACTCAGCATCCACGGGCTATCTGAGATACAGAAAGAGCCACGATCCCTTGCTGCCTTCCATTAAATAGCCAGACCTTATTTCATATGTAAACCTGTATTCACAGTGGAAATGTACTGTGTTCATCCCCCCAGACTTACTGGGGGCAGAAGTAAATTTACATGGTACCATTTGCTAACAGTGGAGATTAGCATTGAGTTCACACCTTGGGAGTAGGAGACCACATTAATTTGTGTGCCAGATATCCCTAAACTCTTAAAAAACCTTATTACCTTTTGTTTTATACTTTGGGAATGAGACATCTGAATCAGCGACCCTGAGACCTTTAAAATGATACCAAACATAATACTCAATGATAATCATTCACATCAAACCATAGATATTCTTATGTGAGTTTTTATGTGTCACTGCGAGAGTGGGGGATGCGGGGAAGAAGTGTGTGTGTGAGTGTGTGTGTGTGTGTGTGTGAGAGTTCAAATGTTAATTTGCCAAGGTCCTTTGTCTCATAGACCAGTGGTCTATCTCTTCACCCAGTTTACAGTTTTCCAGTCTTACAATGGTACTCTTGTTAATAATAGTGAGTCAATGGCGGGTGTTTTTAATAATTTTTTTATAGACTCTGTTTATGAACTAGCAAATAAATTCAACAATAAGGTGACATGTCTAGAAGAAGTTAATTTAGTTAATGCAAGCTTGTTTAAAATTCAAGAAATCTCTTCTGATAGAGTTAAAAAGATAGTTACAAATATGAAAGACTCCGCAGCTAAAGACATACACAATATAAGTATAACCCTGATCAAAAAACATCAGGACAGTCTGTTGCAACCAATTACGCATTTAGTTAATCTCTCAATTCGATTAAGTACATTTCCACAGTGCTGGAAGCACGCTGTAATAACACCTATCCACAAGTCAGGGGAAAAGGATACACCCAATAATTATAGGCCTATCGCAATTTTACCAGTTGTGTCCAAAATCCTGGAGAAGGTTATTGCAGAACAACTTATTGAACATCTAGAGTCAAACCAGCTGCTGCACCCTCAACAGTTTGGTTTTAGGCGCAAATACAGCACTGAAACAGCTAATTGTTACTTGCTAGAGAAGATTAAAGGGCCTCTAGATAAAGGGCAAGT
This sequence comes from Rhinichthys klamathensis goyatoka, assembly GCF_029890125.1. NCBI lineage: Eukaryota > Metazoa > Chordata > Actinopteri > Cypriniformes > Leuciscidae > Rhinichthys > Rhinichthys klamathensis. The sequence continues at coordinate 791,724 of NW_026606690.1, forward strand.
AGTTGGTGCGGTATTCTTAGACTTGAAAAAGGCCTTTGACACAGTGGATCACAGTGTGCTTATTAACAAACTCCAGCTCTTCAAAATGTCACCTAGTTCATTAGCTTGGTTAAAATCATATCTTGAGGATAGACAACAGTGCGTAAAGGTAAATGGGGTGATGTCAGCTCTTTGCCCTAACAATATGGGGGTTCCTCAGGGATCAGTGCTGGGGCCGTTGCTGTTTACAATGTACATCAATGATTTCCCTGATAGCTGCAAAGATGTCAACTGCCAGCTGTATGCAGATGATACAGTTGTCCATCTATCTGCTAGAACCTCAGCCATAGCCGCGCAGAAGCTGACACTAGCCCTAACAGATATCTCAAAGTGGTTTGAATTGTCTCACCTGACCTTAAATGTGAAGAAAACTGTTGCTATTTGTTTCTCAAATAAAAAACGACCCTCAGATAGTACTTTTGAAGTAAGCATAAACAATGAAATTATTCAAGAAGAAAAAGAGGTTAAATATCTTGGGATAATTATTGACAACAATCTCAAATTTCAGAGTCAAGTCAAAAACATTTGTAAAAAGGTTAAATCTAATCTGAACTGTTTCCGTTTTATTAGGAAGGAATTATCTTTTCAGGCCGCCCGGTTATATATGCATGCAATGATTTTTCCACATCTGTACTATTGCGTAACATCTTGGTCACAAACATCCCCGTCAATACTAAAGCCGGTTGTCTCACAGTACAAGCAGGCGGTAAAGGTTTTTGATAGAAAACCTGTGACATCGCATCATTGTGACATAATTCATAGACATAATCTTTTTACTTTTGAAAATTTTATAAATTTTAGTATTTTGAAATTGGTTTTTAAATGTCTGAACAGCAATGTGTCGCCACTGTTTTCTGCTCTCATTCGTAGGCGTCAAGGTTCACTTAGACCATCCACCAGAGCCTCAGTCAGTGGGGACTGTGTTCTTCCAAAATGTATGAAATCTATCGGTCAGTCAAGTTTCTCTTATAACGGCACAAGACTATGAACTCTCTGCCCACTGACTTAAAATTGCAGTCAGACATGACCAGCTTCGATAGAGGTCTAAAACAGTGGCTAAAGTCAAGTCAAAGCTGCACACATGCTAATGCTGTATAAAATGTATAGTGATGATTTGTATTGCTAATCTTTGTAATTACTGTATTTATTTTTACTTTACTTTTTTGTGTTGACTGGTGACATGTGTTGTCTCCTATGGACAAGTGTTGCAAATTAGCAATTTTGCTATAACACTGAAAACAAGGTATCTGGTTCGTCCAATGCTGTTGTTATGTCCATATCAAAATAAATAAATAAATAAATAAAATAAAATAAAAACAATACAACTTGTGTGTGCAAAATCCAAAATCACATGAATGTGCAGCATTTTGTACAAATAGAGACATAGTTGTTAATACAAAACCTTGATTTTGTATTAATGTAGGCCAGAATTTGTGCATGCAACAAGTAAGATGTGCAGTTGTGGATCAGGTGACACGCGTGCATTCATTGACTCGTTTCTGAGTCGATCCTATTTGATTCATTTGGATTTTGAGACTTTCATTTCGCGGGTTTCGCCTTGCACGATCCACACACACTGTCTGAGAAAACCTGCTACCACTAGATGGCAGTATTCTGCTGAAACAGACAACGGCAGCGTAATCAGGCGTTCTTCCGCATTTAAGACGCTTAATGAGAGTGATATCGAAGCACCAAATTTAGTACACAATAATATAGGCCTACCCTATTAATAAAGCATACTTTATAGAGGTAAACAACATCAGATTATGAACAACACCCATAGAAAACCATTATAAAACGCTTCACGTGCAATCGCGCGTTGCATGTTTGCAGGAAGGTGTATTGGCTACTGAGTTTAAATATCACCGTCTTACTGCATTGACGTTAAGCTTTTTCTTTATAATATGCTCTATGGGAGGAAAACTATATAGCCTACAGACAAGAGACTACATGAACGTACGGCGTTTCAAGTTAATAAAAGTTTCCTTCATGTTAAAAAAAGGTGAAATTTCGCAGTTGCGTTCATATTATATGCTTATTTTTATCTGACTACACATTGTATACATAGTATACAAGCTTTGGAATTTGAAAATGTCTGTTTTTAAATATTAAAGACGATTTTCGCAGTAGACCTACATTTGTTTTCCCTCGACCCTTAAGCCACTGTTATAGGCCATAGTCTTACTATAGCACGATGAGTTTTAACAATATGCAACCATTGTATATCGACATGAAATATTAATTGAAAATCAACTGGCGTAGCGGGCCTGTATCTGCATATTTCTACATGAGAATGCTTTGACGTGCTAACCACAGCTCATGATGCACAAGGGAACGTCTGCCTCCACTAACTGCGTTAAAACCACTGATCTATATAATGTCATTCTAGATAGATCAGTGGTTAAAACATATCATTTGTTTTAATTCAAATTACTTTTTAAATTTAATAACAGACATTTTCAAATTCCAAAGCTCGTAGAAGGTTTCTGTAAGACTGACTTACAAGTACAATTAGGACAATACTTCCCTTCATGTAGCCTGTATTCTGCAGAAAAATACTGTAATTCACCAAAAGGGTTTTTTCATGTTCAAAATGGTTGTAGTATGTTCAGTGACTAGACTGGCTTACTACAGGTGAAATTGCCCCAATAACTCCCTTCATGTAGCCTATTTACAGTAAACAATTATTATTTTATAAAAAAATTACTGTAATTAACCACACGGGTTTTTGGTGACTTACTACAAGTGAATAATGTAAAATTTCACCTGACTTATCACTAGGAACATACTAAAACCTTTGGAACATGAATAGAAAAACAATTTACAGTAATTTAAAAAATTGTAGGCTACTGTTCAATCGAGATATTGGCTGGACATAGTACAGTAACAGTAGGCTAAGTCAGTCTGCCCACTAGACTTCCAAGCAAGGTTATAATATAACCTTGGAAGTATGTTCATTTGAATGAATGACTGGACGTCTATATTTTTTTTACTGTGAGTGGAGTTTGCAGAGGGTCCCTTTATAAAATGTGGCGAATGTCAAACCTAAAACTTACTTCACTGCGCTCCCATTAAACGCAACTGCAGAATTTCATGTTAAGCTTTTTCTTTTTAACAGGCTCGGGAAGGAAAATTGTATTAACTTGAAACGCCGTACGTTCATGTAGTCTCTTGTCTGTAGGCTATATAGTTTTCCTCCCATAGAGCATATTATAAAGAAAAAGCTTAACGTCAATGCAGTAAGAAGGTGATATTTAAACTCAGTAGCCAATACACCTTCCTGAACATGCAACGCGCGATTGCACGTTAAGCGTTTTATAATGGTTTTCTATGGGTGTTGTTCATAATCTGATGTTGTTTACCTCTATAAAGTATGCTTTATTAATAGGGTAGGCCTATATTATTGTGTACTAAATTTGGTGCTTCGATATCACTCTCATTAAGCGTCTTAAATGCGGAAGAACGCCTGATTACGCTGCCGTTGTCTGTTTCAGCAGAATACTGCCATCTAGTGGTAGCAGATTTTCTCAGACAGCTGTGTGTGGATTGTGCAAGGCGAAACCCGCGAAATGAAAGTCTCAAAATCCAAATGAATCAAATAGGATCGACTCAGAAACGAGTCAATGAATGCACGCGTGTCACCTGATCCACAACTGCACGTCTTACTTGTTGCATGCACAAATTCTGGCCTACATTAATACAAAATCGAGGTTTTGTATTAACAACTATGTGTCTATTTGTACAAAATGCTGCACATTCATGTGATTTTGGATTTTGCACACACAAGTTGTATTGTATTAGTTTAAATGTAGTGACGCACATTTGTGAATTTGTCAAATAGATGGGTACTTGTGCACACATTAATAACTAGCACCAGGCCTATTCATTTGTAGTTGTTTGTGTGTGGGTTGTGAAATGCTTAAAAACCGCGAAAAGAAAGTGTCAAAATCCAAATGAATCAAATGAGATCTGCAAACAAAAGACGTCAATGAATGCACGCGCGTCACCTGATCCACACATGCACATCTTCTGTGTTGCATGTGCAAATTATGATACACTAATACAAAGGAAAACATTTGTATTCACAAAAATGTCTCTATTTGCAACATGACATCATGACTTTGCGTAAACATACACGCCACTTTCAAGTCAAGTGGCGTGTTATCTATACGCATTTTGAGCTGTCCGCGTGTACAGTATGTCCACGCCGAAACGAACCGTCATCTTTTGCGTGTATGTCTACGCCGTTAAATGGCCGAGCGAAACGAAGCAAAATCTATATCTACATCTGTGGAGCGATATTTCTTTTCCTAGGATGGTAGGAGAAGACTCATAAATGGTATTAACCCCAGTGACGGGTTGGTTTAGGGACGGGGTTGGGGTAGGTCATATATTTATATATACAGTAATGTAACGTTAAGTCAAGGCGTTGATAAACACGCTGAAAAGCGAATGCGTGTTGATAGCACGCCAAAAATGGAAATACGAATTGGCGTGTCATACATACGCCATTTCATGAGATCAGTCTGACATTTGTACAAATTGCTTCACATTCATTCAATTTTGAATTTTGCACACGCAAGTTGAAAGGCATGGATAAAACATTTCTGCAACATGTATCAAGTTCATTGATAAGTGTGCTTGCACGTGTTAATCATTTTGATACTATAATCATCCCATAAATTCTTCAGAAAGACGTCTAGTGTAGGTGCCACTTGATTCAGCATGTGTTGTTTTTTCTTAGCAAAAGTTACTCTCAAACATCAGTCACATTAACTTTTCATGTGTTCTTTATCAGGTTTTACTGAATTTGTGTGTAACCCTCTATGATAAACATGTTCATCTTCTTTTAGGGACTTTGATCGAAACCCAATGAGTCTGCAGGATGATTTGCAGGAGTGTGATGAGAGTTTCACAGCTTGTGTCATTCAGATGGAACAGGTTGGTGGATTTTAAAAGCAGCACTGAGTTTAGAGGCAGTGAACTCAATACTGGAACCAAAATCAGTCAATGTTTCATTAATAAAACTAGTAATCCAAAGAGTTAGACATCAGAATACATGCATAAAAGCTTACCTTGAAGTAATTTAGCCTAGGAATTTAGTGCTGTGTTTTTATATTGTTTTTTTCTTCACTAATTTCCCAGCATGCTGACAGCTTCTTGGAAGCTGTTGATGAACACAAGATACAAGACAGGCTGATAGCTGCTTCAGAGATCTCACACAGCTACAGCCAAAAACTTCTGGTCATGACTGACAAAGAAAAGTCAACAGAGGACAGAGTCCAGGAGGAGTACAGCATGGATCCTCATTACTCAGTAATAGTCAGCAAAGAATGCCTGTTCAGTGTCTCATGTGTCCCAGAAGCAGACAGCGACACTGTAGTGAAGATATTTGGAAGAGTTTCAGAAGATGGACAAACTGTGTCTGGCCTTTCTGGCTCATCACTTGCAGAGCTGATGTTGAAACCTTCGCTGGAAGATGCACCAGTGTTCTCTCTTGATGGAAACACAACCACAGACTTCCAACATGACTTCATCCGTGTCTTTGTGGTCCAAGGCATCAAAGCAGTCTTAGAAACAAAGCAGGAGAATCACCAGATCTACCAGGTCATGAATCAACCTGACTCTGTTTCTCGCTACCAAATTCCACAAAGAGCGGTTGATCATAGCACACAGTATGACCACCAGCAGATCCTCATTATGCAGGATGACCCTACTGTCAGAAAAGCTGCTATTTATCTTTATGAGAAACATCCAGCAGTTACCTCTGTCTACGTTCTTGATGAAAACCAGAGACCCAAACTGATCCACGGTGCCTCTGTGCCTCTGTCAGAGGACAGCAGACTGACGCTGGTAGGCCACGGCGAGAGAGACAGTTCTGGAGAGATGAGACTGGCAGGGTACACGGCTCAAGACGTCGCCAAAATCATTCCACGAACCTTCAGGACGGGCGATAAAATCAAAACAACAAGTGTGGTGGCCTGTGAGGTCGGATCAGATCAAGAGTTTGTTGAAACCCTGCTGAGGGAGCTCCGTGAGACCGCCAACATCGAGACAGATCTGCACCTCAGGAGTGCTGTGCTGCAGGTCAGACACACAGGAGAGAAAATCACCCAAGAGATCTCTAAGGAAGGGCTGCGATGGAGACATAATGATGATAGCAAGAAGGTGGTGGCAACCCTCGATAGGAACGGAGACGTAATTATCAGAACTGAGCCTGGCAGGAGAGGAGAGGAAGTGTTTACTAATGAAAGAAACTTTCTAATGCCCAAGGATCCCAACAGAGACAGCTGGCCTAAAAAGCCACGTAGATTTATTGACCAGAACGTTATTAATGAGTTTGAGAATGCTGACGAAATACGTACTGCTTATGATGAACTTGAAGCTCTGACCTGGGGCTTCTTTCACTCAGACCTGCCTCTTCCAGAAAAAATAACGACAGAAAACGTGAAGCTACATGAGAATTATGTAATACGGGAAAAAGATAATAATCATGTGATAAAGTGGATTACAGATGAGCATGAACTAAAGGTTGTTCTTTCCAAGTGTTACGAGATTAAATCAGAAAAAGATGTCAGAAGTATCATCCGTCATTATGCAAAGACTGGAGAAAATGAGCTCACATACCTGATGGTCAAAGACTGGATATACGCTGTTGATCCTAAAATTCTGTATGTGTATCCAGTTGGAAAAAAGCTCAGACAGTTGAACAATCAACGAGATGATGAGGTGAATGAAGTTAAGAAATGCATTAATGAACAGGTAGGCAAAGAAAAATACGCAGACATACGAGAACATATTCATGATAAAGATAGCTATGTTAAACATGTGGAAAATATTTTTCTTGGAGACCCGACTGGAGAGCACACAACTCTCCAGCAACTATCCACTGAGGCCTGGTACACCACATATTTCATTGCATCAGTTATTTCTGAATCAGCTAGAAACTTCCGGACATTTCCTCTGACTCTCATGGCGCTGGATTTATGCTCAGACAACAACATGAAAGAGAAAGGACTGAAGTTTCTTTTTGAAGAGCATTCAATGGCAAGAGGAGGTAGCTGGATTGACCTGAACAGACGTGGATTTAGTGGCTCAGCAACACCTGAAGGTTCCAGTAAATTAGACAATAAAGTTAAAAAAACTAAATTAAAGAAAGATCTTAAAAATGTCATGAATAAAGAATTCCCCCTGTACCAATCATGGATTCAAATGAAAAATGTAAACAATATTGAATCTAGGGTATTGCAGATGTTAGAAAAGTACAAGATAACTGAAAGTAATTCAGTTGAAAATGAACCAATCATCACCAATTACAACACTTTCAAAACAGAAATAGAAGAAACCAGTGGACCTTTAACATCAGGCACATTAGGAGGCTACAATGACGGCCACGTAACCTCCCAAGACCTAAAATCTGCCTCCAAGTTAGAGAGTTCCTTTAAACTTGAATCATATTTCTCCAGGGGAAGAGTATTATCTGCTGAACAAATCCACAATCAGATAAAAGCAAAATATGGTGAAGATCTGGCAGGGCTGCACCTCCAGGAGGGCAGCGCCAGAATAGAGGATGGACAGTTCATAGGTCGCCTGGTGTCCCAGGGTGCCGATGCTGAACCTGTTGAGTTTAGGGTTGAGTTATCTCCAGAGAGTCAACACTACAATGAAAAGATGTTGAAGAGCATTGAAACAGCAGTTCACGAGCTGGAGGGTCCAGTCTCCTCCCATCACGTCAACAAGTATGTAGAGCACGCTGGGACTGCTGTTGGTGCGCTGGGTCTCATGCTGGGGATGAAAGGAGCTGTTCGTGCCTGTGAAAACAGTGACATCAAAGATTGTGTGGTGGGAACTTTGCAAACGGCTCATGGAGTGACAGCCATGACAACAGCTGTTATAGCAAAACAAGCTCTGTCCTCTGAGGCAGGAATCAGCAGAGCTGCAGCTACAGTCATGAAAAGTCCTGCAATGAAGGGCTTTATGAAAGTTATACCAGTAGTGGGAATTGGATTTGGAATATACAGTTTTGAACAAGATTTGGAGAGACGTGACACACTGGGATACATTGATGCTGGGTTAGATGGTGCGATGATTGCGTTCGATGTTATTGAACTCGCTCTGCCTGTACTGGCACCGATTATAGCGCCTATAAACCTGGCTCTGTCAGGAGTCCGGATGTTCATTGATGATGTTTATATGGGAATACAGGATGAACTAAACAACCTCCCGAAGGAGAGGACTGGAGTTCTGGGAAAACTCTGGGCTGTTCTTCGTGGCTTTGGGAAAGGGAGTCTGCATTTTGTAATTCATGTGGATGCTTTATTTTTTGATTGGCGTTATGATGAAATTGAGGAGGGACACAGATATGTTAAACAGATTTCAGACTTTCACAAATATTACACAGTTACAAAGCAACAGGATGGAACAAGTGCCATTGATTTTAGTAGTGGCGACTCTGCTTGGAATGGAGGAGGTATTAACTTCTGCCTCGCTGACCAGGGTCAGTCTGAGCTCTGCATGGACTATTTTGTATCTAGTGATGAACGTTTTGGGAAGACGTGTTGGAACATTGATGCACAGGGAAGCAAAGATATTATTCTTGGCCTGGGAGAGTCACATCAGTTAGAGTACCAGACACTACAGATGAAAGTACTCATGTTTATACCAGTCGGCACTGTAAAAGTGGTTTCAGGTTCTAAAGCTGTATCAGAGTCAAGATACGGGATATACAGGGGAAACAGAGATTCTAATCGTTTTTTTGCAGTTCAGAAAGCAGAGGACCAACATGGGATTGAAGTCATGTTAAGTTACTATTACATTCTTTACGGTGAACCAGGTGATGACCTTTTCTTCCTCGGTCCACAGAAAAGTTATGTTACAGGAGCTGGTGGAAAAGACACGTACATCATTCCTAAAAATGGAGGGAAAACAATCATTAACAATTACGATCCTTCCAAAGCACTGGACACTCTTCATTTCAGTGTTGATTACAGTCACATTTCTGCGTCTAAATCTGGAGACGACGTTGTGTTAATGTATGAGGACAGTCATACTGTGACCATAACAAAATGGTTTTTAGGGGAACCGTATCGTCACATGACCATGATGTCAGGAGACGGAGTCTTATTTGAGATTTCCTCCATTGTGTATTCTTCTGTTCACCTGGTGGCCAGAGGAATTAACAAGATGTTTAAGACACGGGGTGAAACTGTGAACGCATCACTGCCACTTTTAAGTACAGTTACAAACATCGTTGGGTCTCCGTATGATGATGTGCTCATCGGGAATGGAGAGAACAATCTGATGGATGGAGGAGGAGGTGGGGATCGTTTGATTGGTGGTGAAGGAGAAGACATATACATAGTGAAAGACAGACAACTGTCTACCGTGAAGATTGAAAATTACTCCAGAGACAATAAAACAGACCTCGCCATAATAGAAGCAAATCTTCACACTTTTAAAGTCATCGTACGCGATGATGATGTTTATCTGTACCCGTTCCCTAAAAAAAAAAAATGTCGCAGTGGCTTTAGTGAATTGGTTCAGATCACCAGCAGACAGACACTTGAGTTTTGTCACAGAGGATCTGATCACTTTCACGATCTCAGATAAGAAGACTGACTGCCTGCAGAGTGACCCGTTCACAAAGTGCATACAGAGTTACAGGATTGACTACAGCAGCTCCTCATCACCTCTGGAGGTGGACCTTCAGGAGGACGAGGCTTTAGACAGCGTGACGGAGGTCCGCGGGTCAGAGTTCGACGATGTCATCAGAGGCAACAAAGGACACAACGTTTTTGTCCCAGGAAGAGGAAACGATTTCCTTCAGGGTAGAGGAGGAGAGGACTGGTACGTTATCACACCAGGCCAAGGAGTAAAAACCATCAACAATCAATCACCAGATCTAGTCTTGGACATTCTCTTTCTGAAAGAACAATATGAGCATATAACATGTACTTGTGAAGGACAGAGCATCGTAATTTTGGTAAACAACACAAAAGATGTTATTTTACAGAACTGGTTTGAATCAAAGTTTTATCAGCATCTGCAGATCAAGACAAGTGATGGAATAACAGCTGGATTAATGTCCAACCTCAGCAGCTGTGGCGACTCTTTAATGTTACCTTTAACTGTTGATTATAGAAACCAGAAGCCTGAACCACTTCATTACCTCCAAACACACCTCCGGAAACATTCAGTTAATGTAGAAGATGCCCCAGTTTCTTCTGGACATGATGGGTGTGTCGGATATAGAAGCAAAGATTCAGAGGAGAGGTTCCTCTGCGGCTTTCAAGGCAAAGTGATGATGGTGAATAAAGCTGATTCAGTGAAAGAAATGTATGGCTCCTCAGGTTTCGACATCATGGTCGGGAACAGCAATGAGAATTTGCTTGATCCTTACACTGGGGGAGCTCTGATGTTTGGAGGTGAAGGAAAAGACACTTACATAATCAAACATGGATATGGAAACGAGTTAATGATCGATAACTTTGCAGAAGATCAGAATATCGATACTGTGTTGGTCGACATGGATTTCCTCGATGGCGGCCAAGTCACACTCGACTCATCAACTGGAGATCTTAATGTGATCATCATGTCAAAAGAGGAAATATTGAAATTCAGTCTGCTCAACTACAATGATGGTCACCAATATCAGCACGTGGAATTTCAGAGCTCTGACGGAGTGACTTTTAAAGTGAAATCCCTAAACTCATCTGCGGCTGTCCCCGTCTCTTACATCGAAGCTTTCAAAGTGACTCTGAAACAATCGCAGGCTGACTGCCGTTTGGACCTCAGCTCTCAGAGAAACCTGTCAAAGGTCCATACAGTGCAAGGCTGCCCCTTCCAGTCCAATTACATACTAGGTAATGATCAAGACAATGCTCTAATTGGTGGGTGGAAGGATGACGCCTTGGAAGGAGGCGAAGGAGACGATGTGCTGATAGGAGGGAATGGAGACGACATCCTGATCGGTGACTTGGGAGACGACACTCTTTATGGAGAAGATGGAAATGACACTATGATGGGAAACTCTGGCAGGGACGTCTTCATTCCTGGACCAGGGGCCGATCTAGTGGACGGGGGTCCTGGCAGAGACACTGTTCTGTACCGAGGTGACCACGACACAGGTAAAGGGGTTTATGTGAACCTGCTGACTGGACAAGGCCGCTATGCTGATGCTGAGGGGGACGTGTTGAAGGACGTGGAGAATGTCGTTGGCACCATCTACTCTGATATCTTGGTGTCCGGCTACGAAAGTGCTCTTCTCAAAGGCTCGGATGGCGATGACATCCTGGTGTCCACTGGGGATGATTACCTGGTCGGAGGTGATGGAAATGACCTTTACATGTTGGCCTTCCACAATGGTTCAGTCACCATTAACAACTGTGCAAAGGACAACGCCACAGACGTCTTGTACGTGAGCTCTTGGTCAACACCAAGATTTGACTGCCGATCTTTACCTGACAGAGTTCTGCTGACTTTCTTTGGACAAAACCAAACTACAGTTAAAGTTTCACTGGAAGGCTGGATCAGTGATGATCATGAGTGTGGTCATTTGAAGTTGGTTTTCAGAGAGGTGGAGGTGTCAGTGGACAGGATGCTACAAGAGTGTCAGTTAAGACACAAGGAAGCAGTTTGGTCTTTATCCATAAGTTGTGCTTTCTGCAGGGACGTGCACATACATTTTGAGGGGCAGGGGCTCAAGTGAAAAAAAGGGCACTTCTCATAATTACGTATTTTTTTTAAAAACTTTTTTTAAACAAAAAAGTATATATATTAACACAACTCTGACTTTAAAACAAATTTATTAAAAAAGTTAATTAATTTTATCTTCCTCAAACTCACACAATTGTTTCACGCATGACTGTATCATCATCATCATCATCATCATCATCATCAAATAAAACCTTCAAAATTCACAATTAGATGGAGTTTGTTTTAAACCTACTATCCTACATCTGTTTGCATCTGTAGCAGGGGTGTCACTAGGATTTTCATTTTAGGGGGGCTAAGCCCCCAATGAGGGTATATATATATATTTTTTTTTTAATAAAAAAAAGGTAACACTAGTTTAGGATCTAATGCTCACTATTAACCAGTTTCATTACCATGCAAAGTCAGGGTTTTATAATCACTGTGGTCCCAATGTGAAGTAGGGAAGTGGGTTCGGGGTTTCCCCGAGAAAATTTTGATTTCTCTGATCTACATATGTGCATTTTAAGATGTTTTGAGGGCCAAAAAAATTGGATAACAGCTTTAAAACCATGTCAGTGGGCATTGATTTTGCCTATGAATCCATTTCTCAGACGCGTTTATTTACTGAAAGCTACTAAAGGTAATTAAGTTTATTAAATGCATTCACAATATGTAGGCTACACATTCATTATTGATCTTATGCCTAATACAGGGCCGTAGACAGGGCTTTATAATCAGGTCCTAAATTTGAGGTTGGGAGGGGGTTAATTTTTTTTATTTGTCTGATATGTGCATTTCAAGATGTTTGAAGACCCCAAAAAGGATAAGAAATAGCTTTAAAACCATGTCAGTGGGCAATAGATTATTTGTCAATACCTGCTCTCTTCTCATCTCCATCACGCTTTCTTTTTTTCTCAGTCTCTTCATCACTTTCTCTTCCCCTCCTAAAGCTGAGCTTTTTTAATTTACCAAAGGCTACCATTTGTATTATATTCTCAATATGTACACATTCATTATTAATCTTGTGCCTAACATGATGAAAACGGCTTTGTTAATGTGTCTTGTCCCCTCACAATGACAGTAAACTAATTATTACATTACATGAGTCACGTTACATAGGCCTATTTTCAGTTCAAAATGGCGAAATTAGACAAAACTATATTAGTTTGCCTGATTATGTTTAGTCATTCGTTTAAAATTTACGACCAAAAAAAAAAGTCAAATATGAAATGTTAAGTTTAGCTACTTAGTTATCTCGCACTTGACCGTACGCGTCGAGTTGCACTGTTAAAATTCGCGCGCAGCAGCAGCGTCTGTGAACATAGAGCCCGCCTACTTTGATTTGATTGGTCATCTCAAATATTCTGACATTGACGAGCAGTGACAGACCAATGAGGCTCAGATGAACACACACATGAACACACATGAACACACACACACACACCCTGTCCTCTGTTTCTGACGTGCTCTCTGCTCGGCGCCGCTGCGGAATGAAGATGAAGAACGCGCTGAATCTGATAATAACAAGACTGAAGCGAACACGAATTTGTGTAGCCTACATTAATCACAAATTTTTAGGGGGGCTAGGCAGAAGTTGGGCCTAGCGACGACCAACAGGAATATATATTATTTTTCAAAAATTAAAAAAAGCACCCCAGAAAAAAGGGCACTTTCTCTCCAGGAATAAAAAGGGCAGGTGCTCAAGCCCCTTTTGATGTCTATGTGTGCACGTGCCTGGTCGTCTGCATCAGTCTTCTGCTCTTCCACTGTGTTTTCATTTTCAAGGGCGCGACAAGAAAGGCAGCAGGTACAAGCATAAACAAATGTTGATGCGGGATCAGTTTCCTTGATGGCTGATGTGATCACCTACTGCAAGAAGACTAACAACACAAGAGGGCAATAAAATAAACTTATTTCGCCACCTGGCAAAGAGCTAAAAATAGTTTTCGTTATTTTGTCACATTTGCAAGAATATCATTATCGCATTTCATTATCTGTGGTTTAATCTTCTTTTATGGTTTGTAGTTGTCTGTTGTTTGCTTGTTGTTATATGCATTTATATTACTGTATAATTACAAACCTTGTTTTCTGGTTAGATGCACGGTGTCTGAATCCAATCACATGATCAGCGAGATGCAGAGAAACTTTCCCCTTATAATACATCCTGGGTCTTAATGTCATAGCTGGATATATAGAGAGGATCATAACACTGGACTCGCCGCTGTCATTGTAGAAAATCAGGACAAAACAACTGTCTGTGAAACAGCTTTAGAGTCAAGTCTGATGAAGAAACACCTATTTTGCACTGATGTTCACCAGTTTCCCCCTTAAAACCTTAAAATTTGGGTGCATTTCACCTTTAGGCCAACTATCAATGCCAGTTATTTTTGGAAGTCTAAACAAAGGTAAATATAATATTATTACCCCAATTATCTAACATCTAACCTACAGGTTGACGTGTGTTCCTGTGTGTTCTTGACTCTGATACAGCTTTATAACCTGAAACCACTTTCACAGTGCCGACTGGTATAAACATGAGTACTTTCATCTGTAGTGTCTGGTACTCTAACTGATGTGACTCTCCCAGGCCAAGAATAATATCTTTGCTTCCCTGTGCATCAATGTTCCAACACTTATTCCCAAAACGTTCATCACTAGATACAAAATAGTCCATGCAGAGCTCAGACTGACCCTGGTCAGCGAGGCAGAAGTTAATACCTCCTCCATTCCAAGCAGAGTCGCCACTTCTAAAATCAATGGCACTTGTTCCATCCTGTTGCTTTGTAACTGTGTAATATTTGTGAAAGTGTGTTCCTGTAATTATAATGGGATGTGATGAGGCTGAACAACTGGGGTGATTTAAGAACAGGAAGGTTAAGACGTCCTTAACCCTTAAAGTCCAGCTGTTTCCAACTGAGCTCAGGTCCTCATTTCCTACAGAGACTGCGGTGAGAACAATATTTGGTGCTAATTGAGCAAAACTTTCTAGCATCATAGAAATGCTGTTAATCTTTCACTTGAAGAAACCTTCTCCAATAGGAGAAAAACCGTCCAGAAACCAAGCAAAAACAGAAGTGTAGCTCTGCATCAGCTGCAGCTTCCCAGGTAGCAATGAATTCTGGCCCAGATTTGGCATGTGTCTGGCACAGCTGGCATTCATCCGGCACTGGCATACAGCATGTGGGCCAAACATGGCCCGGGTTTGGCAGAGATGGCACTGGATTTAAGACGGCACCCAAGACATGGGCCAGATATCTAATGGAGTATTTGGCCCAGATGTCAATTATAGATATGTGGGCCATATATGTATGGCCGATCTTGAGCCACATTTAAAATCATTTAAAAATATTTTTGAGTAAAATCCCAATGTTTTCCCATACAGAAAAGTAATATATTCACATATATGTGAAACACTGTAAAATATATTTTACAGTGAAAATGTTAACATATTATTTAACAATAATATGTTATGCATTTTAAAAATATATTTTCAAAATGTATTTCAATATATTTTACAGTGTTTGACATATTTGTGAATATATTACTTTTCTGTATGGGAAAACATTGGGATTTTACTCAAAAATATTTTTAAATTTTAAATGATTTTAAATGTGGCTCAAGATCGGCCATACATATATGGCCCACATATCTATAATTGACATCTGGGCCAAATACTCCATTAGATATCTGGCCCATGTCTTGGGTGCCGTCTTAAATCCAGTGCCATCTCTGCCAAACCCGGGCCATGTTTGGCCCACATGCTGTATGCCAGTGCCGGATGAATGCCAGCTGTGCCAGACACATGCCAAATCTGGGCCAAATTTGTTTGCTGACTGTAGCTTAAGCTGCTCCCAGGTAGCAAAGAATTCTGGCCCAGATTTGACATGAAGCCGGCACAGCTTTCAGCCGGCACTGGCATGAGGCATGTGAACCGAACATAGCCCGGTTATGGGCAGATTGAACCGTTTTTAAGGCGGCAAACAGGATATGGGCCAGTGATTATTTGTCTCACACGTAAAATATAGAAATGTGGCCCACATATGTCTGGCCAGACTTATCCCACAGTTAAAATGTAATTTCAGATATTTTATAATTGATAATATTTTCATAAACACAGCTGTTTCCCCTATTCCTGTTTGCACCATGGGCTTATTGCTCTCTATTAACAAGGTTTAATTAGCCTAATAATAATTTAAAATATGAAACACCATACATTTTAAATTTACAATAGAACTTGATTTGTTTGATTGTCTCATTTCATGCACAAGAAGGCCAATCGTTTCTTTCTTACAACGTCCTAATATGGCAACAAAAAAAACACACAAAAAAAACATTTTTAAAATTTTTTTACCAATCAGGTTGCATCTAGAAAAACGCGCCCAGAAAGCGCGCCTAAACCGCAATGCATCATGGGTTTGCAGTTTTACCTCTCATTGTAGTCTTTACACTCAATCTTGTATTTTTGTCTTCTTTATATATATATATATATATATATTATATATATATATATTTTTTTTTCTTCTTCTTTTTTTTTTCTTCTTTTTTTTTTCTTCAATTGAAACTGTGCAATCTTGCGATTTAGCCGGTTTAGTCATAGACAGTATAAGAAATGGACAGAGCGATCTCATTGGAACTCAGTTGAGACAGTTGAAGCCCATTTTTAGCTATTTTTGAGCACTTCCGTTCCTGACGCGCAGACTCAAACCGACTCAAACTAAGCTTGATGACGTGAGCAACCTGTCTGACAGACGTTACTCTTCTAGTAGCTGTGCGTGAAAATTGCCAACGTAAATCTTGCAGAGACGGGGAACTTGAGCAAAGAGTTCTTTGGCGTGAGTGAGCAGGAGTAAGTATTGCGTTGCTTTTATGGACTCATTATCTATGGGCTTCTCCCTTGACGGGACGTCCCCCCGATCGCCTGCGAGCTTCTCCTCCTGTCTGTACGGTCATTTCTGTACAGCGTGACAGAGAGTCGAGTGGTTATGACGCAATCGTTAGCCTATTTTTACTAAATCTGTTTCTACGGGGCCATAATGTAACATAGAAGGTAATGGAGCACTTTATACATTGTCGTGTTTCTTTAGAAATAAATAATGGACAAATGGAGTCTTTAAACGCCTCAGATGTAAAGTTATTCGCTGTCAAAGTGACGCCAAAATGAATGGGATTCAATGGAAATGCTAACGCAAGTGAAGTTCTGCTACAACATGACGACACCCGGCCGGCTTCAACTTCCGGTCGATGGATTACCCCCTTGGGTTTAGTTAATGGTTTTGAACGCTTCAACCCACATGTTTTTTTTGTTTTTTTTTTTATACTTCCGGATCCAGCGCTGCCGAAGAAGAAGTGGGCGCGCCGCGCACTGATGCACTCGACTGCATTTCACTAACGGTTGCGGACTTCTCACCTCAAAGCGAGCGAAGTTTGGTAAGTGATAATTTTTAATTTTAGAGTTAGTATGAGTTTGTATAGCCGGAAAGTGAAATGTTAAAGATGTGCCACAATGTATAATTGTAGCTGTTAGTTAAAATGTAGAAGTTGACTAAATGTTCGTCGATTACATTTAACGTTAAATGACATCAGACATCTTTATTTTTATATCACAGCCATTTCAATTTAAGTGACATACACTGATGGATTAACATACCAAAATGTATAGCAGCAATTGGCACCTGAAACATCACACAAAAATATAAATATCATAAGGATATTGATTACTTTTGTTTATATTCTATTGATTGAGGATTTAACAATTTTGTGCCCTTAGGATATTTATATCTTCTATAGAGATTATCAAATTTTAAGTTCGATCATTTTAAATGCTAATTTGTGTTATATAAACAACATATCACGACAAAGCCCTCTTAAAATTTCAAATATGCAGCGACACAGAGATACAATCAGTATTTGTAACACATACAAAAAAAGTTTGACATTTAAGAAATAGCCTATACATTTTTTGCAATTATGCTAACTTACATCATTACAGCGATTACATGTTATTATCATGTATATTACACACTGGCAGTTTAAAGTTTTGAAAAACAGCTTGACTGTATTTTTTAGCAAGTAGCCTAAATGTAAGTTAGCCATGGTGAGTAAAAGAGAGATTTGGACCTCCTAAACATTTGACATCAAATTTAGCCTATGTTTGTGTGTGTGTGTGTTTGCATTTCTAATCCATTGTGGATTGTGTTGTGGTATCACTCATTATTTATGCAATTTGTTAAAATTTTTGTTTGATAAATTATGTAACAAATGAGCAAGTGGGTTTTTGGGTTTTGATAGTTTGTCTTTCATTTTGAAATTAAATAAGAATAAATGAAAAAAACAAGATTTCAGCAGTGAACCAAAAAATGAAAATATAGTCAAAATCTTATATTTTTGTTTATTTAAAAAAAAAAACATTTTCTTGTTTCTGCTTATTTCATTTTAAACTGAAAAACAAACTTATCAAAACGTACACAGACCTTGTAGTCTTATTCATTTATGATTGTTTTTGTTTGGTGTGTGTGTGTGTGTGTGTGTGTGTGTGTGTGTGTGCTTTCTATATTATTAATAATTTATATAAATATTTTTTCAATAATGTTCTCTTTTGTGTTTGTTTCAGGTTCAAGAACAAAAGACCCGAGTAAAGCCACGGTATGAAAAAGACTTGTTCAAGAGCTGACATTCAAGAGCTTGACATTCAAGAAGTTTTTTGTTTGTTTGTTTTTTTGTAAATTGTTTTGTTTAAATGTGAAAAAATAAACATTTGTTAAGAATACTGTTGTGTTTCAGACATTTTTCAGCTGAGCAGGGTGTATATAAATTGGCTAGATCATGGTTTAGTTGAGGCTGACATGAATCAACCCAGACAGCAACATAGTGTCGGCCCAGATCCGGCCCACTTCTTGTACACGTGGATTCCACACGGCCCAGATGTGGGCCGGATCTGGGTCGACACTTGCTGTCTGGGAATTGTTTGGTCCTACAAAGGACCAGAATAGGGCCAGCTATAGTCATACATTTGGCTGAGGTATGGCTATGCCATGGGCCATATGTGGCCCGTCACTGGGCCAAACCAATTTTGCTATGTGGGTTCAAGTTAAATGTAATCCAGTTGGAGACTCCATCCCTCCAGAACAACCTTATGAGTAACTTTATTTATTCTGTCAGTTAAATCATATCAACTTTATGTTGTGCTTTGATTTGAATGTTTGACATTTTTATTGTAACCAAAATCATGTAACAGTTACTGAACTCAAATGTTTCATAATCATATAAAATAATTTTAAGAATCCTATATTCTTTGAAATAAAACGATTAAAATTATTATTTGTGTTGAAAGATTAATTTTAATGTCCTTCCATCTCTAAGAGCCCGTGTCCACCAAAGCCTTTATTTCTGATGCCAGAATCTTTTTTCAATTAATTCCAATGAGGCGCTGAGCATCTTTTCCGCGCTGGGTCGGCGAGAGTTGAAAAATGGCGAGAGTTGAAAAATCTTCAACTTTGGGGAAAACGCTGCGCTCGTCAATGGCACTTTTTACCCAGCTGTCCAATCACAGTAGAGGAGGGGCGGGACAAATACCACACCGTAGCAACGGTTACTATCCTGGCGAGTCCGTCCTCTCTCTCTTCCTGCTTTAGCCTTCTCTTTATACAGAGCAAGTACTCTACTCCATGTTGATATTTTTACATCCAGTAAAGTTAGGTAGGAGTACTACAACCACAGATTTTAGGTATCATAGCAACCAAAGCAGTCGGAAAAAACGCTGTGCCTCAAAAATGCCCGCTAGCGCTCCCTGTTGGCCGTTTTCAGAAGAGCAGCTGCCGTTTTCAGCTCAGTAGTATGTTCCTGCACAACCGGAGGCTGCAGTTTCAGGACCCCAGTTTTTTGTGACAGCGCCACCTACCGAACTGGATGATATAGCGGCGGCTGCGGTTTCAGGACCGCAGTTCTAGGATCCAGGTGGTTTAGTTTGTACATAGTATCAAGATCCACTTATTATCTTAAAAGACTTGTTAGAAAAAAAATATATATATATATATATATATATATATATTAACAAATAAGATTATGGACTAGAAAAGCTCCTGCAGCAGGTGGATTAGAGCAAGTAGCATCAAGCTACATGACACAATTTAAAAGATTCATATTACACTTTTACTTAAAGCTCACTTTAAACCACCATCGAGTATTTGTATCATATTCCGGTTGCGGTTTAAAATGTTTTTAAGTCAAAAAAGATGTTGAAATATATATTTAGCATTTTATATGCAGCTAATGGCTACACCTTGCTTAGCAATACTGTAAACATTCTTTATTCTTATGAAAATATCCCAAATCACACACAAACCATATATGCTCGAAATCGTGCATTTATTAGCTTCTTGTTTCAGGTGAAGAGATGTGTCTTAGCTTAGTTATCACAGAGGTCAGAATGAGGAAGTGTACACAGCATACACAGTAGCCGTCATGCAGAAGGGCAGGATTATTGTCACGTTAAACCACGTCAGATGATTGACAGCTCTTTAGCAAATAAGAGCGCGCAGAGATCATAACTGACGCAAATCAGGATGAGGAGAGACAGATCCATAGACAGATCTCGCTGTGTTTGCTGTTTGAGCTTCAGATTGCATAATTTAGTGGAACATGAAAATCATTATTTCTCCAAATATGTGCACCATTGGACTAAGAGCTGGCGGATGCTGTATATTGTATATGTGAACACAAATAAACCGGAGAAGACGTGAATGACTGCTTTATGGGTGATGATTTCTATTCAAAATAACGAACGTTACAGATTAATAATTTTGCACTCCTGTCATAAATTAAGAAATGAATGTCACTGCAAACCAGTTTTATCATAAACAGTGGTCAACTATCGAAGCTGGAGTTTTAAATGTCTAATGATGCTCAGTTTGTATAGATCAAATAAGTAAGAGTGTGATGTTTTAACGAATAATGAATGTTAAACAACAATAATCTGGGGCCGTCTGTGATCTTTGCCGCGAAAGGGGTTAAATGAGTGTTTTTGGTGATCCAGTTCGGTAGGTGGCGCTGTAACAGAAAACTAGGGTCCTGAAACTGCAGCCTCCGGATGTGCAGGAATACCCTTCTCTTTCAGCTGGCAAAAAAACGCTTTGGTGGACACGGGCCCTAACTCTAGAGAAAAAGGCTCAGTGGCTGAAATAAATGCTGAGGTGTTCAGGGTGGTGTGGTGACTGATGAGACTGTCCTCAGACACGGATTCAACAAGAGACAGAAGTTGAGTCAGCTGAGATTCAGAATCCTTGTGGGTCACATGGTTCATGTTCATGTCACTCAACTACAGGGCAGGGCAGCTCTAACCAACACCTCCAACCTCGACTCATTGATTGGACCCCAGGTTGGCTGACTCCTGACTGCAGTTAGCTTTTGCAGAAGTCACTGGCCTAGAGGTTCACAATTTTTACACCCTGCACTGTGAATGTGAACACAGTGTGTTCAATAAAAACATATACTTGTTTGTGTGGTATTAGTTTAAGCAAATTGTGTTTGTCTACTGTTGTATTAGAAGATCAGATCAAATTTTATGACCAATTTATGGAGAAATCCAGGTAATTACAAACACCACATACATATTGGCACTGAAACACAGTGACGTGGAGTGACTTCTCCACTGGCTTTGGCCCCAGTGAGTCCCAGCAGTCCATTATTTACTAAATATAATAATGAATCCTTGGTAAATAACATTTAAGTGGTTGAAATTAGCACACTGCACCAACAAACGGACCCTATATTTGTTCAACAATTCTGTTCATGAAGTGTGTGTGTTTAGAAATATAGACAATCTGCATTTAGAGTCAATTTTGGTGTCATGAACTGGAATAAACACCAACATATTAGCCGCACAGTGAACAGGCTAGATGAACTTTGAACCAATTTGGCTTGGCTGGGGGGGGGGGGTCTCTCCTCAGAGATCCAGACATGATGCAGATAAACCAGTACGCTCACTGGTGAGAAGTTTGGTTGTTAAACAAATCCACAGGACGGCTTTCGGAACACAAACTGAGGACGTTTGATTAACATGAGGCAGCTTTTTCACTTATTCATCATTACAGCTACAAGACTGCTCAGAGAGAGTGCGCTGACATCTGCTGGTCAAAACCAGTTACTATCTCTGAGGAAAAACCACAACACACCTTTCACTTCATTAATTAACTTCAAGTCATTAATGTGGGAAGCTAATAATTAAACTCCAGACAATGTTTGTCTGAGTTATGAAAGACGAAGCAGATAATCAGACGCATCTTCAAAGGCTTTGTGTTTGTTACACTGATCGCTGATTGGCTGAAATGTTATTCCAATAAAGGCGACTGTGATGCATTCAGGTGTCTCACACGGGTGGTTTGCTTCCATCCATTCATCCATCGTCAACCGCTTATCCGGCGTACAGGGTCCCAGCTGACATCGGGCGAAAGGCGAGGTACACCCTGGACAGGTCGCCAGTTTAAATTCACTGTTTAAAACAATATCTTCAGAGCTGAAAGTGATGTCTCGTTTTGTCCGACCAACAGTTCAAAACCATAAAATCTTCCGTTTACAGAGTTTTTAAACATTTAAAAGAAAAGAGAAGCCGAAAATCTGAGACGTTGGAGAAGCTGCGACCAGAGCTCACTTTAACAATAATACAGGTAATAAGGAGCATACATTGTATTTAAATTATATATTTGTTCATACATGAAGATTACGTGAATTGTAAAGCCTGATACTGTAAAAGTTTAAACAAGACTGTAATATTCAAAAACGATTAGGTTGATGGTTTGATCCAAACATTTTCTGCTTCCCAGTTTTCTATCGCAGCAAACTGAATATTTAGTTTTGGACTGTCGCCGTCTTTAAAACAGACATTTGAAGACCTTGGACACTGCTGGATATCTTCCTTAGAGCTGCAACGATTAATCGATTAACTGTTGACTTTTAAATTAATCATCAACGATTTCTGATAATTAAAGTAATTAAGGGGGGGGGGGGGGGGGGAATAAAGGATTCTATGATTCCAAACAAGACATTTGAGGACGTCCCCTTGAGCTTTGAGAAAACTTGTTATTGACAAAACTAATTAAATCCATTTGACCAGGGAAATGATTGTTAGTTGCACACCTAATCATCATGGGAACAACTTTCTGATCTTTTAGAGACAAAACAAATCCAAACTATTGCTATGGATTTATCATAATGGATGACTAAAAACATACACTGTAACTGATTTTTGTATTTTGAACAGTATTTTACTGTAATATGTACAGTACAATACCAGACATATACTTTACAGTATATTACTGTAAATAGCAAAGGATTATGGGAAACTATTCCCTCACGACTGTAATTCTTCTCTACTGTAAATGCATTTACAGTAATAAAGCTGCCTGCAAAAAAATGACCAATGGGAGGGGTATGTTTTGTGTTGTAAGTGGCGGTAAAAGGACAAAGAAGGAAAAAAAACTCAACATAAATGTAAGTAAGCGATTTCTATTCATTTCATTATTTTATGTATGTATTTTATTACATTTATAAATATAGAAGTAAATAATTTACTTCTAGCCAGGGTAACTTGCTGTCATACAGTTCTAACCTTAGCTACGTTAGAAGATAAAAAGATAGTGGTTAACATTAACTTAACTGTGTAATGTTATGGTAACTTAACGTTTATCTAACATTTAGTTAAGCTTATAATGTATAAACCTAATGTTAGCTGGTTATCAAACAATGTATTATTGATTATTTAAATATTCCTGTTAGCATTATACCAAAAGTTTTAACCGTTTTTGTTTTTGTTTAATTTTTAAATATTTCAATGTTATAACGCTACGTCACTTGTGTTCTTCTGCCTCTAACCGTTAGCTAACCTCCAACGGTTAACTGTTGTACGTTAGAGGCTGACTGACTGACTTGACGGAAGTTTAACTTAAGGAGTAACGGTAACGTTAGTATTTGAAAAGTTAACGTTTGCTCATGGTAAAGTTAACCTTGACTTGAGTAAACTGAGCTGGACAAACGAAGATTAGTTTTCAACAGTATTTTCTTGTTTGAAGTCCGTCTTTTGTTTTTTTGTTTTTTTATTTTTTCAGTTTGTAGTCTGCGCCGTGAATTGCGACGTGTCTTCGGAGTCTTGTTGGACGGATGGTCGCTGACAACGTTAGCTATAACGTTAACACGTCCAACGTCAACTGGTGAGTAAAATCAACTCAGTTCAGCTACTCAACGTGACGTTAAACATTTTTTAAACGGACAGATATACGATAAAAAAGCCGGTAATGTAACATTAACTAACCAGCGTTGTTTGGCTCCTAAATTAACTTGCGCTGTCAAGATGGTAGCGCCATTTGTGTGTAAACAGTGTAATTTTTCAGGGCGAACGCTTTCCAGATTTTACCACCATGTCATAATGCACAGGAACCAGGCTAATTCTGGGTTCGGCTGTGGTTTGCCGACTTGTCCTTGCATTTTTCAGACATTGTCTGGCCTTAAGTCACACATGTGTCGGAAGCACACACAGCCTAATAAACAGACGGTTAGCTGTAACGTTAACGTTAGACCTGCTCAGACGGATGCAGTGATTTGTCTTTTGCGGGTTGTGAGCATACATCTCCCAATTTGCTAAACTTGTGTGACCATTTAAAATGGCATATAAGAGATGGGAAAAAGATCACCTGCCCCTTTCCCAGCTGTGAAAAAAACTTTCATGTAAAGTCATCCTTCACATCCCACATCAGCAGGAAACACAGACACTGTGTGGAGAACCCTGCACAAGTGCATACAGATGCCACTAGCTGGGACGTTAGGCATGACAGTGACATCCATGATCACAGTCTTGTAGATTTTGAGATTTGGCACTGTTCTATTTGAGGATGCAAGCTAAAATGCTGCTACCTGCCACCACTATTCAGACTTGGTGGTACATGACAGTAACTTGTAACATATTTTTTCAAAACCGAGAGATGAATTAACAAAGCTCAATATGTCAGCAATTGATATTGATAACATCATAGCTGGTCTAAACAAGAGCAATCTTCTGAGGTTGTATAATGAGGGAGTATTTAGTTCTGATGAAACCCGGAAGACATATTTCAAGAGGAATTTTAAATATGGGGCACCGAAACAAGTGTATCTGGGTAAAAACACCAAAGGAAAGGACTGCTTTGTGCAATATGTTCCAATGAGCGAGAACAACATGGACAGGTTTGCAATAGAGATGTTGTCTCATTTAAACTTTACAACATGGATATGTGTAGCCGCCGTGCTGGACTATGTGTCTTCTAAGGCAGCGGCAGAACCGAAGGAGGCTGTTGTCAGCTTTCTGATCTTCAGCAAGCGTTCTCTGTCTGTCTAAGTCTTATTTGGTGTTGTCTGTCCCGTAGACTATATATATATATATCAGTGCTGGGCAAGTTAACGCGTTATTATCGCGTTAACGCATTTATTAATTAATGCCGACAATTTTTTTATCGCGCGTTAACGCAGAGGTTTTTTTTTTTTTTTTTTTGAAAGTCCGTTGCTCACTGGCTCTGAATACACATAGGCCTACAGTCAAACCATGATCACAGGAGGGGTGGGATGTTGGTCAGCCAGCAAATAACCCACCCAAACAAGCAGTGGAGAGGCTTTGGCAGGTTCTCTCAGGTGAACAGAAAGGGAGACAGCGCCCCGCGAGTGAATGACAGGCGCTCTATGGATAGTAGCATGCAACGGCTTCTGTGCGCTACGCAGCTGTAGCCTTTTTAACTTCAATTAAAATTATACAAAACTTTACCTGATAGGCCTGCGTTTAGTTTAGCGGGGATGCTCTGCCATGTGAATTCCCTCCTGTTGATGTCCTGATAACTATTTAGATTCTGGAAACTCACAAACAGCGAGCCGAGGATCAGTCTCTCTTCCAATGATTTGTGCTGCGCGTCGTGTACAAAAAAGTTAGACAATTCAACTTCGGCAACGCGCGGGCGCGTGCGTGAGGCGAGCATGACCGCAACAGTTTCACAGGAACGCACCCGCTTGTCGCTGCACCTGTGCTCGACCACTTCACCTCACTCTAGGCTGATTTATAATTCTGCGTCGGACCTACGCCGGAGCCTCTACGCTATAGACTACGCGTTGGTTTTCATTTATATATCTGCGTCGTTGTCCGCGTTGACGCGCAATTACACATGCAGAGGGAGAGTGTGAAACCCGGGGAGCGGTTCTAGCAATCACAGCGCTTGCGGTACGCGTAGAATTGACGTTACATTTTTGGAGAGATGCACGCCAGGGTACGCGCGCTACACAGCTACGGCGTGACTTCGACGCAGAAGTATACATTGGGCTTTACCTCTGTTTAATGTAATCTTACGTGGGAAATGGCATGCCATGACCAAACCTAAGCTGCTATCAGAGAAGTAACGTTGGTCGACTTATATCTGTAGTAGTGATCATGACCCTTTGACTACATAGACTGTTTCTGCTGCTCCCTGATACAAGATACCTGTTCAGAAAAAAAAAACAAGAAAACTGGACTCGTTTTAACAAGCTAGATAAAAGGTAATGCCCTGGCAGTGGCAAATAGCTTTGTTTAAATATTTGATTTGATTACGTTAATGTTTAAGTTGAGATTTACAAGAAATATTTTATTGATACTGTGTAAAGGGAATACTGCTGGTATAAAAGCACCTTATTTGTTTAAAGTTTTTGCAAACCACATGTTATTGCACTTTTGTAGCAGTACATTTAAATCAAAAGTGCGCAATACACTACTAGAATTCATTATTCAATTTTGCGCGCAACAATGCGATTAATCGCGATTAATCGCAAGGAAATCATGCGATTAATCGCAATTAAATTTTTTAATCGTTGCCCAGCACTAATATATATATATATATATAAGGCAAGTGAACAACGTAAATACAGAAAGTGTGTTCATTCCTGTCCTCGCTATATTCCAGATGGGGATCCATATAATCTGTGTGTTAGTTGTTTGGCTCGGTCAGCCCTCGAGGGGGTTGAGTATGAGCATTGGCACCTCTCAGAACGCTTCGCTTCCGGCTGGCGATCAAAGCAGCCAGCTCTGTGTCCCACGTGGTGCAGGTCTTGCGGTGGCCGAGGCAACCTGGCGGCTTCACTCGTGGGGATCACAGATGGAGTGAGGGGAGGGATTTGAGACGGTTTCGGCCCTTTCACAGCCCTCATCAGCTAGCTCTAGTACTCACGCTCGGGATCTGGAAGCTCGCTCTGCGGCTTCTTCCACCCTGAGCGAGAGTATGATGCTGGGCTTATCTTCTTCTAAGGAAGTTGATGTGCTCAGTGTCGAAGGTAGTGATTTGTGTGATTCGTCAGCCCAATCACCACAGAATGAGGAGTTATTGGAGGTGATAACTTGTGCCATGGATTTGAGGACCATTATTCAGACAAAACGGGTTTCTGAAAAGAGGTCAGGCCTCTGAGGGCGCCCCTTCCCGGGCCGGAGCGAATTACCCCGACAACAATCCTCAGCACAATCCTAACACAATACCCCCGGCACAATCTTCGACTTCCGCTCGTCAAGCTAGTGGTCACGGGGAGTTCGTTCTCCATAGAGATGCCTGTTGAAAAATATATTCGGTTAGTTCCTGTCGGGAATTCGATTCAGGACACTGAAGGACCTGTTGGCGTCACAAGATAACTCACATTGTCTGCTCTGGTTTTCCCTCACTTTTCCAGCTTCTCTGAGACTGGATGCCATGGTACAGCTGTGGCCGAGGCTTCGGCTGTACGCATTTCCCCCGATCGCTCTGCACCCGGGAGTTCTAGGGAAAATTTGCCAGGGCTGGGGGCAAGTCATATTGGTAGCCCAATGCTGGCTGGCCCGAGTTTGGTTTTTGGAACTAATAGCCCTCCTGGATGGCCCACCGTGGGAAATTCCCATCAGGAGGGACCTTCTAACTCAGAAAAGTGGAAATTTTGGGTCTGGCCCCTGAGGGGTATCAGTTCCTGAATGCCGGTCTCTCTATTGAGGTAGTGGAAACTGTCTTAAACTCTAGAGTTCCCTCCACGAGGAAACTGCATGCACTGAAGTGGAGAGTATTCACGTCATGGTGTAGAGAGCACCAATTGGACTCAGTGCTAGAGTTCCTGCAAGGTAATTTCTCGGCCAGCCGTCCCCCTCTACACTTAAGGTGTATGTGGCAGCAGTGGCTGTTTTCCATGTCCCACTGGATGGCAGCTCACTGGAAAGGCATCATCTTAATACACGTTTCTTCCGTGGTACCTGGAGGATGAGGCTTCTGGCTCAGGTTAGAATCCCCGCATGGGATCTAGCTGTGGTATTATAAGGGTTATCCATGGCACCCTTCAAACATTTGGACACAGCATCAGACAAGTGCCTAAAATTAAAAATGGCTTTTTTTGCTGGCTATGTTATCTCTCAAGAGAATAGGAGATTTTCAGGCCTTGCCGGTTGCTCCGTCCTGTCTAGAATTCGCTCCAGAGGGAGTAAAAGCTATCATTTATCAAGACCAGGGTATGTACCTACAGTGCCCACTAATGTGGCCTGGCCAGTTGTCCTTCAGGCCTTCCATCCTACCCAAGTGTCGGCAGGAGAAGAGAAGCTTAGGTTGCTTTGCCTGGTCAGGGCCCTTGAGACTTATGTCAGGAAGACATCTCAGTGGAGAAAATCTGACAAGCTTTTGGTATGCTTCGGGCCCCCTTAAGAAGGACTGAAGGGATTCCCCAAAGTGTCGTCATCGATGCAGCGTCTCGTTCCCTTCTCAGGGAACCATGTTTACATTGGACATGGATGTAGCTTGAAACAGATTTGTAAAAATCGCATTCATGTGATTGTTTGCTGTTCACATTAGTTAATTCTGATCAGAGATATCGGATCGAATATACACAAAAATCGGATTTGGACTGACAGTCTGAACATAGCCTTATTTTGATCCTTGCATGTCCTGATGCAATCTGTTGAGGCTCCAGTTGATTTTTGCTGAAGTTGTCTTGATGAAAGAGATCTAGTTTGAGTCAGAAGGTCTTTGATGAATTGATGAAGGCCACAGTCTGGCTGAAACATAAGGGTTTTTGGAAGACTTCTAGCTTATTTTCAATTTCTCAGAATCAGCATAAGGGAAGTAGGGGAAGGGCCTGATCTTGTGATCAGGGTTCTCATAAAGCATGAAGATGTCTCATCCTCGGGAATCCTTTGTAGGGAAACTTTACGATCCTTTGTCTTCATGCAGAGTGTTTTGCAAATGAAAATGGATTGGGTGTTAAGAGAAGAGACATTTAAGATTCTTATAACACTAATGTGTTACAGAGTTAGCCCTCTGTTATGTAAATGAACATAAGGAAATTAAAATCGCAGTTCATAGAGACCACACACATGCTATGTCTGTGATCTTGGTTTACTACAGTGTGCCATTCGTAATCATTCCTTCAATAGCGTTTGAATTAATACATGGGAAAAACAATGTAAAAGAACATATCAGTTGTTACCATTTTTATATCAATATGGTTCAAGATAATCCTATTCAAATCAATGTAATAAACGCGTTAGGTCAAAAGTAATCTAAAGGTAGTCAGATTATATTACCTTAAATGTGTATTGGATTATGTAACTAACTTCAATTTTCACCATGTAATTTGGAATCAGTAACCGATTACAGTTTGTAAGTAGTCTTTGCAGCACTGCTTGTTGGCTGGGAACATTTTTTACAGCCACACTTTCTTAAAAGTACTATTACTCATGGCATCTTTCATTTCAGTTTGTTTTGCAGTTTGGAAAAACCATCACATGCGCACTGTGACCAACTACTTTATCGTGAACCTGTCCTTCGCAGACATCCTAGTCACAATCACATGTCTTCCTGCAAGTCTGCTCTGATTGGTTAGATGACCCAGCCTGTTGTGATTGGTCTGCTCTGCTCTGATTGGTCAGATGACCCAGCCTGTTGTGATTGGTCTGCTCTGCTCTGATTGGTCAGATGACTCAGTCTGTTGTGATTGGTCTACTCTGCTCTGATTGGTCAGATGACCCAGTCTTTTGTGATTGGTCTACTCTGCTCTGATTGGTCAGATGGTCCAGTCTGTTGTGATTGGTCTACTCTGCTCTGATTGGTCAGATGGCCCAGTCTGTTGTGATTGCTCTACTCTGCTCTGATTGGTCAGATGACCCAGTCTGTTGTGATTGGTCTACTCTGCTCTGATTTGTCAGATTGGCTCAGTCTGCTGTGATTGGTCTACTCTGCTCTGATTGGTCAGATGACCCAGCCTGTTGTGATTGGTCTGCTCTGCTCTGATTGGTCAGATGACCCAGCCTGTTGTGATTGGTCTGCTCTGCTCTGATTGGTCAGATGACTCAGTCTGTTGTGATTGGTCTACTCTGCTCTGATTGGTCAGATGACCCAGTCTTTTGTGATTGGTCTACTCTGCTCTGATTGGTCAGATGGTCCAGTCTGTTGTGATTGGTCTACTCTGCTCTGATTGGTCAGATGACTCAGTCTGTTGTGATTGGTCTACTCTGCTCTGATTGGTCAGATGACCCAGTCTGTTGTGATTGGTCTACTCTGCTCTGATTTGTCAGATTGGCTCAGTCTGCTGTGATTGGTCTACTCTGCTCTGATTGGTCAGATGACCCAGCCTGTTGTGATTGGTCTGCTCTGCTCTGATTGGTCAGATGACCCAGCCTGTTGTGATTGGTCTGCTCTGCTCTGATTGGTCAGATGACTCAGTCTGTTGTGATTGGTCTACTCTGCTCTGATTGGTCAGATGACCCAGTCTTTTGTGATTGGTCTACTCTGCTCTGATTGGTCAGATGGTCCAGTCTGTTGTGATTGGTCTACTCTGCTCTGATTGGTCAGATGACTCAGTCTGTTGTGATTGGTCTACTCTGCTCTGATTGGTCAGATGACCCAGTCTGTTGTGATTGGTCTACTCTGCTCTGATTTGTCAGATTGGCTCAGTCTGCTGTGATTGGTCTACTCTGCTCTGATTGGTCAGATTGGCTCAGTCTGTTGTGATTGGTCTACTCTGCTCTGATTGGTCAGATGACCCAGTCTGTTGTGATTGGTCTACTGTGCTCTGATTGGTCAGATGACCCAGTCTGCTGTGATTGGTCTACTCTGCTCTGATTGGTCAGATTGGCTCAGTCTGTTGTGATTGGTCTACTCTGCTCTGATTGGTCAGATGACCCAGTCTGTTGTGATTGGTCTACTGTGCTCTGATTTGTCAGATTGGCTCAGTCTGCTGTGATTGGTCTACTCTGCTCTGATTGGTCAGATTGGCTCAGTCTGTTGTGATTGGTCTACTCTGCTCTGATTTGTCAAATTGGCTCAGTCTGCTGTGATTGGTCTACTGTGCTCTGATTGGTCAGATGACCCAGTCTGCTGTGATTGGTCTACTCTGCTCTGATTGGTCAGATTGGCTCAGTCTGTTGTGATTGGTCTACTCTGCTCTGATTGGTCAGATGACCCAGTCTGTTGTGATTGGTCTACTCTGCTCTGATTTGTCAGATTGGCTCAGTCTGCTGTGATTGGTCTACTCTGCTCTGATTGGTCAGATTGGCTCAGTCTGTTGTGATTGGTCTACTCTGCTCTGATTGGTCAGATGACCCAGTCTGTTGTGATTGGTCTACTGTGCTCTGATTGGTCAGATGACCCAGTCTGTTGTGATTGGTCTACTCTGCTCTGATTGGCTCAGTCTGCTGTGATTGGTCTACTCTGCTCTGATTGGTCAGATTGGCTCAGTCTGTTGTGATTAGTCTACCGCTAACAGCGCGTGTCAGAAACAAAATGTCTATTATCATTAATGAATTTCAGCGTTACTTCAATGCTTAATACGCAGTGATACGAACAGGAATGGTGTCAGTTTATCCGTATCTCATTGAGTCTCATCCTGTTGAAGTGCAGAAGAGTGGATTCGCAGATAAAGTCTCTTCTCAACATGAACAGCAGTTACAGTGTTCAAGGGCGGGGCTAATATGATGCGTTTCGTGGGCAGCCAATCAAGAGCAGAGGCTGGCATTATGCAAATGTGTTACATTGTTATAGGTATGTAACAGGAAGTGAGACTGGAGTTATTGACAACTCAAATCAATTATTTCTTTTAGGAGACAATAACTTTATTTGTCGTGCACTTTGATCTTTGAAACTTTGCAGAGCTTTTACATTCTCAAACAGCAGATATATTACACACTCAGGTAAAGGAAATGTCTAAAAAAAAGCATAATGGGGAACTCTAAATCCACTGAAAATATGTGGAGGCTGTTAACTTTCCCCAAACATTTGTATTAATTATTCAAGTACAATATATATATATTCGGTAACACTTTACAATAAGGTTCATTATAGTTAACTACATTAGTTAACATTAACTAAGAATGAACAATACTTCTTCAACATTTGTTAATCTTTGTTAATGTCAATTTCAATATATTCACTAATACTTTAGTAAAATATTGTTAACATTAGTTAATGCACTGTGAACTAACATGAACAAACAATGAACAGCTGGATTCGTATTAACTAATGTTGACAAAGATTAACAAATACTGTAAAAAAATGTATTGCTCATGGTTAGTTCATGTTAGTTCATTCATTAACTAATGTTTAATAAATTAATCTTACTGTAAAGTGTTATGGTAAGACTATAATAACAACACGCTAATAATCATTAATTAAGCATGAGTAAACAGTTAATTCATCATTCATAAAGCATTAATAGACATTAATAAGCAGTTTATAAATACAGCTATAAATGCTTTCTTCTTGATTTAAAAGCATATCTATAATTTGTTTAATAATTGTATTTTCATCCTTTATTAATGATCAATGTATCATGTCTAAATGAAGAATTGCATCTTTTATAAACAAGTTATTTAAGAGTTTTCAGTGGTTCATAAGATTACTTAGAAAGTGTGAGTAAATGATTAATAAACTATTTAAATGTACATTCATACATCTTATTATTCAGGCATATAGTGATGGTTACTTAGTGTGTTAATAAATGCTTTATTAACATGTATTTATGCTGTAATTCAGGGTTAATTCGGGTAGTTATAAAGCATTTAGTAGTGGTCAGTTAACTATGTTTGTGAGCTCATCTAAAGTGAGGACTATTCATGCCTTATAAAGCATTTATAAAGGAGATTTAAAGGCTGTTAAATATTTCTATGTTCTGTATCACTGTGTTGTGTTTGTTACATTTTACTGTTTAGAAGATTGATGCGCCTTCAAATCTCCTTTATAAATGCTTTACAAGGCATGAATAGTCCTCGCTTTAGATGAGCTCACAAAATAGTTAACTGACCACTACTAAATGCTTTATAACTACCTGTATTTACTACATTTACTTACACTTTCTAAGTGATCTTATGAATGACTGACAACTCTTAAATAACTGGTTTGTAAATAATGCTATACTTCATTTAGAAATTATTAATTGATCATTAACAAAGTATGAAAATACAATTATTAAACGCATTATAGAAATGCTTATAAATCAAGAAAAAAAGCATTTATAGCTGTATTTATAAACTGCTTATTAATGTCTATTAATGCTTTATAAATGATGAATTAACTGTTTACTCATGCTTAACTAATGATTAATAGCGTGTAGTTATTATAAAGTGTTACCAGTGTTATATATATATATCTTCTTTTCTTCAGTTTGAAAGGCTCGGGTCCCACGGATGAACTATTCATTATATCGAAGGAACATGAAACATAAAATCTCTTCTGCTCTGACTTGAATTAATATAATTCATAAATTCATGTACATAAAAAACATCATGAAGGCCTTCGTAAAGTGAAATGAGTGTGCCTTTTCACATTTGGGTTTAATTGAGGAACATTATATTGAAATGAAAAAATATAAGGTCGTGCAACATTCAATTTGCAGAATGTTTAGGAAATGGGAAGCAATTAAGTATAAGTGGAAAAAAATGGATGCTGATTGGTCAATACGGCATTCCTGCTGAGATAAAATGTCCATCAAAACTCCTTTTAATTGATCTAAAACCTCCAAGAGTGCCGTGTGCAACTGACTGATTCTCTCTTCTGCAGATGAAATCCACCCTAAAGTGTACCACACCTGCTTCTTTATCGTCACTTATTTTGCTCCATTATGTTTGATGGCCCTGGCATACATCCAGATCTGTCATAAACTCTGGTGTCAACAGGTATGTAAGCATGCTTGACCTTCAGACACATTATAGTTAAGCTGAACTGCATTTGAACTTTTTATAAATGACAGCATTTTCCTTATATTGTGCAAGCGTAGTGCGTTGCATAATGTCTTTGTCTAAAGTAGCATTGTAACTGATGGGAGTTTTGGATTTGGTAGCAGTTTAACAGTGTTTTACTGTAAAATCACATGAAATGCCCTGTTTTTGATTACGCTTTATTTGAAGGTGTCCTTGTTACAGTGTAATTACACATTTAAGTACTGAGTAAAATTATTAAACTACATGTACTAACTATAGGGTTAGGATTAGGTCTGTTGTAGGGTTTGTTGGATGTAATTATGCGACAAATGTAACAATGACCCTGTGAAATAAAGTGCTACCCAGTTTTTACCCCGTATACAGAGAGGGAATTGATTATTAACCAATTATCCAGCTAACAGGGATCGCTCTCACAACTTCCCTAACGTTCTGTCAAGGTTTTCTCAAATTTATGAACAAACGTTCTTCCAGTGACGTTAATAAAACATCTGGCCTTTCATAATGTTCTCAAAACTTTAGCACAAAAACATTATTCATGGAACATTTTTTTTTCTGATACTGGATGTTTATCAGATGTTCAGAAAATTATAAGTAACATTTCTATAATGTTTGCGAAATAAAATGAAACGTTTCCATAACACTGGCAATTTTGACCGTTTTCATGACTTAAAGGAGTAGTTCACTTTTAAAAAAACTTTTGCTGATAATTTACTCACCCCCATGTCATCCAAGATGTCCATGTCTTTCTTTCTTCAGTCGAAAAGAAATTAAGGTTTTTGATGAAAACATTCCAGGATTTTTCTCCATATAATGGACTTCAATGGGGTCCAAACGGTTCAAGGTCCAAAAGACAGTTTCAGTGCAAACTGTTCAAAGGGCTTTAAACGATTCCAGACGATGAATAAGGGTCTTATCAAGCGAAACGATCGCTCATTTAATAAATAAATAACAAAGTTTAAGTTTTATAAGCTCAAATGCTCGCCTTGCTCTGTTCTGTGATGAGCGTTCGTGAATCTCCTGTTCGAACTCGTTCATCAAAATGAACAAATCTTTTTCTTAGTCATTTGGTTAATTCAACGAACGAAACGAACAAATTGACTCGGAAAAAGATTCGTTCATTTTGATGAACGAGTTCGAACAGGAGAGTCACGAACGTATGGCAAGCCGTTTTAGCTTTTATTCATTTCCAGGATATGAATTCTTGATATCAACAATTTAATTGCTGATATCTGTAATTGTATTTTCACTAGTGAAATGTCACCATAGGCTGCCATTCAAAATGAATTGTTGATATCAAGAATTGATTTTTTACTCGTAGAAATATCATTTTTTATATCAATAATTGCATTGTTACTAGTAAAAATGTAAATTCCTGATATCAATAATTAAATTGTCACTAGCTGAAATGTCTATTCTTGATATCAACAATTCAATTGTTACTAGTAAAAATGATCATTTTTGATATCTGAAAATGTATTTCTGATATCACTATTATTTCAGATATCTAAAATGGCTTTCTTACTAGTAACAATCACATTCATGATATCAGAAATTAAAATTTTCACTAGTAAAAATTGAATTATTGATATCAAAAATTAACATTGTTACTAGTAGCAATTCAATTGTGGATATCAAGAATAGACATTTCAGCTAGTGACAATTGAATTCTTGACAGTGGTATATGGTATACACACTTCCTTGTTGCGTAATACCACGGCGTATAAGGCCAATGAAATCGATGTTGTTTCACGAGTTCACACTTACATCAATTAAACAGAGTAAAGATTATGCGTATTTGGCGTGCTGTCCGGGGGGAGGGCTCCGAGCTCGGAATTTTGCCCGAACCCAGAGTACTCCCCCCGTTGTTGTAAGAGTATTAGGACTATAAGTGAGGAGATGGGGTGGTGGAGGGATGCTGTTAAACTGTCAATGAACGGAGGTTAGTTTGCTGTATATATACACAGCACTTAACTCGTTTATTAAGCACCACTCTTGTCTAATTAGGTTTGATTATCTGAATGTGCTCCACGTGTGTTTAATTAGGTTTAATTATCTGAACGTGCTCCTCCCGAACTTTGTTAATAAAACATCATTAGGAATATTCCGCACGCAAAGACCAATGGAAAAATTGTCGCTCGGAGGAATATTTTTCTTACCCAATCAGAGTAAGGTTACCATGACGTATTCTAGCTAATCAGAGGACTCTGTAGCCTTGCAAGTGGATAGTAATGAGCAATATACAAACACCGTTGAGTGGAGAAGGAGACAGAGAGCGAACGGAGCGTTGTATTAGCCATGTGTATTACAGAGCGCACAGAGATATGAGAGAGAGACAGAATAACTTCATAAACAGCATTATTATTATTATATTATATTATTATATTTTGTTTTAGCACTTTTATGATGGGAAGCAGTAAAAAATGTACGGCAGAATGAGCTCTGGAACAATTACTGGAAAATGACGTGGAGAAATTCGGAGCAGAACGCTTTTTCGCAGATGAAAAACGCCTGGGGCTGTTTGTAAAAAAGTGAATTATTTCATTGTTCTTTACACATTTAATTGAACAATAACAAATGTCTGTCAAGCAAACGGTTTGAAAAATATATTTTTTGTTCAAAAACTGTTTTCTACTGTTGTGTGAGCTGTGATTTTCAGTAATAAATGAAAAAAATCTAATTTTCTTTTCTTGTAAATTTTTCTCCTCATACTTCCTTTATAAACAAATTACATGCATGCTTATGTTAGCTTAGGGTCTTCTGAATCCATAGATACCAAACACATGGTGTTCCATCTCCATTACATATGGTTTATAAGCCCAAATGTAAAAATAGAGAAAACGGACCAAAAAGGGCTTAGTCCCCAGAGGGTTAATAAAGTTAATTATATATAAAAAATAGCCAGATAAAGAGGATCTATTATAGTGACACTATAATGAAGTAATAATATTATAGTTATATATTCTTATAATTATAATAATATAGTGTAGATTCAACTTTGTTATGTGAAAATATATTTGTTTATTCCTCCCTTCAAAGAACAAATAGGCAAAAACTTAAGCACAACATTTTCCAATTCTATATCCTTGTGATTATTGTTCGCTTTTATTGTAACTATAAATGAAAGGCAACTTATAATAGTTGATTATAAATGTCAGCAAGAAAATGTTTCAATAAAATAAATTCATGGGTATATTACATTTACATTAAGTGATATAATGATACCATAGATGTAGTTATGGTGGACATTTACTATAGTGACCACTGTAATAAAAGGTTTAATGGAGCGAAAGGCAAGACAATTGGTCCATCTATATGTAAAGGTTACAAACTCACAGAATAATGTACAGTATGTCAAGTGTGTCATTTCTGCAATACTCTTTCAGAACCAAACAAAATTCCATAAATATTGATTGTTTTCAAAAGGTTTTACTGAACACGCTCGCTATCTATAATTGTTTGGACAAACACCTGCTGTCAGAGATCAATCAAGCTCGTTTCAGTCCACCACTCAAAGATCACTCTCTCCAGAATATTAATTACACACACCTGTTCATCATCAGTTACCTCATCAACCAGATCATAAAAACGCTCTCTATGATTTCAGTCTTTGTCAAGCCTCCAACAGGAACTGACCCTTATCCATTGTCTCCGATCCCTTGAAATACCTGTTATCTCTGTACCTTGAAAGTATACTCACCTCTGCTTTACTAACCTCTGGCTTCTTGATCTATGACTTGTAGGAACTTTGTCAGTATTCACGTGTTACCTGTCATCCAGCGATCTCCAGTGTTCCACCAAATCCACGTGCCACCCGTTGAACCAACGCCAAAGAACTGTAAGAGAAAGATCAGTATTACTATCCCAGAGCGGATGGTTATTCAGCTATCTGGAGAGTTTGAGCTCACCTATTGTGGATTCCACATCCTGTGTCTCTTCACGTCTTCTCGACCATGATACTCACCATGATTTGTTGCATCACTAAATAAAGCTGTTATATTCACTTACCTCGACCTCTGTGTACCTTGTATCCTGACAGAAGGCTTGACCAGAAAAGAAACAGCGTGATGGAATCTGACAGTGATGTTGATAATCCTGCACAACCTCCAGCCGCCGCTGTGAATCCCAGTCAGCCAGTGCCCAGTACTTCCGCAAACCCCGCTTCCTCTCTGGTTTACTTGCTAATCCAACGTCCCGTCCAGCGCCATTCTCCGGCCGGGCGGAGGACTGCAACGGGTTCCTATTGCAGTGTTCACTCGCTTTGGAACAACAAGCTCAGTTATATCCCACCGAAAGATCGAGGGTTGCTTTTATTATTCAACAGCTATCAGGAGCTGCATTAAGATGGGCTGAAGCGTTGTGGCTGTGGGAATCTACTGTTACTTCTTCTGTACAAGAGTTTGTGAACCATTTCAAGGAAGTTTTCGGGCGTCCAGTAGATGATTCATCCATCAGTGATAAACTGTTGCAATTACATCAAGGCAAGAAGTCAGTTTCTGATTATTCACTGGAATTCCGCACTCTAGCCTCCGCCAGTGAGTGGAACGAAAAGGCTCTCATCTCCGTCTATCGACGTGGTTTAAATCCTGCGCTTCGTCTTCAATTCGCGATTTATGATGACAGCCTGGGACTTGAGAAATTCATACAACAAGCTCTCCGTGTGCATCAAAGATCTCAAGGCTGCTATCGTGAAGTTCAGCCACCCATTTCTTTACCACGTCAGTATCCCGCTGAATGTTCCTCCGAAACGGCTGTAGAAAAGATGCAGGTGGATACCTATCGACTGTCTCAAGCTGAACGTTCCCAACGACGAGAGTTAAAGTTATGCCTTTATTGTGGAATGGGAGGACATTTTCTTCGCTCATGCCCTACAAGAACTCCTAGAATGCTTGTGAGTTCGGTCTTTACATCCGTCTCTGTATCAGTTCCGTTAATGATACCAGTGATTCTAAAATCCACGAATTTCCATGTCTCTGCTACAGCCATTGTGGACTCTGGGTCGGCGGGAGATTTCATCTCCGGACAGCTCTGTCGAAGGCTCCAACTCCAGAAGTACACCACCCCCAAACCTTACTCCATCCATGCAGTGACGGGTGAAACCATCAATCAGGGGTACGTCACATGTAAAATTAAACCTATTCTACTCTGTATTGAAGAGACACACCATGAACCATTTCAACCTTTCGTACTTGAGAATAACCAGACTGATATTATCCTTGGCCGTCCATGGCTTATACGACATCAACCTAATATCAACTGGAAATCTGGTAAGGTATTGAAATGGGGTTGCATGTGCTCTTCCACGATGGTAGAATTCCCAGTCTCCTCTAGCGCTAACTTACCCGACGCCATCCCAGTGAACTCAACTTCCATTGAAAGCTCCATAGAAAACCTGTCGGTGTCCATCCCTTCATGCTACTCTCAATATTCCGATGAATTCAACCCTGTCGAGGCTGCCAAGTTACCACCTCATCGATCCCGGGATTGTGCCATCAATCTAATTCCCGGAGAATCCATCCCCAAGGGTCGAATCTACTCTCTATCTATCCCTGAACAGGAAGCCGTGCAACAGTACATAGAAGAGGCATTGAAACAGGGGTATATTCGGTTCTCCACTTCACCAGCTGCTGCCAGTTTTTTCTTTGTCCCAAAGAAAGATGGGGGTCTACGTCCATGTATAGACTATAGAGCCTTAAACAAGATAACCGTGAAGTTCAGTTACCCACTCCCATTGATTCCCTCTTCACTTGAGCAATTTCGAGAAGCCAAGATATTTACCAAGCTGGATTTGAGAAGTGCATACAACCTCATTAGAATCCGAGAGGGCGACGAGTGGAAGACCGCATTCATCACACCAGCAGGGCACTACGAATATCTTGTCATGCCATATGGTCTTGTAAACGCCCCTTCAGTCTTCCAAAGTTTCATGGATGAAATTTCCGAGACTATCTGAATCATTTTGTAATAATCTATTGAAGGTGGTGGTCCTTCATCCAGCCAGAGATGTCTGTCAGGCATGCTGAGATGCGAAAGGAGTAGTTTGGAGACTTCTGCCTCTGAAAGCAGAGAGAATGAGGGTAGAATGTCTGTGTTAGCTGGTAAAATGTGTGTCAGTTTGTTGATTGTTAAATTGGCCGCTGATGGTGGTTGTTTTATTTATGAAGAATGTGGCAAAGTCGTCAGCAGTTAGGGTTGATGAAGTAGGAGGAGGAGGGTTGAGAAGAGAGGAGAAGTTTTTGAAAAGCATGCGAGAGTCAGAGGAATTGTTAATTTTGTTATGATAGTTAGTCATTTTAGCATTAGAGATATTAGCAGAAAAGGAAGAGAGGAGGGATTGATAAAGACCAAGGTCAGTAGGATCTATCGATTTGCGCCACTTCCTCTCTGCACCCCTGAGTTTAGAACGATGTTCACGGAGAACATCAGATAACCAGAGGGGAGAGGGTGTGGTGCGGGCTGGCCTGGAAGAAAGGGGGCAGAAGTTGTCCAAGCAATGTGTTAGAGTGGAGAAAAGAGAATCAGTTGCACTGTTTGTATCTAGTGTTGAGAACTTGTTAGGTGGAGGAAGTGTGGATGAGACCAAAGAGGATAGGTGAGAGGGTGAGAGAGAGCGTAGGTTTCGCCCGAAAGGTGACCTGTGGAGGAGTGCGTGTTGTGAGTAGTCCATTTTATTTTGATAAACATGACACAATATAACATCGCGACTACATGAAAAGAGTATTTACTGCGATAACAAACTGATTTGTGAGCTTTAGTGGAACTAAAGGTGTGAGATTAAACACGAAACGCATGTGATCGTTGTCATGCGGTGAATCCGGCCAATCATGGAACAGCTGTGTCGTCATCAGAGCTCGTGCAGACGCTCCTGAAGCTGCGCTGGCTGAGTTCTCCAGCTACTCTCGAATCGCTCTCACGGTACTTTGATTGCATACGTCACAGTCACGTGGCGTCGGCGCTGTATCAAGTCGGACAACATTTCTAACCGGCATGCACTGCTTCAAGTCAGCCACAGATCGGTCTGCGCAGAGCTGCATGAAGTCGAACAAGCCTACTATGTATCACTGGAACATGAACAGACAGGGTCCATGTCGCGTTCACTACGTCACAGGTGCTTAGCAGAAATGTAACGCAGGTTAATGGGTGGTTCACTTCCCTGATTGAAGGATGAATCAGTAAAATCCCAAAACGGTGTGTTAGAATCCAAGTAATGAATGAGCACGAGCTATAAGCAGGAGCGAGTACTAGTTTTGGCATGTTGCCTCGTCAGGAGAGATGAAAGCTGTTGTTTCTAGCAATGAAACATCTATTGAGATGCGGTTTAAGTTTGTCTTGTCTGCTTGTGCAACCGTTGTACTGCCGCTGCATATGTTTGTTATGTTGGTTACGCTGATAAAACCTCGTTTACGGCCTGATGTTTAACGTTTTCGGCTTTATAGTATTCGTGGTTATATTTAAGTAAATGTTTGGATTTGGAGCGTTTCACTGTCACGCGAGTTACTTCCTGATTGCGGTGCCGGATGGGTAATGTAGTTAATCGCTTTACATTGATAATGGATTACTATGCTCAGCGTTACTACTTAAAACTACACTCACTGGTTTCACTTTGGGCCAACACACTAAGAACACCTTTTGTGGTTTTGGGGCGATTGGTTTAATGTGTAACATTGACATTGTTGTATATTTGGTGTGTGTGAAAGTATTGCATTTCAGTGTTTAAATGTTTATGCTTGTGTAACAGGGATGGCTGCCTAGTTTAATTTTAGTAACTGAATGGTAATCACCTAATTAGATCCAGGTGCGCTATAGGTGCGTGAGTGCGTATAAGGAAGGCTCCTGTGTTGTTGGGAAGCGTGTAGGCTGCTGCAAACTTTGACACCGTCTTTCCGAGCTGCTCCCGTATGGGGATCCTTGAGCTGAGCCGCACACCGATTGCTATGCATCCCGGGCTGTGTTTATCCAGCGTGGCTTGACGTTGGGAGGGCTGATTTGCTAATAATCAGTTGAAGAGGCCAAGAGTGGGTAATGTCGGCATGATTACAACGAGCCGATTGGGACCGTGACCTGGCTTCCCCTTCCTTTTGGTCTTTTGTCTTTTGTCTTTGTTGTCTTGAGTACTCCTGTTGCGCGTTGCCGTGACGTTCCATCTTGCCTCGCCTCATTTGCGCCTGTTTGACTAACCCACATCAAGTGAACTTGACGCCGGGGATTGTGAGCCTCGAGTATTACTCCGTGTGGCCGCTGGCCACCTCCGCACTGTTTCAACTGAAAGACCGTTTGTGGGGTTCGTATTTATTTATTTATTTGGATACCCATTAGCTTCCACAATGTGGTTGCTAGTCTTCCTGGGGCCCATAAAAGTACTAAAACATATGTACAATTAAAATACACACATATAACATACATAAAAATAACATTCATATAGCATTACCACATGTATACATTTATCCACATATTCACATTTACACTCATACAGCATTTGACAATATCAGTACCTATAAACAGTCACAAATTAACTGATGTAATACTATTAATTGTAATCTGTTTTAGAGTCTTCTTAAAATTACATATGTTGGATATATGCCTTGTTTTTAAATCCAATTTATTCCAAGCAGATGACGATCTAAATAATACTGTTCTTGCCATACAATTGGACCTTGCAGATGGAACCACTAACACACCTGAGCTCACCTGACGCGTAACATGTCCGGGACAATACCCACTAAAAACCAATTTATCTACAAAAGATTTTGAATTGTTTTTAAGTAGAGCATTGTGCATATAACAGAGAAGACTTATATTAAGTTTGTCCTCCAACTTTAGCCAGCCCAAACAGGTGTGCATTTTATCCACACTAGAGCGAAAAGAGCAACCAAGTGCTACTCTTGCGGCTCTATTCTGAACGATTTGTAATTTTGTCAGATGTCCCTGTGCAGCACTGGACCAGATTACTGGGCAGTACCCCAGATGTGACAGAACTAAAGACTGGACAACTGTTTTCATAACTACTGGTGGACAATATACTGAACATCTCCTGGAAAAAGCAATACCTCTAGCCATTTTAGACACAATGTGATCAATCTGATCAGCCCAGGAGAGCTGACTATCCAGCTTCACACCCAATAGTTTAGTCTGACTGCTCTACCACAGATGTGTCAACAATTAGATTTAAGTTGCAAGGCTTGCCAAGCATACATTTAGTACCAAAGACTATACATTTAGTTTTAGATATATTGAGAGCTAATTTATTAAGTTTCACCCAATTTGTAATGGCATTAATTTCATTCTGCAAGGTGCAACTTAAATCATTTATTGTAGATGCTGCGTAAAACATTGTAGCATCGTCTGCATAAAGTACAACATCTGCTCCTGAAACAGCTTGTGACATGTCATTAACAAACACTGGAAATAACAATGGACCCAAACCACTGCCCTGTGGAACACCACATGACAACTGCTTACAATCAGAAAAGCTCCCATTGAAAAATACCCGCTGACTTCTACCAGAGAGATAGCTGCGTATCAAGGACACAGACTGATGTGAAAAACCATAGCACTTAAGCTTAGACAGCAAAATGTCATGGTCAATAACATCAAAAACTGCTGTGAAATCCAGCAGCACAGCACCCGTATGGTATAGTATGGTATAGTGTGTGTGTGTGTGTGTGTGTGTGTGTGTGTGTGTGTGTGTGTGTGTGTGTGTGTGTGTGTGTGTGTGTGTGTGTGTGTGTGTGTGTGTGTGTGTGTGTGTGTGTGTTCTCGTGAGAAAGAAGTATTGATGTTTGCGTGATCTTATGGAGTGAGTCCTTTGTGTGTGTATATTGTTCATGGATCAGGTGTAATGTGACTTGTATCTGTTATTTTGTTGCTTTTTTGGTATTTTGTTGATCAATTTTGTATTTTCTTGTTTATTGAGTTGATTTATGATAATTTGATTGTATTTTTCTTTTTCCCTTGTTTATTGATTTGTGACAATTTGATGTAGATTTTGTTCATTTTGCTGGACTGGCTAAGAGGGAGTGCTGACCACTCTAGGTCCAAGTTAATGGGTACCTACGTTTGAAGTGCTTGTAGTGAAGTGAGTACATTAGTGTACGTTTGAAGTGCTTGTGGTGAAGTGAGTACATTAGTGTACGTTTGAAGTGCTTGTGGTGAAGTGAGTACATTAGTGTACGTTTGAAGTGCTTGTGGTGAAGTGAGTACATTAGTGTACGTTTGAAGTGCTTGTGGTGAAGTGAGTACATTAGTGTACGTTTGAAGTGCTTGTGGTGAAGTGAGTACATTAGTGTACGTTTGAAGTGCTTGTGGTGAAGTGAGTACATTAGTGTACGTTTGAAGTGCTTGTGGTGAAGTGAGTACATTAGTGTACGTTTGAAGTGCTTGTGGTGAAGTGAGTACATTAGTGTACGTTTGAAGTGCTTGTGGTGAAGTGAGTACATTAGTGTACGTTTGAAGTGCTTGTGGTGAAGTGGAATTGGGTAGGTTTGTTATTTCTCCTTGCCATCTGACATGTTATCTTTGATTGCCTGATTGATTTTGTTTATGTTTCTTTAGTTTTGACTTTGAAGCCATATTAACCGTTTTGTGTATTGAATTGTGTGTGTGTGTGTGTGGAGTTTTGATTTTAGTCCTAATAAAGTATTGTTATTTTATATATTCACGTCTCTGCTCTATCTTGTGGGAACGAACCTGTGTCCTTATTGGACCATTATTTCCCTGGGTGAAATTCCCAGGGTGGCGTAGTCGGTGCTGTAGTTATAGTTGAGTCCAGAGCAACGAAACCCATCCCTTCGGCGCCACATTCGTTTAGTCATTCTGTTTAAACACTAAGAATATTATCATATTGAATGTTGATTAAATTCCATAATATATTATGTATTATTCCATAATGATTATAATATTAAATACTGGCTATATTGGAATTTATATTTGTGTATTATTCAGAATTTATGGTATATTATGTAGGTGGTGTAGTGGCAATTTTAATGATATTCATTGATCTTTAGTAAAATATAGATGATTCAAAGAATGTCACATGTGTGTCT
This sequence comes from Rhinichthys klamathensis goyatoka, assembly GCF_029890125.1. Taxonomy (NCBI): domain Eukaryota; kingdom Metazoa; phylum Chordata; class Actinopteri; order Cypriniformes; family Leuciscidae; genus Rhinichthys; species Rhinichthys klamathensis. The sequence continues at coordinate 836,688 of NW_026606690.1, forward strand.
CTCACTTGTAGTGAGAGAAGAGACTGTTTATGTACCTGGGGAGGCAGAAGAGGGAGACACTCCAGAGAACAGACGAACAAGGACCTCTGACCTAGATGTCAGAAGGCCATTTTGGTGCAGGGGGGCTTATTGGGCCAACTAGTCTATGGAAAACTACTGGGAGGAAGGCTCTGGGGGGAAGAAGGCCTTGAAACTAAGATAAAAGCTAGTTCAGTCTGTCTGGGGGTGTGTCACTCTTCTGCACAGGGTAACAACTGTGTATTAGACTGCTCCTATTCTTGCAAGAATAAATACTTCTATTTTATATAATTTGACTCTGACTGTCTCTTACGCAGTGATGTTTGCTTGAGATGAATTTTTGCCACAACAGTTTTGGTGTCAGAAGTGGGATTCCTTGGACGTGCCTCCTGGACCTGAGATCGGACGGTGTTTGGCCACCTGGACTAAGTAAGTTCCAGCTCTACCTCGTAAACTTGAGAGAGAGGGGCCGACCGATATCAGGGCCGGGAGAATCGACCACTGGAATCTAAAGAACCCGCAGGTGGCAACAGAAGCATCTCTGGTAAGAGACAGTTCAATTTATTTTCTTTTGGGTAAGTTAATTAAATTCAGTTTAATTGGGGAAAGAGTGAAATTGAACCATATTGGCTGAGGGCTGTTTCTGTGGTACGTAATCTGAGATTAATTGAGATCTATATATAGATCAAGAGGTTTCAAACAGATACGAGAGAAAATTATCTGAGATTAATTGAGGTCTGTGACAGAACAAGAAATTTCAAGCAGATAAATAATCTGGGATTAAGTGAGAACTGTAACAGATCAAGAGATTTCAAACAGATAGGTACCCTGAAAATTAGTTGTTCCACCACGGAGCAAATTGTTTTTAGGTGCTGAGGCTAATTAGGGGGAACCAGAAAAGATTTTTTGGTAAACCATAATTAGGAGGGCACTAATAGTGCAACCCGACCGATTTGGGTTAAAAGAAAAATCGGGTCTGGGAGGGACGCCTTTCAGACCAAGGGAACGCGCGTTGAAGAGAAATCCACAGAGAACAGAAAACAGCCAGTATGGGGATGTCTCAAAAGCAAGCTTGCGAAATTTGGTACACCGGTTTTTCTGTCAAATGAGATAAAATTAAGGGCAGAAATGTATGATATTGAGCGCCACAAGACTAAGAGTGTGCGAGAATCAGTGGAACAGGGCAGCCAGACAAAAGGTTGTTGTGGCTGTGTTCAACATGTGTGTAAAAATGTGAACAGATAATGGATGCATGACATGGGATGTCTATAGAACTTAAATTTATATGACAAGGATTGAAGTAGCAAGAAGCAATAAGCCTGTCTGTGTGAAATAGAGGGAACTGAACTGTAAGTGAGACTTGGTGGAAGAGGGAAGTGAAAAAACAAAAGGTTGAGACATGTGTGTGTGGGGATTGTTCAAACAATCATGTACTGGTTAGATAATGAAGGAACTGGCATGTTTGAGAAAAGAAAGGAGAGGATAATGAAGGAACTGGCATGTAGGGAAAAGAAAGGAGAAATATAGTAGAAAACTATATGTGATGAAAATAGACATGGTCTGACAGAATTTATGGAAGTCAAATTAACTGTTTAAATGATATGAAAAGTTTTAGAATAAAATAAGGCATTGTATGATTGACAGGGATAAACATGATATGAAGAATGTTTTGAGCAGAATGGGGAACAATTCTAGATTCTGCTAAAATAATGATTGAAATGATGATATATCTGCTTTATTTTATTAATGTTAAGAAAATAAGGGTATTGAAGCAAGTAGCTATAATGGTTGTCTGTGTAATTTACGGACTGAGTAATATAATCTGTTTTGGAGAAACAGTAGAGATAAGACTGAGACAATAATGATAATATTGAGTTGAATCTGCAGACTAACCATGTGATGGAAGGAAAAAGGCTTCAAACCAGTTGTAATGAAAATAATGATGTACAAATTGTTACACTTTATGAAGAGTAACTGAACAGTCCGGGAAAATAAATAAATAGATAAATAAATAGAGAGACAGAAGAGAGCAAATGCTGTAAACAGCTCTGCTCTGAAGATCTCACTTTGAAGAGATTTGCAGATGATGTTTTGTAAAAGATAAGCTGGGATAACAGCAACAGTACTTGTAATTAGTGTTGTTGATGATAATACCAAATTAGTAGGGTAAAGACAGAAAACAAATTCGAATATTTTGAGCATTTTCTGTGCTGCTCATGAAATTATGTTCTGCCAATAATAATGATAAAGAGTATGATTTGGCTATTGTGATTTGAATCCGCCATTGGTGGATGGTCAAAGGAATACAGAGAACTGCTTATCAGTGGGTCTGTTTACATTCCTGAATGGGACACACACTGCTTCAAGGGTGTGCAGTTAGTTGGAGCCGTTTGCAAGCTCACAGTGATCAAACTATAGTCAAGGACAGGTGTCTGATGCTGAAGTTGAGGCTGAAACAAATTCACTAGATGACAGAGAGTGTTTTAATGGTGGTCATCAGGACAATTTAGTAGGTAACTGTAAATTACCACCGAGAAGGTGTTTAAAAATGTGATAAAATGACAACACATTTCTGGTAATAATATTGGTTTGAAAATAGATCAGTGTTTAAATGACGACAGTGACAATTTTTGGTCTGAGAAATAAGAGATAAAAAACAAGGTCAAAAGATTGATCTTAAAGTGAATCCTTTTGAAGAAAAGATCTATAATAGTAATTTTTATAAGTGAATTGAATACAGGTTGATGCAAAATGAATGACTGCAACAAATGTGAGTTGCAAAATATAGTAAAGGTAACTAGAAGGAGAATTGTGTTTTAATTAAGCATTTTTAAAAGGGTTCAGGTAATATAGAGAGACAGATCTCAAAGATGATTTATAATAACTGCAAAAGAGGCAGTAGCCTTGTAAAAGTTAGTGTGAATCCTGATTGGAGACTGATAAACTCCTAGAAGAGAAAACTTTGAGGTCAGATATTAAGTTATGGTAATAGAGAACTTGACAACTAAAATTGAGATTGAGAAATGTGAAACGTTATTGAGAACTAGAATAATTACCATTATGTAAGAACAAATAAGCAGAAGCAGTGTTATAGGATTAAGAGTTGCTAAATGTAAAATGTATAGAGAGGCATTTGATTAAACAAAAAAGGCCTGCTAGTGTTGACCATGAAAAGAACAGAGCTGATGTTTTGCTTTCAAAAGATAAGTTTGTTATTGGCTGTAATGAAACAGTTCGCTTATCTAAAATCTGATGTGTGCTGTGCCTGAAACTGCCAGTGCGACAGAGACTCAATCTGAGTGGAAATTTGTAATGTCTAAATTCCCTGAGGTGGGCAAAAGACAAATATAAATAATATGTTTATTTGAAACCGTATGTAATTTCTGGCAAAGATGCCTTAAGCTGGGATAGAGTTACAAGATGATAGATAAATGTTTGATGTTAGAAGTATATGAGAGAGCAGTGTACCATCCAATAGAGTCTCAGAGTCTCTCTCATTCAATGAGTCAGCTAAAAGCTGGTATCTGTAATAATGTGTAAAGCACAGTGTTTCAGTTGAAGAATCATAGACACAGAGATGGTAAAAGAAACCATTTAGAGAGCAATTTGTTCTAAAAGTAAAACTGAATGACTTTAAAGAAGTATTTAAAATAATAATACAGATAGAGATGACATTTTGATTAGTTTTTTTTAGGACCAGTACCTTCTTTGTCTCATTTAGTCTCCACCATTCAGGACCGATGGCTCCGGCTACAGATGAAGTACACTGAATGTACGGTTGTGATCTAAATTCACTGAGTATAAATCCAAGTAGCTAGGTTGCTGCTTTTAAGATAGTTAATGGATTTAAGTGATTAAATACTGTTGTTATTAATCTGTCTCCCTATGTGAACACTATTAGGCAATCCGAATGGCTCTGGTGACTCTTGAACGTGCTTTTCCTAAGCTCCAGAAAACAGCTGAGTTCTGTTGAAGCAAACAGCCTGTGATGGGAAAGAGCGGTCACCAGTGTGTACAGTGGCTACTCAATGACGGGTTTGATCTTCCTGGCCAGGGGACAGCCTAACGCAGGGGGTCACGAACATTGGGCACCTCCGGGATGGAGGTGTTATATGTGAGAAAGGTATGAGAGTTGAGCGCTGATTACTGGAGGCCACCGGGGTCAGCAGAGCATTGAGAGGTGAGATGCGCTGTGAGGAACAGTCACGGCGGTCTGACCCAGGAAATGCGAGTTCCTCTATTTACCACTCGCCAGAAGAAACCGCATTCATTGTATGGCTTGTTTTTTTTAGTGTGACAAGCGTCTGCAAATATGTCAGGGGAAAACACCCTGATGGAGATTATAGATAAAGGGCGAACAGGAGTGGGCTTTCAAGAGCCAGCTGAGGCCATTGAGTGATTCCCATTAGTTGTTGTGGAGACAGTAATAAAAAATTTTTTATGTACTGGTTGCCTTATGGGCAAGGAAAATCATAGTGTTGATTTTGAACTAATATGTTATAACATAGTTTTAACTCTTGAAGGTCGTTAGACATGGTGGTGGCTAAAGATGAAGACAGCTTTTGATTTAAGGAAAGTCTGGATGACAAAGGTGAATGGTCAAAGGTTATTGTAATGAATACAAATTTTGACTAAGTTACAGCCTTAGGAGGCTGGTGAAAAAAATTATTTGTTTATAGTGAGAGAGACTGCCTGAGCGGAGGAAGGGATGGTAACTGTGTCTGTCTTTCTGTTATTGGCCTGTTAGAGCAGGCTGAAGCAAAATAATGATAATGAAACAAAACAACCCAGCTGACTTGTCTAAAAATCAAATGAATAATGAACAGATGTAAAATTAGGTAGAAGCTACAGGAAAAATGAAAAGGTTAAAATCTTATTTAAAATTTAAATCTTTTAGCAATAATATAAAGAAAAGTGAACATTGAGAATGAGCAGTTAACATATGTGTGTCTAGTATGAGTGTGTGTGATGGTGACAGCACTTTATGTCTTGTATGTATTAGTTTGGGGTACTAATATTCCGCCTGAATGGTGTATATATTGCGTCATTAACCTCTGGAATGAGTTTATCATTACAGATGGGTTAAGGCAAATGACAAATTTTAAAGAAGCTGATAATTCTGATGAAAAGACAATACAGAACATGGGACAAGCTTTAAGTTGATTGGCCATCAAGCTCTGTCTGGTAGTAATACTTTTGTCATAAATAATGTAGATTTGAAGATCAGTTTAAGTAAATTGGAATTGTGTAGTTGTAGATCACCATCTGGCATGGGCTGAGATAAATGAAAATGTTGTAGATTTGAGGGAAACAACAAAGTGACATATTGGCTAAGTCAACATGAAATTATCAAGAGAGCCTCTCACATTTATGATTATTGTGAACAAAGGGGGAGAAATGATTGACTGACATTGACCAAGTCTGTACAGCACGACTTGACCTGATAGGGAAAATTGATGACTTTGGAAATGTTTGTAGATGACTGACTTGAGAGACCAAACAACAGGCCTGAAAAGCAGAATACGCTGTGAGACTGAGGGCCGTTGCCTTTCAAATACTTCGATAAGAAGATGAGATTGTGGCTTTAAGTGAGGAATGTAATATTTTTGTTTTAGAGGCAGAGAAAGATGTCTGGAGGAATTGATGTCTGGGTTAGTGTTGATGGCAAACTTTATCAAAAACACTATGTTAAATGTTATGTTAAATTGATGCTCGAGTTGTGTCGTGCATCAAGAGGGAGATGGTATAACAATTGCCAAATATGGTTTATTAAGGGGTTCACAGTTGCTGAATAAATGTTGGGAGAACACTAGGGGTATTTGGATAAAAGCCCTGAAAGAAGCCATTTTTTCTGCCTAACAAAATTGATGTCTGTGAGTGTGCCACACACACCAATAACAAAGATTGTTTCAACAGGAAACGCCAGGGCATCGAAGGACACGGGAGAACAGTAGACAAAAGAAACTACGTACTTTACTATCTGACAATAACCTCGAAATTTGTTTCTCTTTACAGAGAGCATGCAGGATTGGGAGACAGGGAAAATGGGCCCAATAAAATAATGGTTATGGATGAATTTGGCTAACTGTCCTGGCCTGGGTTATTATTGTGGCAGAAAGGTGCTACACCTGCGCAGCGCATAACTTAAAAGTTTCCTTTTGCAGAATGTCAGGATGGATTGCATCAAGCTGAACTGATTCTGTTTCCAAATGTATGAATATTGACTTGTTAACGTAAGCAAAGTGGATATGTGTTTTTCAGGGGAAAAGGACTGAGTGCTATTAAGTGAGCAAGAAATTATCCGGAGATAATGTTTCAGGTTGTTGATTCCACAGGTCACACCAAAGGGGACGAGCGGCAAGACAAGCGGTCACTAACAAAATACTTAAGGTCTCCATTCACAGGTGAAAGCAGGCAAGAAATGGTTCACTCCAGTGGGGGTGCGGTCGTGATTTAAGGGAAAACCTTATAAGGATCAGAAAATGGTTGGAGAGTGTGACACCTGGGTCCAAGCCTCTCACCTACACCAACAGGCCACAACCAACCCATAGTCCATGGGGCGAACGAGATGATCAACACGCCTGATGGTTTAAGTTTAACAGAAGAATCTGTTTTTGTGATGATTTTGTTTGATTGAATCAAACTAGGTATTGATTTGATTGTAAATGTAGAAATATATTGATTGTGTCCGTTAATATTGAACAACTGCATTGGTTAGAAGAATGGATAAAATTATAAGACTTCTCTGGTTAGATTTTGTTAAATATGGCATTTAGAGCTTACTAAATTGAATTGGAAGTGAACAAAATATGGTTAGGAAAACCGAGGTGAAATATGGAGATGGGCGTAGAATAATGGAAAAGGCTTAATGATAGGAGTTAGGATTGTTATTCTAATAATTTTGTTATTCATGGGTGAATATGATTACAGTGACAGGTGAAACATGCTGTCTGTTCAATTGGTGAAAATGACAGTCTATCCCAAGGATGAACAAAATTATGTGACGATACAGATAGCGGGAGCTACAGTGAGATATGTGTTAAATGTATTTTCTGTTTGTTTTTCTTCTATTTGTTTATTTTCTGAGAAAGATTAAGGGCAAAAGATTTAAAGAAGGTTACAAGCAGCGGTCATCCGTGTTACGAGATGGCGTACAAAGATAGGGTTTGAAACTGAGTGATTTTTTATTATACTTTTATCTGTTTGTTTCCTTACTATGTTATAACTACCTTTTTCCTTACTGGCGTGACTGAGGGTCTGTTTACAGGAGCGCAGGAACAGTGATTTCTCGCTTAGCCCGGCCCAGTAAAAATGTTTACTTGCTAGCTAAAATATTACGGGGCCTTTCCCCCACAAAAACAGCCTTATGCTTCTTCATTCTAAACTTTTCTTCACAGGTTCAAGGAGAGTGATCATTTATGCAAAAAATCAGAGATGAAGAGTATAAGTGTGATGATATGACTTAAACTTTGTTTTATTGTTTATTATTGTGATTATGGGTAATCATAATGATAAAAAGTGAGGAGTTGTAGTGGCAATTTTAATGATATTCATTGATCTTTAGTAAAATATAGATGATTCAAAGAATGTCACATGTGTGTCTCTCACTTGTAGTGAGAGAAGAGACTGTTTATGTACCTGGGGAGGCAGAAGAGGGAGACACTCCAGAGAACAGACGAACAAGGACCTCTGACCTAGATGTCAGAAGGCCATTTTGGTGCAGGGGGGCTTATTGGGCCAACTAGTCTATGGAAAACTACTGGGAGGAAGGCTCTGGGGGGAAGAAGGCCTTGAAACTAAGATAAAAGCTAGTTCAGTCTGTCTGGGGGTGTGTCACTCTTCTGCACAGGGTAACAACTGTGTATTAGACTGCTCCTATTCTTGCAAGAATAAATACTTCTATTTTATATAATTTGACTCTGACTGTCTCTTACGCAGTGATGTTTGCTTGAGATGAATTTTTGCCACAACAGTGGTTATTAATATTGTCATTTACTTCATTGTCTTTTTATGTCTGTAGGATTGAAAATAATCCAAGAGATTTGAAATGAACAAAGACATGCTTTATTGTGTTCCACCCTTCTTTCAACCACAAGGACCATTTGGAGTTCCCAAAGACACAGAGGGGCTGATAGTGATCAAGGCCATAGGTCAAGATGTTTGTACTTTGGGGGTCTATGAATTGTCACACCTTTAGAACAATGGGGGAAGTGTAATTATCTGATTGGTCAGTTTGAATGTCTCACATTTGGGTTTTAGTCACATGGTCAGGGAAAGGATAAAAGAAGATTGAAACTGTTGCTCTTTCTCTTTTATGCTCTGGCGCTCTGTTTCTCTGGGTCCCTCTTGGGACTCACTCTCTCTCTTTACCTCCTCTGCTATCTCTCTCTCTCTCTATCTATCTCTCAGGTAACATTTTACATACATGCTGGGTACAATTAATTATATAGGTTAAAATCTATTTTGTAATTATTTTAAGTGTAACCATAACCATATTTTGTCATTAAATTTGAAGGGAGTAATTTGCCCACAAGAGTGAAGCTAGGATTTGTTAGCTTCTTGGTGCGAGAGTTCATAGCTCCACCTTTGAGATGCTTCAAGTGCCAACGGATGGGACATACTGCAAACTTTTGTAAAGGGAGAATACGGTGTGTAAAGTGTGGGGGGGAACTGTTGAAGGATGAACCCAAAAGCAGACAGAATGCTAACACACAACGTTTATTGTAACAGAAAACAGGGGAAAACAAAACCCACGAGCTGTCACGGATTGGCCAGGTTCTTCCACCACAATCCCCCAGCGATCACAGTCACCTGAGTTCTGACGAGACACACCTGCACCCCATCAACCACTCTGCTTCAGAAGCACACACCACGCACCTCTCATTGTCCGGGCTCGTTCATACGAAGCGGACTCATAGTGCTTCTCTCTACGAGTGTCACTAACCAAACTATCCTGTGTTTACTTACCAGTGTACCGATCCCAGTCTGTCCAGATCTTCTCTTCAGCGGTGTGCGAGCCGTAAGCCATTCAGTCCAGCCAAGTGGTGCGTGAGTGTGTGCCGTCAGCCTCTTCTAACGGAGTGTGTATCCACTCTGGAAATCTCCTCCCGCCGTTCCTGCAAAGGAAACATCTACTATTCATTCACGGATTACACTCAAGAATTATCCATATCTGAACTCTGATACTCACCCATTTCTGCACGTTGAGTTATCCTGATACTCTGCTGTTTAATTAAACTTTATCTTCACTACTTACCTTGTTGTCCGTCTGCTTCCGTAACACGAGGGGGCAAAACAGAGACAATACCTAAACTAGATAACACTTGACAAGACTAGACTATTACCAGACAGCAAATACTAGGTCAGGAAAGATACAAGACTTCTTAAGTGAAATTGATCAGTTAAACTTATGAACTTATAGGCTACATGATGACGCATATAGCTTACTATTTAATAAGGTTTTTAAAAATGCCCCAGGAAATCAATTTATAGCGGAAATATCACCTCTTTATGGAAAAGTTTTTTGCTGTCAACATTGTTTTTGGAAGATACATTAAAATGCAGTTGGCTTCTGTGTACCGATCTACAATGCATGGCATAAAATGTGATTAATAGTGGATAATTTCTGTGTCAAAGTGTGTGTTATCAGCGGATTCTGTTCATGTGTGTCCAGACATTTTAGAAATCCCGACCAGCTGATGTTTTACGGCCATGTCCGGAATAAAGAGTAGCCTATGTATGGTAACGTCATTAAACCTTTTCAATTACAAATAATGTGCTAACTAGTTTTGATTTGCTATTGACTTTGAAGTGCTACCTATTGCAATACAATATTGTCACTCTCTATAGCAGCGCTCTCCCACATATTAAGCTGCTGTTGTAACTGCACTTATTTCCGTCGTTGGTATAAGTGGCAGTGGGTGGAATAGACAAGAAATGTATGTGGAAAATGAATCATGAGTAAATAAAAAACAACAACGTGTCTTCTCCTGACGCCCCGTTCGGTGGGGAGATGTTTAAAGAACCGAACAGTACAATTTGTTATAATTTCAAAGAATGCAATTAATATAAACTTTCTGACAGTGTGTGAGACATCCGACTACTTTCCAAGAAGGGACTTTTGTATTGTACAGTATTGTACAAATTTGTTAAATCTTGTGAATTATTAAGACTTTGAGACTATGTTTGTACTGATTGCTTGACAATGTTTGATTAAGGGTTAATACCAATACCTTTGCAAATATTTGCCTTTGTCAAATATATATTAATACAGTCTCCTCTGTTTACTTCTCAAACAATAATGGGCTGACAGAAAGTCTGAAAGGCCCTTTTGGTCTTTTCAGGCGAAAAAAGAGAAAATAAAATATCATTATGTATAATATATAGGATTATTTAAAGGGAAAAGTACAGATTTACCTTACAATTTTTGGATTTAAAATTGTTAGGCATTAAAAGCATGGTAATTGTGTGGTTAATATACATTTACAACAAATATTACTTTAAAACTACCAATACGGAGGTAAAATCAATCATGGTAAGTGTTGTGGTTACTATCCGTTTACTACACCATCACAGTAAAACTAAGTGTTAAAAGCTTGGTGTTGTTTTTACTGTGCTTCTACTACAAATACCACTTTGGAACTAATTGTACTACTTTAAACCTGATATGAATAAGATTCACTGATTGAAGGCCAATAGCACGTCACGTGACAGTGTTTAATCCCCCAGGTTTAGTAAAGTGTTTTGGATTAGAAAGCAATGAAACGCAAAACCTCAGTGGAGATGACAGATATAATGCAGTGACTGAACATGAGAGAGCTAATCTGATTAATATCGACAAACAGAAAAGACATAAGAAACATTATTTGGACAGCGTATATAAGACTACTTACCAACATCTGGCACACGTGAACTGATGCTAAATATCGCGATGTGTTCGGAATGAGACTTCTTCAGCGTCATTTCCTACCGATGAAATCCGCGTCTGTGGTTGACGCCACAGGAGAACCTAACATAACGAAAAAATGCTGGCGGAAGGGAGGAAAGTGTGGGGAGAAACATCGGACGATGGCAATGAACAAGAAATGGATTATCAGGAAGTAAGATACAATAAAAGGAAGAAAAAGAGTAGCATGGGTGATGGATCTGATTGTGAACGAACAATAAATAAAGTAAAACAAACGAGAAATGAAGCTGATAAAGAGGAGGAAAGAGAAATCAAGGTTCTACTTACTTTTCCTAAGCAGTCAGAACAACAAACTCATCCTGTTAAATTATCGAAAGAGATAGGAGTAGTGAAAGCTGTAGCGAAGAATAATGATTAAATGTAAGGATGAAAAGCAAAAACAAAAAATTCTGAAAATGAAAACGCTGGCAGGAGGAACGATATCATGCACAGAAATAGGTCATGAATATATCAGGAGTACCTCTTAATGTAAGTGTGGATGATATTAAAGGAAATCTAAGCGGAGGCACAGTTATCTCTACTAGAAGACTGCAGATGTGGAAAGACAACAAAAGATGTGAGCGTATGAGCGTGATGATTCAGTTTGAAGGGAGTAATTTGCCCACAAGAGTGAAGCTAGGATTTGTTAGCTTCTTGGTGCGAGAGTTCATAGCTCCAGCTTTGAGATGCTTCAAGTGCCAACGGATGGGACATACTGCAAACTTTTGTAAAGGGAGAATACGGTGTGTAAAGTGTGGGGGGGGACTGTTGAAGGATGAACCCAAAAGCAGACAGAATGCTAACACACAACGTTTATTGTAACAGAAAACAGGGGAAAACAAAACCCACGAGCTGTCACGGATTGGCCAGGTTCTTCCACCACAATCCCCCAGCGATCACAGTCACCTGAGTTCTGACGAGACACACCTGCACCCCATCAACCACTCTGCTTCAGAAGCACACACCACGCACCTCTCATTGTCCGGGCTCGTTCATACGAAGCGGACTCATAGTGCTTCTCTCTACGAGTGTCACTAACCAAACTATCCTGTGTTTACTTACCAGTGTACCGATCCCAGTCTGTCCAGATCTTCTCTTCAGCGGTGTGCGAGCCGTAAGCCATTCAGTCCAGCCAAGTGGTGTGTGAGTGTGTGCCGTCAACCTGTCAGCCTCTTCTAACGGAGAGCATCTCCACTCTGGAAATCTCCTCCCGCCGTTCCTGCAAAGGAAACATCGATTATCCATTCACGGATTACACTCAAGAATTATCCATATCTGAACTCTGATACTCACCCATTTCTGCACGTTGAGTTATCCTGATACTCTGCTGTTTAATTCAACTTTATCTTCACTACTTACCTTGTTGTCCGTCTGCTTCCGTAACACGAGGGGGCAAAACAGAGTCAATACCTAAACTAGATAACACTTGACAAGACTAGACTATTAACAGACAGCAAATACTAGATCAGGAACGATACAAGACTTCTTAAACAAGGTACTCACAAGGAGAATCTCACAATGAACCAGCACAGGACAGCAAACACAAGGGGATTAAATAGGGGAACACTAATGACAAGGACAGGTGAAGCTAACTAGACAATAATGACAAGACGAGGATAACAAGGGGGCGGGGTTACGTAACGAGACAACACAAGCACATGGCCCAAACAATTGGCCATGCGCTTGTACACAAAACATGCTTCTGTCATGATCCTGCCTCACGACTAGGGAAAATCAAGGACAAGAGGGCAGAATCATGACAGAACCCCCCCCCCCCCCCCCCCATGACAGACTGTGGCAAAGACACAAACCAACAATACATGACAAAAACTAACAAAGGCATACAAGAATACACAACGACAGGGTTGAACAATAAAAACAACAAACATGGCAGAAGAGGTGGAGGAAAAACAAAGTCTTTGAGTGACTGTCCAGGGTGGGTGGGCGGGACAGGGGTCCTGGGACCACGGGGTGTAGGCTAGAGGTCTTCACGGGTCCACTAGGATCCGAAAACCTGAGGTCCGACCCGAGACCCGAGCGGGTTCGGGTCCAAAACTCCGACGAGTGTCTCGGACACGGGTCGGGTTCGGCATTAGTGGCCTCGGGTCTCGGGTAATTTAAAATAAATATGCCTTTTCCAAATGGACCCGAAAAGACCCGAATTCTTTTAAACTATGTTGGGCATTTAAGAAAATTGCAGTATTTAAAACAACTCTATGACATTTTTTCTAAGTGAGAGAGCGAATCCGCGCTTCTGCGTGCACATGGGCTAAAAGCATAAGCACGGTTGCCTCCGCATTTATTTACTCAGTCGCTCGCTCCACATAAACCAACCCCTCCCTTTGCCAAGAAGAACTAGTGCGCCATCATGTGGATGGATGTTTGACTAAATGCAAGTATTTGAATTGTCGTTTAGCCAGGCCTGTCAGGCCTAGCCCTTGTGGCTAGATCGGCCGCAACTCTCTCAGCAGATTCTGGGACGGCGCTTGCTGGAGCGGGGTTCTAGGGAAGACAGAAACGGAGGACAAGAGGCTCCCTTCTTCCTGAGAAAATGATTGGGGCGGAATAAAGGATTAAACTCCCTCATCAAGATGGAGACTTGCTCCCCCTTTTGTGAAAATCAAGTTTTGAATGTTGTTTATATGTCTATGTGGTGTTTTTAAAGTGTCATGAAACACTTTAGCCTGGTCGTTTACACCTCAGATTTGGAAAAAGTCTCAAGAAATGGGAGTGTGAAGCAATGGTGGGTAAAGAGGAGACAACAACCAATAAAACACAGACCTGCAACACACTTATTATACAGACACATGGATATTAAAATCAGACAAAAAAACAACAACAAAAAACAAGCATTTAAAAAAATCGAACCCTTCATAACAACAAACTCCCAGAACGAGGCAGAAACGCAGAAGAACATCTCTGGGATGAATTAGAGCGGAGACGGCCAGCCTTCTCGTCCAACATCAGTGCCTGACCTCACTAATGCGCTGGATGGAAGGGTAGAGGATTAACACTTTTGATGAGTTTAATTTGGTTTCATCTACTGATATAAGTTATATTATTGCTTGATTGATGAACTCAGCTTCTAGTTGGGATGTTTTGCCCTCAGGTTTGCTTGGGGGAGACAGATGATTTTATTGGACCGAGTATTACATAGTAGATTGTGTACAGTAGTCTTTCTACAGGTATTTTTCCATCATGTCTTAAGCCAGTGTCTCCTCTTAAGAAGCCCACTTTGGATCCCTTGGATCTTAGAATTACTGGTCAATTTCAAAGCTGCCTTGTATATCAAAAATATTCAAAAAAGTGGTCTTAAAGTAAGTTGACTTCTTTTTTTGGCTAAAAATATCAATTTGAACTTTTTTTATTTTTATTAATATTAACTTGTTATAATTGATTATGAATATTTGGATCAGTTAATAGAATAAACTTAAAGGGGTCATATAATGGTACATGCACTTTTTCAAGTTGATTGTACTGAAATGTGTGTTGGCAGTGCCTGTACACAACCATCATATAATGATAAAAATCCATCCAGTGTTTTTGTTTTAATCTCCTTATATGTTTTCCCCTGCCTCAAATCGAGCCGTTCGAGCCTGTGACGTCACAAGCTCGGAAGCCCCTCCCACGATTGTTGATTGATAGGCGCGTTTCAACACAGACCCGCCCTCGCTCGTGAGAGCTGTCAATCATAGTCTGCGCGGCGCGGTCATTGTTGATATGCCGGATCACTGTCTATGAGCAGAATGGCTCTAAGCGATTGTGGTGTTCTGTTCTTGTGTGTAATAACGAACACAGCAGTCATTTTAATGTTCCTGAATCCGAACCGCTGAAGACGCAGTGGCTGAGTTTGTTTTCGAAGGGAATATTCCCCACGAGCAACGTCAATGCTCTCATGTTTGCCGAATCATTTCTCAGCAGACTGCTTTATAAACGAGGGTCAGTGTAAAGCTGGATTTGCTAAGCTGCTGCTCCTGAATAAAGAATCGGTACCAGATATTCGTGTTCCTGCTGAACCTCTAGAACAACTGAAGTGAGTGTAACGTTTTATTAAACTTTATATTAATATTTATATCTTTGCAAATCGCTTCACGATGAATGAGTCTAAGGTTTACACTCAGGGTACATTACTGCATGTTACTGCCAAAGCTCATTATCATTTAAAGTCATATGCACTGAAACGGCGTGCTGAAAACAGAGCTGTTTTTGACCAGGTAAAATAACTTTTCTTACAATACTAATGAGAATTTTTAATTAAAGTATATTACAAACTTTTAATTTAGACCCTAAAGAATGATATTAGCTTGTACAAAAATGGCATTATATGACCCCTTTAATGTAGCTACATTTACATTACAACCAATTACTCAGTTAATCCTGTGAACCCTCAATATTGGTTATTAATTGATTAATAGAAATGTACATTTCCGGAGCATGGGAAATGTCTTTCTTACTGTACAGTGCTCTTCAGAGCCTGAAGCTCCAGATATGAGCTTGAGACACGGACAACTTTACGCGTGACATGAACAGGACTTTATTAACTAGACTAAACATTTAAACTACTCTGACATACACATACATACATGCACACAGTTTACAGAGGGAAAGAGAGCTGAAGCGGAATACAGGAAAGCAAGAAGTTATAATTCAGCAGATCATCAGCCTTGAGCAAACCATCAGTTTAGTGCTAACACGCGTTAGCCTTCACCAGGACGAGGACGCTCCAATCGTTATTTGTTTAAATAGTTGAAAGTTACTATCAATTAATGTTATTACCTTGACAAACTATTCATCAGTAAAAAGATATGAGACTTTGACCACTATTTTATCCTGAGAAACTTATAGTGACAGTTATGTATTAATTTGTGTCAGGAGTTATGTAATGAAAAAATGAGTGGATACCTTTAAAGGGGTAATTGACGATTTCACTTTTCTAACTTTAGTTAGTGTGTAATGTTTCTGTTTGAGCATAAACAACATCTGCAAAGTTACAACGCTCAAAGCACAAAGCAAAGGAAGATATTTGCTTTTAAAGAAATCGTTTTACATTTACATAAATTTACATTTACCCCTCCTGCGGGTTAAAACCACACCATTCTCAGGTGTAACTGGCAAAGCGTCATAGACAAATCATTTCCAGAGGGGCGTCACCAACGGCCGTCGCGGATAGACCTAAACCATCAGAGCGATGAAGGAGATGACGTATGCAGAGCGGCGGAGACACATCTCCGAGTGTTGTTCTTTGCTCGGTTTTTAACTAAAAGGAAACGTTCAAATGGCTTAAAACAGACGCGATAGCTGATTGGAACGAGTGATGTTCGACGGCGGCATCCATCTCTGTAATGTAGGCTACAAAATCTGCTTCAAAACCCCAGCGCTGTCGTCATCGTGTAAAGCCCGCCCCAACGCTTCTGATTGGTGCCGCGATCTCGGCGGATTGGAAATGGGCTTGAATGAGCTCTTTGCCAGACTAACTTTCAGAGCAAATCTAAATCTGCCGGAAGTTGTCTGGGTTTTCCCAGGCTAGCGGGAACGCGATTTATAGATTATCATGACAGAATATGCTAATCAATGACTAGAAGATCGTTAACTCCACATCAGCTACATTAATTCATCAACTAACCATTCAGAAATGTCCTGTTGCTTTCTACATGTTGTCACTTCTTGAGTCTCTCCATCATTGTCTGACTCCGGTTTGAGTATAAAAGGCATAAAGAAGTCCCTGATATAAACAAAGCAATAGGTTACTTGTGTAACCACGGTTCTCTGATAGCACTGAGTGAGGTGTCCCACTATGGGGATACGCCACTTCCACGTATTCCTCAGAAGCCCTATTACATTACGCCAGCCAGACATTAGGGGTGTCGAAATTAATCGTTTCTACGATGCAGATTCGTCATCGGTTCAGTAATAGACCATAACGATTATAATGTACTGATGCTTTTCTGACGTCATATGTCGCGTATGTGCTTGGTCGCAGTAGCATACAGTGGCAGAGGAAGGCGAGACGCGGGTAATTAAAAATGCTCCAACTACTTTAAAGCCTACATCTGGGCATATTTGTGTTTTATGAACAAACCTGGTAAGCACGACCTGGAGAAGACACACACTGTGTGTGCTCATGTCACGCACAAATAGAAGATGAAGGAGGTAATACCACAAACTTGATAAACCACGTTAGCCGTTTTAGCCTGTTAACGCTGGCAGAGTCTGACCGCACAGTTAGACCCATATGAGAAAAACCTGCATGGTTCATATACAGCAACCATATATCTTCCTTACTTAAATCGGCCAGAATTACCTTCTATGTTTCATGTAAGCTCAATACATGTCTTATACAAAATCATGGCCCATTTCATACTAAATATCACACATACAACTTGTAGGGGATTTTTGCGTCATATATGAATACTGTAAAAACCTTATATGAGTTGTACATGACAAAAGTATGCAATGGTGTATGGTATTAGTATAAAACAACTGATATTCATAGATAAATCATATAAAGTTCTTTTATTGAATCATATGCTAGTCAAATTAAAGTCATATAGTATTTATACACATTTTGTGAAATTTGTTTATGTGTTTCATACAGATTTCATGTTTTGATGACCAGCATCAGTTATATGCAGTTGGCAAATGTGGAAACGGTACCGTGCAGAAGCTGGTTCGAGGATGTACTGTCAAAATATCACAAAAAATAAACTGACAAAGAATTGAATCTGAAAATAATAAATTCACTTTGAAATAAAAACTTCATTTCAAAACAATCCAGAAATTTAAATTGTAATTCTGTTCATTGTAAAGTAAAAAATAAAGGCAAAATGCAAACAGTTCCCACACAGCAAGCCAACATTGAATAAACATTGTTTTTCCATCTGAATCATCATTATGGTTGATATTGAAATTTCAATGCAAAATTAATGTTGAATCTCCATTACCCTGTCGATGAAAACCTGGTGTTATTAATGTTGATGGCAGCGATATTGGAACAACATTGATCGATAGTTATCTTTATGATTGATTAAGCATTGATATTTGGTTTACCGGGCGATC
Source organism: Rhinichthys klamathensis goyatoka (assembly GCF_029890125.1). NCBI lineage: Eukaryota > Metazoa > Chordata > Actinopteri > Cypriniformes > Leuciscidae > Rhinichthys > Rhinichthys klamathensis. The sequence continues at coordinate 854,707 of NW_026606690.1, forward strand.
GCTGAATGTGTTGAAAAGTCATTGATTTATAGTTGAGGGGGACATATGATTGAAAATGCATCGATATGTAGTTGACCGGGAAATATGATTGAAAATCAATAGATTTTTGGTTGACCGGGAGATCAACGGGTGTTATACCAACGTAACGTTACCGGACACAGCTCATTTCTGGACCTGGCACAAGCGTAAAGGTAAGCTTGCTTAATGTTTGATATGAATGAATTGTACCAAATCAAATACTGTTAGGCTGATCGTTAACATGATGGTTAAAGTGTAACGTTAGTAACCGACAAAGTGAAATAGATTTTTGTTTTACCACTGTGTAAAAATCTGCCAAAAGTAGGCTAGGCCTACTTTGTAGTTCTCTTCTAGGCTATAAAGTTAGCAAAACCTCCGAGTCCAGTCTATTTTTGTGATATTTAGCTCAAAATACAGGTCTGTAGCCTACCCATTGCTTGTGTCGTGAAATCTATTAACACAGCACCGCTATTTCTTCCCAGATAGCACATGTCTATTTGATGTGATATTTACATCTGGAAGACGTATTTTTTAGAGTGTTTGCTCATCTGCAAGACGTCTATAGGACGTTTCCTGTCAGATGTCAAATAGACGTTTAGAAGATGTCTTTAAGATGTAATGATTTAGAATGCATGTTGACGTATTGCAGATGAGCAAACACTCTTAAAAATACGTCTTCCAGATGTCACATCAAATAGACTTGTGCTATCTGGGTTCTGACCGCCGGAGAACACCGCCGGAACCAACGCTAGCAGTGCTCCACCTAGCGCTACCCACAGAAGTGACCGCGGCGGGCCAGAATTACACAGAAGACATGACTTACTTTATTATTATAGCGTTATAGCGCCTGACAATCAGGCCTGGCGTCAAGGGGGGACTTGGAAGGGCTTAGCCCCACGTTACATACTTCATCTCGCGGCACGAATGTACCAATACAAATAAATATAATCTCCTGTTTAACTTAAATGCTCATTTTTTGTATTGTGATTTTATTTTCTGTTTTAGGTGCTCTTAGCAGATGGGGACAGCCGCCGTCACCCAATCCACATGTGCCAGACCGGGCAGGAGACGACACAATATTCAGGCGTCAGGACATTGAAGGGTAAATAAAGAGTACAAATAATTAAATAAAAAGGCTAATAAAAATGAATTTGTTTGTGTGGTGTGTTCAGTGTTTTATACAAGATTTCAAATGTTCCATTACTTTTTAACATCCTGGCTGTAGATAAAGCAGGCTATTTAATTTATGGCATTACATTTAAAATTAACATTTAAAAAAACGATTGAAATTCCATTGAAATCACGTTGATCCTTAGTTCAGTTGAAATTTCAACATTGTTTCAATATTCCTGATAATTGAAATACCATTGGAATCACGTTGATCTATGGACAGGATTTCAATGTTGTTTCAATATTAAAACAGGGTGCAAAATGATGAAGAATCAACATCAGAGTTCGATGTTGATTCAATGACTTAACGTTGACAACGGAATGTTGATTTAACATAGTTTTAATGACTGTTTGCTATCTGGGTTGTTTTATCAAACAATTTTTTTATTAACAAACAAGCCCCTTTACATCATAGGTTAACTTTAAAAATAAACGATGAAGGCACAATATAGGCATTTCTGTCATCAACATTATATGAAGTCCTGTACGCCAGTGAAGAGGAGTGTCATGATCCTGGTATCCTTCTCCTTTACTCGATCTCCCTCTGTTGGTCATATTTGTTATTGCATCCTCGTACACACACTCATTATCTCATTCATCTCCAGCCGTTTCTCATTATCCCATCTGTCCTTCCTCTTCTCCGCACCTGTTTCCCACTTTCTCTGATTCTACTCCCTATTTCTTGGCTTCCCTTTTGCTTTGTCAGATTATTGCCAAATGCTGTGTATCTACCAGTACCTGCTCATTGATCCACTGGTTTTGTACTCTGTCCTATCCTGTCTTGTCTCGTCTGCTGTCAGAATTATTCAGATGACACTGTGCTTCGACTCAGTTAACGTGAGTGCTCTTCGGTTTGGCGTTCCCGCACTCTCTCTCTACGGACCCAGCCAGTCTCAATCATCTGGGATTCCTGTTTCGGCTGATGCCAAGAATTTCTGTTGCATTAATTAAGAGACTTTTTGTTACATTTACCAAGGACTGTCTTCTGTTCAACTTTTGCCAAGCAGCCACCAGTGTTGTTTCTCCTGAACTGAGATTAAAGAATATCAGCTGACCTTTGCGTTTGGGTTCTGTTCACTCATCTGACAATGAGTCAACACCTTCGACTCTGCAACAGTTACAGCAGTGCTCGAGTCAACAGCATTCAGCAGAAGTGGATCAGGTGTGTCCAGTTAACAGTAGTTTCATAGAGTGCTGGTTCCCAAACCTGTCCTGGCGACCCACCAACACTGCACGTTTTCTTTGTCTCCCTAATCAAACACACCTGATTCAACTCATTAGCTCATTGACCCATGTGATAATCAGGTGTGTTTGATTAGGGAGACAAAGAAAACGTTCAGTGTTGGTGGGTCGCCAGGACAGGTTTGGGAACCACTGCCCTAGACAACACAAAACCAGACCAATTACAATTAATACTATGTGTTTTATAAATACATCAAGTTTATAGTGGAAAAAGTTCAATCATCTTAGACTTTCGTGACTCAAACAAGAACTATTTTGTTTAGATTAAGACTTGAATTTACTGATTTCCAAGTAAATTAAAGACTTCATTCATCCAAAAATGTTAATTCTGTCATTAATTATTTTATACTTTATTACTTTTTTTAATGAGAATTTTAACTCAACTTTATTTACAAGATGTTAATCTTCGATGCACGTTCACGCAACAACATCTGCTCTTGCATCAACAACATGCACAAGTTGTAACGTTCCCACGAACGCATTTTTTAAATTCATATTTGATAAATTAAGTGGAAAATCTTTACTTGCGAACCACTGGAGTCGCATGGAGTACTTTAATGATGTACCTTTATACCTTTCTGGGGCTTGAACATGGTAGTTGCGTGGACTGACAATGGAGGGACAGGAAGCTCTCAGATTTCATTAAAAATATTAGGGATGCACCGATATGAAAATGTTGGCCGATACCGATAACTTTACATTTGAAAGCCGATAACTAGTGCTGCACGATTAATCATATCGCAATCGTAATCGCGATGTCAAGCCTATGCGATTATATGACGCGATTTTATATGAAATAAACAAATTAGGGCTGTTAACGCAGCATCTGTAATTTGTCATCCTTTGGCTAGTGTTACATGAACCCGCTCTTATTCATGCGAATGCTTTAAACCATTCATGCACGACTAATCAAAAGAGCGTGCACTGCCTGTGGATGTCCTGACTGTGACACACAGAAAGACGCGTGCCAGAATACAGTTCTCTTTCGCACTTGAACGAACAATAACACACACAATTATGCCGAGTATCTTCATAAGATAAGAGCAGTCTTATGATGGACGTAAAGAGTTGTGTGTTAGAATGAGAATAACAGCCCTGTGTGTCTACTGCTCTTAAAGGGCCAGCAGCCAATAAAGCTTTCTGTCAGTAAAGTTAATCAAAGAACAAAGGGAACAGAGAAAATTACTCACTGCTCTTGACTAAAGAACTATTGTAGCTTTAATAAGGATTAGGGCCTAGTCTTTAATTTATAATTTATGCAGACTGTTTGATAACTTTATTCAATTTCGGTATATGTCCTACCTGTAGACAGGAAGGGCACTGGTAAATATGACATTTATTATGGGTTTATGTGAGGATTGTTTGAAGTTCACTTAAATTAAAAGCTGTTATATTTTTTGAAGCCTAATGTTTAAAAAAAAATTATAGACATCAATGGCTTACTGATCATTATAGATGTTATCAATCATTTAGTTGTTGTTGCTAGTTTGAGTGGAGAAACAGAAGTATCACTAATCTGTGTGTGCATTTTGCTTCAGAACCAAGCAAGTGTTAACTCAATAACTACAACAGTTATCAGTAGATTCTTTATTGCTCCATCACATAACACAGCCGCTCTACCTCTCACAGAACGCCAGACTGAACAACAACTGAATAAACCGCGCTAACCCATAAAAGGTGCTCTTCACACATGCGCAGTAAAAGAAACATAACTTAACAATCTCCCTCTTTTTTTTTATATAAAAAAAAACTGTTCAAGATATAACATAAGCATTGGTTATTATTATAACAGGATAACAGGTTAACTTAAGTACCTAAGTTTAAATGTCTAGACATTGACAAAACATAAGCAAATCCATTCAGTGCTTCAGATAGCAGACACCTGTGCTGAGGGCTCTCAGAAGGCCAAGTGCAGATGCACCCTTTTTGGTCAAGCATTAGCTAGCTGCTCTTTAGTGGCTGACCACAAGATCTGCTGAATAGTTCCAGAGTGTATAAGCTCCTTCATACTACTGATTTCTAGGCGCAGTCTCTTTTCGGTTACAGATTTTGTAGATTTGAGAGCATCAAGAAGAGAATGATTGTCTATTACACACACAATAGGCACGTTGATGCATGAGCAGCCACCAGTGGTAATCTCAGAGTATAGTGTAGCGAGGAAAACTGCACTGTCAACTCCATCTGCAAGTGCCAAAGTCTCTCCCGCTAAGGTACTCCGTACAACTCTTCTGATCCGCTTTGACTGCCAAGATATAGGAGAAAATTTTCCATTTTCCCCCATAAGCATGATGAAATGACCACCCTGTGTACCACCGTCCGGAAGATTTCCCATTGAGGAATCACTGTACACCACCAATTTAACTGAACTGTTTTCCCCTAAGTACTGGAACCTCAAGATGACCTCTTCTGATTTCAGTTTTCTGATAAGTTTATTTGCACAATGCAGGGTCTGAACGGTAGCATGCTTTGTGTTAGATGCCAACATGGATATGTCATATATAATGTCAGGACGACTTTGCCTGGCAACCCACAATATTTGTCCAATCTTTGATTTAAGCATGTCCACCTCAACATCTGTCAATGACGCCTCACGTTGTGTTGCTCTGGTGGAATCCACTGGGATGGGTTGCAGATTTTTTATGCACGCTCCTTGTTGTACTTGTATTTCATCGTCCTTAGAATGTACTTCTATTCCAATGTAGCTGAAACTGTCATGTTCTTCCCGTCCGACTTGAAAGGCAGCTTTCAACTGAGGAATGATATTTATGGAGAATGCATCTGTACCACCCCAAATAAAGTCATCCACATGTGACGCCAGAATCCCCATCACCTTGCAGGAATCATCCACCCAGTAGAATACTGCTGGATCTACCTTTGACACGGTAGCTCCCAATTGTTGCATGGTGTCTTTTACTCTATTACACCAGAATAAAGAAGCATCTGTTAGGCCATAAACACATTTTTTCAACTTCCATATGGTTCCTTTGTTCTGCACTTCTTGAGGTGGGCGAATGTAAATATCTCTGGTTAACTCTTTACCTTGTAGAAAGGCTGCTTTAATGTCCATGGAGTTTAGCTGCCATTTATTTTGACATGTTACTGCCATGATCATTTTAAGAGACTCTGAGGCACATGTAGGTGAGTCTTTGGGAAGGTCTTGAGTGTTCATTTCTTCAAAGCCTCTCGCCACTAGTCTGGCCTTACGTACAACTCCAGCAGTCGTTTCTTTAAGTGTGCACACCCACCTCGTGGAGATGCACTTCTGGCCTTCATCTGTCACTTCTTCAAAGACGTTATTTCTCTTCCAGGTGCTTAGTTCTGTATTTTTTCATGCGTGAAGAGATCATCATGTACTATCAATATATCTTCATCATTGTAGTCAGTGCTCAACTTAGCATGTTCGGATGGAATCACCTGAACATTGTCCATTTGTCCTAGATTGACTGATGCAGTTGTGCCAGCAGTTTCCTCAGGCTCACTGAACTGCAAATTGTACCAGTTTTTGTGTTTGCCGGTTGCCTTTCCTGCTCGGCCGAGGATTTTTCCAGTATGGATTTGTCCACTTTGATTATCTGAGTATTTAACTATTTGATCCTTTTTCAGGCTTAGACCTTCACAGTTCGTGGATGAGCAGGTTTGTGGCGTGTGAGATTGATAAAGACTATCACCCTCCAGGTAGCACTGATGCAGAAGGTTCACTGACATCTTCAGCATTGATGGGTTCGTCATTTTCTGGTGTCATGGTTTCACTTTCAGTGTCACTAAGATCTGCTGCTGGTGTTATTGTGGGATTTTCATTTTTTTTTTTCATTTGTTCCCTTTCTGTCTCCTCCAGGTTTATTTGTGGGTCATCCACCTTTCTTAGTCTAGACTGATGCACCCGAACATAGGTTCCACCATGCCTGACAAATACAACCACACTATCTTGGCCTATGACCACACCTGGACCTTTCCACTCATTACAATCTACTCGCTTATAATACACTTTGTCTCCCGTTTCATATCTGTCATCAATGGGCCGCAGTTGCTTACGAAGGGCTCTTCTAATTCTCTCTGAGCATTCGGCTTCTGTGAATGCTGTTCTCATTGCATGTAGTGTGGTGATTTGTTTAGCTATCCAACTACTCATACTTGTTTCTAGAGCTGGGGGCTTATTGGTGAGGACTGAGGGAAGATTCGGGTTCTGCCCAAACACTAACTGGTAGGGACTGTAACCATGCACATTGTGCATGGAGTTCTTTGCCATTAGTGCCCAATCTAGCAACAGTTGTTGTCCCTCTTCAGTTTCAGCAAAATTTCAGTTAGGGTCAGATTGTGCCTTTCAACAAGGCCATTGCTCCATGGAGTGTACGCTGCCGTTGTTTTGATTTCAATGTTAAACTTTTCAGCCATGTCCTTCATTTCGTCATTATTAAATTCACCTCCATTATCACTAAACAATCTGCATGGGGGACCATGAACACTTATCCAGCAGTGAATAAAGTGCTTCACTATCTCTTTTGGGTTCTTTGTGGTGACGATACTCCCTGCACTGAAGCGTGTGAAATCATCAATAGCATGCAAATACCATACTCCATGCTCAAGCTCATGCAAGTCCACAGCCACAGTCTCATTATAGGCTGATGCCATAGGCAAACCCACTACAGGCTTATGTTTTGGCTTGCTGTATCTGGTACATGTATCACAGTTTTTAACAATGTTCTTGAGAATTGTGTTGCTTTCATCATCGTGATTACCTGAGCAGGCCAGTAATTTTTTCAGTCTATCAGCTGAAGCATGTCCAAATTGTCTGTGTAGTTTCAATAGGACTGTCTCCTTTTCTTTTGTTGTCATGTTTTCTGTCACAGCAAGAATTTCATTTTCATTGTGTGTCTTGTTCTCACTTGTCTCCTTTTCATCTGGATGACTGTCTTCTCTCAAATTCACACAGTAATGTCCTGAAGACGTTAGTTCAAGTTTAACAGGTTGTTTAAACATCGTTGCTTTGTCACGTGCAATGTCCAGAACTGCACTTGCTCTTTTCAATGAAGTCTTGCTTAAAAGCATTGGTATTTCTGCAGGAACAACTTCTGTCTCTATTTTGCATCTGGTATGTCCTATCCTTGCTGGAATGGTAACTTTCCTTGTGGAATAAACAACCTTGCCATCACCAAATCTGAAAGGTCTTGCACTTTGTTTGTCATCTATTTTCAGTAACTCACTCTGTGGCAGCCCACTTGTGTAATCTTCAAGCCATTTTTCTCCACAGCTGATCCTAAAGCCTCCACCATGAAAATTTCTGTGTTAGACAAAGGTTCATTTGAAAACAAAGTGATGTTACATTCTTCAACGTCATCTTTTAGTCCTTCATCTTTTGTCAGTCTTACATGTTCCTTTTTATTTGAACAGTCCTTTGCCCAGTGATATGTGCTTTGGCAAATTGCACATTTCGTTCTTCTTCCATATTTATCAAGAGGGTTTGTGCCTTGAGCTATGGTTTGGGGTTGTTGTGTAGTGTTAGACTCGTGTAATAGGCAGTGTCACCATCTGTGTTTTGTAGTACACTGCCGCCCTCTCGTAGTGAAGTAACGTTATCTCCAAAAATTATTTTCAAGGCTGATTTCATATCAGTGAAAGAAACGCTAGAGCAAGCTGTAAGTGCTAACTGTTTATCTTTAACAGTAAGTCCGGCAGTATCAAGTAGCTTAAAGGCTAGTACGGCATCAGGAAGCTCCATAGAATTACGCCCATGGTTTAATGTTTACTTGGTAGCGTAACGTAATGGTATATTTTTTATTTTGGACTTTTATTTTGAATCGCAGCGCTGTAATGTGTTCTCGCGAGAGTTCATTCCTGTAGCTGTCATGGCGGCCCAGTGTCCGCTGCATGCGTGTGTGTAATGAAGCTCGCGGTGTGTGGTGTGTGTCAGTAGATGAGAGTGATGATGAGGAGTGTGATGATGAGGAGTGTGATGAAGGCTCGGCTCGGCTGGGTTCGGCTCGCTGCTGTCAGAGGCTTTCATGAGCGGACAGTGGCTGTGGGTTTAGGGGACAGGTGAGAGACTCCTCAACATGCATCTCATCATGCAACTCATACCTGCCAACTTTTGAGTTTTGCTTGGCGTGAGATTTGTCGACGGGGGGGGGGGGGGGGGGGGGGGGGGGGGCATCTTCCAGGCATCTTCCAGGCATCTTCCAGGCATTTGAGCGCCCGGGTTGACACTTCAGCGTGAGAAATCGGGAGTGTGGCGTGTGAGCGTGTGAAACCAATCAAATGCGGGTGTCTCACGGCCAATGCGTGAGAGTTGGCAGCTATGAGAACTTAACAAGCATTTTCACCACTATTATATTTAAAAGACGGCTATACATTTTCATATATAAGAATATTTAATACTGTGAAAAATGTATATTATAAATGTGTAAAATATTTATTTTCTATTATATTACATACAGTTTTTCTACTCATTTTAGTACTAAAGATGTATCTTATTAATTGATTTATTTAAATCAAATGATATTAATCAAATGTATTAATTTATTATTTATTTAAATGAAAAATATATTTTAATTTATTTATTTATTTAGTTACATAGTTTATTCTTCATTTTTATTTATATATTTTTACATTGCCTTTCTTATTTTTTATGTATTTTAATCAAGCTTTGTTTATTAATTTAGTTTTATCAAAATAATTTTTAATCAAATTTTATTTATTTTAATCATTTTTATTTATTTGTTTTGATAAAATGTTTTGATTTATGTGTTTATTTGTTTTTAATTTAATCCAATTTTAAGGATTTATTTCAATCCTTTTTATTTATTTAAATGTATTTATTTTCATCAAAAGTATTACGTTATTTATTTAAATAACATTTCAATTATTTTAATAAAATAATTGAATTCAAATTTATTTATTTGTTTAAGTCTATGCATTTTTTATGTATGTTTACATTTTTCACACTGCGTTTGTCTGAACGTCCTCCGGAGCGCAGTGTGAAACCCCTGTGGCATTACGGGCGAGAGTCGCTTTACACCAGTTCATGCAAACGAACGTATTAATGTTAATATATAATAATAAATAAGGTATTACTGTGATGATAGTACAGTGGCTTTACAGTAGCACTGGTGTGTTACCCAGCGGCGCTGTGGCATTACCATCACCGCATCATAATCACAGCGGCTGCACTGAAACCTTTGGGGAAGAAACAGAAATTGCTAGTATAAACATTTCACAAAAAATAGCATTGATTCAAACATTACATTTTGAAGTAGAAAAGCTAAAATATATATCTTTTGTAAAACACTCCAGGAATCTTTGTTTCATGCGCAACTTAGAAAACTAATTTAGTTAATAATTGATGTTCTGTGTGCAGGAGACTGGAGATCTCAACCGGGAAACTCGCTCGCTTCGCTGACGGCTGTGCTGTGGTCAAAGTGAGTGAGTGTGTGTGTGTGTCTGAGTGAGTGTCTGAGTGAGTGAGTGAGTGTGTGTGTGTGTGTGTTTGAGTGTGTGTGTGAGTCTGCTGGGTCCAGTAGCTTGTGTGTTCAGCGCTGATCGCTGTGTGTGATTGCAGTTGGGCGAGACATCAGTGATGGTGACGGCAGTCAGCAAGAGCAAACCGGCCAGCGCTTCCTTCATGCCTCTCGTGGTGAGATACACCTCAGCTTTAGCATGTTTACCACACACACACACACACACGTGATTATGTGAGTCTTGTTACATACACACAGAACGGAATTCAGTGCTGTATTTAACCCTCTGGGGACCAAGGTGTTTTTGGGGCCCTTGGGATGTTTTGACATACTCTGACATTTGTGCTTTTTTCAGTTATTTATAAACATGTTAATGGCACAGGTGTAATTACACTCTATGGCTGTGTCCCAATGTGAAGGCTGCGTCCTCCGAAGGCCGCATTTGAAGGCCGATTGCGTCACAGCGGCGTGACGAAGGCTGTCCCAATTCAAAGGCTGCATCTTCGAAGGCCGCATTTGAAGGCCGATTGCGTCACCGCGGCGCGACGAAGGCTGTCCCAATTCAATTCCGCATCCTTCGAAGGCCGTATTCGAAGGCCGGTTGCGTCATCGCGGCGTGACGAAGGCTACCCTGATTCAAAAGCGACGCCAAATGCACCCTTCGTTTCCCCGTGAAAGGAAGGATACATAAATGGACACTTAGCGGCCTATCCTACCCGATCCTACCCCATAATTCATTGCGCGCCGGTGACGACAGCATTTTTGGTGCAGCATTTGGTGTGTAGCCAACAGTTCAAATTCAAATGTTGGTGTTCAACTATGCCTTTTAAAACCGTTCATTTTTCGTTTTTCAATTATGGGTTAAAAAATTAAAAACGAATGGATGCAAATTTACACAGACTATTAAACTAAAGATAGTTTAGTGATAGTTTTTTAGATTAAAGTCTTTGATTTTACTAGTATTTTAATTGACTATCAAACCTTTCTACAAATACATTATTTTAAATATTTAATAATATAAGGTAGCCTACTTTTGCGTCCATTTGTTTTTCTTTTTTTTAACCCGTAATTGAAAAACTAAAAATGAAAGGTTGTTGTATTTTTAAAAGCCAAAGTTGAATACCAAAATTTGAACTGTAGTAGGCTACACAAATGCTGCGCCCAAAAAAAAAAAAAAAATTTTGCCCCCTTATTAAACATTTAAAATATTCACAAATTACTATGGGACAAATGTCGATTTTACTGGTTTTCTAAAGCCAGATTAGAACCTGGAAATTATATTTTTCCCGCAATGCTGAATGAGAAGAGCCATGTCTCTGGAACCATGATTTATAGGCTAATGATAATAAATGTGTCTGAATAAATAACGAGGCATTTTAATTGTTCGTTTAAAAGTGAACATTTCAAGCTTTAGGCTAGGTATATTTTGTTTCAGTTCATTTATGAGACGCGCTCCAGTTCACGGAGATCATGAAAGCGCGACTGATTGTTTTATTTTATTTTACAAAAGCACAACGTTTTCTTGTTATGTGAGTTTGGACAAATAAAAGTAGTTGCGAATGATGTATTATTCTTTTCTGTATGACCAGAAATTATAGAGTATTTTTTAAGTTGTTTCCACTGTTGATGGGAAAATGCAAGTGTTCGCGGCCGCGCCTCCGTGCCATGCAGTGCGCTCACACTCCCACACACATTTGCGTCAAAATCTTGTGTTTATTTGTGATAATCTTAGCCCTGTATTATGACTGACATTTGACGAATTTCTTTGTTCCTTTTTTGGATAAAACCGCCTTCTAAATATGTAGCCTAAATGTAGGCTAATAATAATAATATTATTATCATTTGCGTTGAGTTCACTGAAGACAGTAATAATCATAAAATAATTTATGAATGTTTTATTTTTATATAACCTAACCTTGTGTTTGTGTTATATTTCTTTTTTATATGTGAAGTCTTTTTTGCTTATTCTATTATACTGAGCTTTTTCCTCCTAAAAAATTGACTTTAAAGACAAGTGGCCTAAATGTCGTTTAGAAAATTCATGTATTTAACATCCTCAGTAAAATATAAAACATAAAAATGATTATAGCCAATTCTGGCTCCATAGCTGTTTACTCAATTATAACAAATGAATGATCAGGACGGCAGCTCCGTCTCGCACTGTTGCTTGGCGCCATGGAGCGGTAATCGGGAACACCTGGATGCGCAATTAGGAAATCCTATGAAGGCTACAAGGTGCGTCCTTCTAAGGACGAATAGGCTGCATACTTCGAAGTCCGCGGCCTTCGGAGGATGCAGCCTTCACATTGGGACACAGCTTATATAGCACAAACAGGGCTACCATGATATGTGAGCAACATGTATGTACATGTTTGTATTTTTGAGAGAATATTATTTATGCATGGTTATTGAAAAACTTAAAAATAAAAGTTGCTGGTTATTGAAAAACTTAAAAATAAAAGTTGCTGAAATAAGGCCACAAAACACATATTGGTTATTTCTTCACAAGACTTTTGAAAATTGTATCACATAGTCTAGAATATTTGCTCCAAAACTATGTGAGAATCATCCTGACTACTCATTCAGATAAGTCAATAAAGGCCAATTCCAGCGTTATGGACGTGACATTTGCAGTCAAAACGTAAAATATAAATTATCAGAAAATGCATTTAATACCAATATATTTAAACGTCTGTTCATATTTCCATACTACCTTAATAAAGGAGTCCAGACAATAGAAAAATATCAGTCTACACATGCGTTTTATATTTAATATGAGGGAAATACACGTGCGTTACGGACGTGACAAAAAAAGACGTGAGTTTGTGGGAGACAACATACTTTGTAGAAATTCTGCGAATTAAAATGCACAAGCCAAAATAAATAATACCAACCGAAGGGATGAGTGTTGGCTCTCTATAGAACATAAATTATTTATCTTATTTTACTTTTCATTTTTTCATTTATGAGGAAAAAATGTTGTTATGGACGTGACATATTTTCGTTATGGACGTGACAGTTCCGAAATCGACACTTGGCAGACGCTGAAAAAATCAGAGAAAATGCTTGAACAGAGACCTATTTGTGTGTCTCTGTTGGGTATTTAAAACAACAAACATCTGAGACATCAGTAAGGTAAGGCTGCACAATTAATCAAATTTAAACTGAAATCACTTTGTTATAGGCTAGATTGACCTCCGTTCACGCATATCTCTCATGCTGCTAAAATGCAGCGTGGGCAAAACTCAATTCGGACATGATATTGCTTTATAATGTGGTGTTAACTATAGACCCCGAAAGATACGGAATTGCTAAGATACATCAGCAGCTATTTTGTATTTTTATCATATCGATATTCTCCGGAGTCGAGATCGCCGGTTTCCCCTCAAGGCAGGGTTTCCGTTGGTAATAACCGGACATTGGCCGGGATTTTTTTTTTTTTTTTTACCTAGACCCACACATTTTGTGAATATTCTGTTTATCCTGTTAAAATGTTTTTTTTTTTTTTTTTTGCTCAGTCTGAACATGTTGAAAAATGATTATTAAATCAAACAACAATATTGTTGATGATAAATTCAAAGTTAATTTTTTTTCTTTCAAAACGCTATAAATCCATAAATTATTTAATATTATTATAATATGATTATATAATATTTATTTAATATAATAAAACATGTAACATATAATCAGGGACTCATACTATAAATTAATATAAATTAAAAAAGTGCAAATGTGCATGGTCAGACATGATTTTGGCCACTTAATTAAGTTTTGTTTTGTAGAAAGCCTTTCTTTAAAGTGAATTTCGTTTTGTATAAATTGTATCTTAATTTTAATATTTTTTATTTTAATTTTAATATTTTAAATAAGAAGCAAATAGACAATATAATCATAACATGGAGGCGCGGTCCCTTGCATTGCACGTGAACTGGAGCGCATCTCATCATAAATTAACCGAAACTCAGCGTATGCCTCACAGACATGAGAAATATATCTATATAGAAGGCTTGAAATGTCTTTAAACGAAACAATTACAAACGAAAAGAAATAGGATAGGCCTACTCTCTGATTATATAATCCATTACATGCATTTCTCTCTATAGGCGCGTTCACGGAGATGGTGATAGTCAATTTCATCTTTGAATGAATCGGATTTAATTTAAGTTTCGTCTATTTGAAAGTTAGCCTAATAAACATGTTGCATTCTATACGGCCTGATTATGTCATTTTTTAAGTTACATAGCCTGATCCCACACACACGCACGCACACACACACACACACAGATAGAGAGGCGCGAGCGCTCTGGAGATACATAGATATCAAATTACTTACCAATTCTGATGTTGTCCAGAAATCGCAGATCTACAAATCACCACAGAAATAACTCTTGACCACAGAGGGCGCGCGCGGGAAAGAAAGTGAGTAAAGGCGCGTCTCATATTTCATCACGAAAGGCGCGTCTCATATTTCTCTCGCTCTCAGAGACTGTAATAATGCTTAACATTATGGTACTGGTATTAATTTATTTCTAAAATGTTCTGATGTACAGTAATAGAGATCAATTTAATATATATATGCGGGATTTTTTAACAGTAACAACACGTTGAACATGTTGAAAGACCGGGGTGGGTTTAAATAAGTTTGATTTCTTCCCACTCCATTTCAAGCATATAGATCGATTTATGTTGTAAAGTTGATGAATTTATCTTTTCGTATTGATTTAATCAGAATGCTTCTTGATTTCCTTTGTTATGTGTCATTATATTGCTCGAAATAAATAAATAAATTAATTCATTCAACAAATATGCGCTGGTCAAATCATGCATGATTTAATATGAAGCGTCCGTAACAGTCACGTCCGTAACGCATAATTAGGTTGTTTAGAGCAAATAAGTGAGATGAATTCTCAATCATAACTAGAATGGACATATTTTGGCTTTGTACATAAATTTTCAAATTAATTGTAATAATTATTATTATACAATATAAACTTATTCTTTAAATCGTTACGGACGTGACACAGCACTGAAGCGTCGTGACTTCCTAAATATAGCCTTTATAAATGTAAAGGGCAATGCAGTTATAACAAAGTGGGTGTATTTATATCTCAGTCATGCTCCCATCTTTCTGAGAAATGCTTACTGTCAACATAAAGTATAAAAAAATTAGTCTTTGACCCCTCTTTTTAAAGCATGAAATATGTTTGTTTGAAAAAGCAATTTTAGTATCTGTGCACACCTTATCTGAGGTGAAGAAACACAGAAATTTCCTTAAAATTTACATGACCACACATCAATACAATAAAATACAGACCCAAATGGACACCTTAGAAAGGGTTTTGATATTTTGATAATAACTTTATTTTTTCATGGCAAGGTTGACATTTGCATGGAATCGCCCTAAAGTCTTTTA